>NC_091015.1:61544344-61874344 GCF_041296385.1 Aphelocoma coerulescens | reverse complement strand
CCTCCAAAAAAGAGGTCTTGACCCAAAAGAAGGAACAGCAGATAAGGCATTCAGTCCTGCCATAAATATATTTTGAGGTGAAAGAGAATAAGGTCAGATATCTGTATCACTTACATTTTTATTATGACTTCTAGAGCATAAGTGTCATCATACAATAATTTTATTGAAAGCATCTAACATACAATAATTTTATTGAAAGCATCTAACATGGAAAACAGCATTTCAGATCCATTTTTATTGCAGATTTAGTTTCTAAGCAACAACTAAATTTCATTTAGTTGAAAACCAACAGTTATATAAATTATCTATGAACATTTGGCAGAAGAGAAGGTGGGAGAAATTTCTGGAGCTTACTTTTACTGAAATCATTTCATTGAATTAAAAAAAGGAAAAAAGAAAAGTTAAAAGCCATTTTGTATTGTGAAGATATTGACACTTTTGAAATGGAAAGGGCATATAGGTCGCTAGTCCCAGGTCCATTCGTTGAAGAATCTTGTTGGGCTGTAATAATCAAACTTTTAAGATTTAAAGAAAAGGAGATAATTCTGATAAAGGCAATACAATACTCTAAAGAAAAAAAGCAGAGGATATAGAAAGGTGAGAGAGAGTTCATATTTTTGCCTGTTCTACCCAAAAAGAAAAGATAAGAAAGGAACAGTTGAATTTGAGTCTTTAATGCCAGGAGGGGAAAAAAAAAAAAGTGAGACATGAAATTTTGCAACCTACTACCCCCATAATAACAGCAGGAACCATCACCATCTAGTACAGGCAGTTGAACAGTTTATAAAGGAGATTTTTCCTTCTGCTATGGATTTCACTGTTGCAGCAGTACATAGGCTTTTCCATGTTATTTGGCCTGATTCCATGGTTTTTATTGAAGATTAAGGCCTAAAAGAGAAGAGAAAGCAAATAGAAAACAAGTACAGGCTCAACATCTTGATAGAAGTTTATACTGTGGGTCTGCCTTGTTGCTTTCAACACAATTGTTTTAGCTGCAGGCATTACAGTTTCAAACTGTGATTAGTTTAAAGGCTTACTGAATATGATTTTATGGAGACATTAAGTGTTTTAATTTCTATGCTTATTTCCAATTTATCATATAACCTCCTTAAAAGGAAAAACAGCCCAACACATTTTCATGTTTCTCATTAGAAGGTATAAGTTCCAGTAAAATATGCAAATGGATGGCATTAACAGGAAGTGGGAAGCTGTCTTTGGTCAGGTCAAGTAGAAGAAGCATGAGTTTGTGCATAATTACTTTTAATACTATGTGAAAAGCTGGAACTGATGAAGATCTGATTTTCAGAGTGCTAAGTTTTTCAAGCTCTACCTTGTCATGTTGAGTTTGCAGGTGCTCAGCCCCATTTAGAAGGCTGACAGTAAGTTATGAACTCTTTTTGTCATGGACAGGTGTCCAAATGTAAAGGTCCTGGGCTGGCATGTGCTTCCTCCACCACTCAGAGTATTCTCTAACATGCAAACAGAAACAACCCTTGGTGTGTTGTGCCTCTCTTCTGTACTCTGGAATCTCAAATGCCAAACACAATTATCGCATGACACCAGGTCATAAGAGGAGCAGCCTCTTCCAGGATTTGGGACCTCACAGCAGGGTAGGGAAGCCTGCACAGACTTCTTGCTTCTGCCTCACCCTGCTGCATAAGCCCAGGCAGGGTGCTTGCTGCCTCTGTGCTCCTCCTTTCTCCCCACTCCACTATTTGTCTGTGCTGGCCCTTCATGCTATTCACTTCTGCGGTTTGTAACCAGAGGGGCACTACAAAAGCAGAAAAGAGATGCCTTCTCCAAGTGGCTCATCCCACATCCAACCTTCAGGCTCTCAAGTTTCCACCAAGGAATTCCTGCAGTGCCTGGCTGCAGCAGTGACATCTGAGAGTAGTGAATTTGTAACGTCCCATAGCCTATGAGAGGACTGGTGTCAACTTTGCCCCCTCTAAGGCCATCTCAACCCCATTAAGGAGGGCCTGTGGGAACATTTTCCATCTGTCCTACCACAGCTGTTACCCCTTACACAATATCCCGAGTGGTGGGGCTGTGAAGAGTGAGGCAGGGAGCATGACTGCAGCCTGGCAGCCAGAGCAGTCACCTGGAGGGGAAGCAGCTATCCAGCAGCGGTTCAAGGCCCCTCCCTGTGAACACAGTATATTTTTTAACTGCTGGGTGTGTAGCGTGAAGAGCAGGAAACAGAAACAGAGACCCAAGTCCCCTGTGGATCCAACCCTCTGTTTTATTATGTGCATGTGCAGCAATGTTATACAGCAGACCTCTGGTCTGGTATTGTGTCTTCAGGCTGCAGTTTAATGATGAATAATTAGGTTTTGGACAGCTCTTGGCAAAGGCTGCCACTGAATACTTTATGCTGTAATGGATGTTAATCTGAAAATTGTGTTTGCAGTTCTGTTTGATCATCTATAATGAAAGTGGTCAAATTGTAATTTGGCCTTACTAAAAAAAATAAATAAATCACCAAACCTATTTCAAATCCTACTCTTGCCTTATACCAGTAAAAACAAGCAAGAATTCCATTACATCCAATGGTCTTACAGAACCACAAGAGATGAAAAAAAGGGTTTCAAAAACAATTTGAAAGGGTTAAAGGTTCAACAGCAGCATCAAACTGTGGAAACTCAAGTTTTGCTACATAGGCAGCTAGAGCTCTATCCTCACAACATACCAAGCTACAAAAAATATAAATGCTAAGTTATATTAAATATTTAAAAACATTGAATCTTCCAAGGTACCTAGTTTTTCATTTTACTCTGCTGGGAACATAATTGCAAACATTTTTCTCAAAAATTGCAAGATTCAAGAGAGTGTCAATGAATAAATGGTACCTGGGTGTCAAAGATTGCTTCCACTGATATGTGACTGATATGAGACACACTTAGCACTTGCTGTGAAACAGAGACTGAATTGACTGAAACACCGATCAAAATACATCCACAAGTGATTTCACCTTCTTATGATCCAAACCATCACCTAGAAAAATGTGTGAAATTCAGAGTAGTTCCTGCCTATATCAGCATGGATGAGAAAGGAAACAGGATCAGAACCAGATGGTGTGACACAGCCAATGTGACCCAACAAGGCAGTGAGGGAAACACAAATTACAGTACAACCACAAAATATTTTTTTAAGCCTTCATATAGATAATAGCTGCAGAATTAATCAATGACTGAAACTGTTAAAACAGGAGCTTTCAACAATGTTGGAGTGAGAACTGAAAAAATAGGATGAACGTCCTTGCAAGAATGCCATGTTGCTCGTGCAGTGTCCGTGCCTCTGTGACACTCTTGTGATGGGAGCCTGAGTGACGCTGGCCTGCAAGGCTGAAACAAAGTGGATCACATCCTGAAGCCTTTATGAGACAGGCTAGAGCCAATGGGAGTTTAGTCTGCATAAGCAAGGAGACACAAATGAATAAAGATTTCAGCATTTGGCTTTACCTTTGTAAAGAAATAATAAAAATATATTGCACATGTTGCATAGCTGTCAGCTAAATTCATTTTATCTACAACACTTTATTGGTTTCATGCAGCTCTAGAGAACAATTCAAATCTCAAATTACAAAACCACCTAGTTTAAGGCTTGATCACTACTGAAGCCCTCAGACCCTGAAATACAGTCTCCAAGTTCCCATTCAAATTGTCATCAAAGCTATACTCCAACATTAAGTCCATGTCAGCCTTAGTGGAAGCAGATGAGGACTCCAGCTGCATCTGGTTTGACTTCCCTTTAATAAGTAGAGCCAATTGAGCCATATCAAAGAAAATGTAAGTATTTCCTTAAAAAGCAACTGGGTTTTTTTCTTTCAAGGAAATAATTGAAAAAAAAAAAAAAAGTTAATTTAATATTTAATAAGTCTTATTTTAAAATACAAGACTAAAATACCTACTGAACTAGAACAGGCCAAAAATATCACGGAGCAAGTCACAACATTCCCCTTTGAGCAAATTTGTTCCTGCATAGGAAGAAAAATATTTGAAAAACTCAGCTTCTGTGACAGAAGATAAATTTAAACTCAAATCTGAACTCTTTGAAGACTCACTTAATCCACAGACTCCCACACATGCCCTATACAACAGAATGGCCCATGCAGGTCCTTTACAAGCTCTAGCCCTTGCTCACTCTGTGATGCAGGCACTTCTGCTCTGCCTCTACCTGCTGAAAAATGAAATCTTTAACAAGATGTAGTGGGAGAGGTTTTGCTGTTACTCTTGATGAAACCAGCAACACTGGCATGCAACAGGAAGGTGCCTTCAGGCACTGAGGAAAACATATTAAGCATATTTTCCACTAGCTTTATTAATTTCTTTTGGTCATTGACAAATATTTAAAGCACTTCTCAATTGCTTATCTAATACCATGGCCAGTGTAATGTTAATAACTTTCTCAATCACTGGTGTCCATGTTCCTGCTTTTCTTGTCACAGACGGGAATGTTTTATTGTCCTAACTAAAACTGGAGACCCGTGGCATACAAAAATTAAATCTCAGGTAGATTTTCAATTTTTAGAGTTCCTTCTTAATGCAAAAGATACCAGTTTAGTTCTTTTGCAGGCCAGTCACATCCTATATGTCTCTAACAAATTCTTCATTAGATATTCACACGCCAAAAATCAATTAAGTGGCTATTTTAGAGGAGAATTTCTCACTGCATCTATTGATAAGCTCTAACACAGCCAGGCATGGCTGGAAAGCTGAGACCTGAACCGCTAGATAGTCATTTGCTGATACAGGTATTATATGTATGCTCTCTGCTCTTAACTTCTTTCAACCCCTTCTCTGAGCTATGGCTATAAGTCGGGCACCCAGCTGGGTGGATAGAAGTAAATTAAAATTCCACAGTGCTCACAGAGCCCAGACACAAATGTAAATCCAACAGACACATATCAATAAAAATTTATCTTGATTTTTCACCATGACAAAACACTGAAGTGTTTAAGAACATCTGGAGGACAAAAAAAAAGGGCTACCCAACCACAAGTTTCCTCTGGAAAGGACTTCCTCTTTGACATTAGCACAGGTTAAGCATAATTCTTATTACATGAGACCGTTTCCTCCATCAGAGATTTTGGAACTGATGTGTTAACAGCTAAGGTAACAAATTTCGTTTCTTTGCTAAACATTTGTATGATTCATATTTCTAATATCTGAAAATGTCTTAAGTGAAGCAGAGGGAGAAATACCATCTTTTAAAAGGGGAAAATTTCATATTTATTTAAAAAACTAAAAATCAAAATTTCCCCTGTGAGTATTAATGGGTCTATTGTATTTTGGGGGCCCAGGGGAGATGGGAGTTTGGTGGGGGGGAGGGAAGGGTGGCAGAAGGGTGTTGGCTTAGGGTATTCATACTATTTTTTTGTTCACAGATGACAATAGGAAAATTTACCTGGTTTTACATGAGTATTTGCAGATTAAAAAAATTAAAAGTCACTTTTTAACCCAAAAAAATACTATTAAGAAAAATAAATCATCCGGGGAACAAATTTTCATCCTTGGCTTTTTTTCCATAAAAAAAGCCAGAAATTTAAAAATAATTAAAATTTTCTGCCAAAACCCTCTTTATTTTCACTCTTCAAAGCCCTTTTTAATTAAAATATAAATCCAGCAATAAAAATTCTGTAAGTTTTCTACTAGTATTTACTAGTAGAAATTGGAAACAATCTTTCATCTTAGAATTTAAAAAGCTTACATTTAAATTAAAGAGGTGACTATTGCATAAGTCTTTGTGTGAGGAAATCACTGAAAGAAAGTCTGAGAAATGTATTTTAAATCTGAAAGTAATTGTTTTATTTTGAGAGGATTTTTTGCTTTTTACAGGAGAAGCGTTGTAATCCATCCCATCCTTGTCGGGAATGTACCCATTAAGTGTTCCTCCCAGTGGTCAGCAGTTTCCACTGGTTCAATTTTCAAAGAAATTTTTAGGCTTGAAGAGGGAAAACCAGAAAAATGTTGCTGATCAGTTTTTCAGAAAGAAATATTTAATTCAGAAAGAAATATTTAATCCAGAAAGGCTGGTTAGGACTCATGGATATTTCAAATACCCAGGACAGCAGCAGCACTGCTCAGTAGGAGCCACACACGGGCTTGCCTTAACTTGATGAGGTTTAACTTCATAACTTGCTCACTTCAGCTAGACTTTCTTGAATGCAGGCAAAATCTCAGGCCACTACTGACTACCCCTAGGAGAGTTCTCAGTACTAGGAACACAGATGGTGAACTTCAAAAGCAGGAAGCCTACAGGGTGAGAAAAGCTCAAAAGTACTGTGTACTTGACAAGTTATTGGGATAAACAGTGAGGTTTGTTTGGTTTGGATTATGCAGAGGTTTTCTTATACAAGCCATATCTTTGCTTACTAAAATATTTACTATTTAACGGCTTATAAGTTCTAGAAACACACTTTGCCAAATACTCATGTCAATCCTTTATCCATGGCAGTATGTGCTAACAGTATACTAGTTTATTTGAATAGAAAAAGAACTGGCTTGAATCTATCCTCAATAATTTTTGGTTGTTGGTGAAACAATTTATTTTTCCCTGCACAAACCATCAGGATGAATGCCATTTTCCATTATCGTTAGAAAGTGGGCCCAAGCACAACTCACTCTTGATTTTACTGATGATGGAGAATAAGAGTAAAATGCTAAATTAGAGTCCCAGCTTGCCTACCAAATCTTTTCACAAGTTTCATGATTTCACAAGAAATCATGGTTCTTCCTTCAGCTCTAACCATGGTGCAGTCTTGTTCTTACCACTTTTGCCAGCATTTCCAGGAGCTCAGCTACCACCAGAAGAGTTTGTGCTTCACCACCACAGAACCAGGATGACAACACAGTGACACAAAATCACTGGCAGAATTTGCCTTTATAAAAAAAAAAAAAGAAAGACTATAAGCAGGACCCAGTTCAAAGCATTTAAATCAGGTAGAAGAAATTCCCGAAAAAGGAATCAATAGGGTGTAAAATGCCAGTGTGAATGCATTCCAATGGCAGGCAATAGTGCTAGTTTAGGCTCATACAGTGAAATTCTGCAAGGCACTTGTGCATCAATGCCATGAGCATTACAGGCCTGCACAGGCTGTGTGAGTACCTAGGGCAAAGCTGGTAACCCAGGTAGTTTACTAACAGTGAACTCCTAATATACATTACTTACTAACAGTGAACTCCTAATATACATTACTTAAAACCAAAATGCACATGAAAATCATAAAACTCTGTGTTCATGCTGGTTTTTCTAAGAGTCCAAACTGGTTGCAAGTTATTAGACCTTTACTCTTCTGTGTGCCAGTTCAAGCGAAGCCAAATGTGAGCATGTTCTCACATCCTTCCCAATCCTCCCATGAGCAAGCACAGGACACTCTCAGTCAGGAAGCCTCCTTAGCTGCCCTAGGGATTGCAGCAAAATCAGATCTCTTCAAAGGAATGTGTTGACACAGATTATTCCCGTGGCACCCTCCTGCCTCTTGCGACCAGCATGGCACACCCACAAAGCACCACACCTGTGCTCAGTGCACAACTTCACATGCTCCAGCCTGGGGTGTAAGTTACACCACCATGAGCTGGAGCCACACATTTTAAACTGCAAAGGGCAACTTCTGCTCATGGTAACATCAGTCTAACCTTACTAATTTCAGTGTTGTATTGCACTGGGTTAAATCAGAGATGAACGCAGTCTAAGTCTTCTGGTTTCCTTTATAGCACCAGTGTACTGCCATTTTCAATTCTCTCCTGAGCAGTTGATTCAGAGAATTCAGGACTGTTGAAAGGTTCTGCAAAAAAATGACTGAAATAGTTTATAAATCCTAGGAGGGAGCATAACTGCACAACATTTGTAGGACAAGGAGCATTCTTTACAGCGGTTATTTTATCCTGTGATTTATACTGGTCTCCTCCATCTATCACATGGCTACAGCATTCAGTCCTGCCTTGTAGGAATTCATTTTTGGCCTCATGCTACACTCTCTCTCTGCCAGAGGAAAACTTTCCTTCGGTTTGTGGAAGCCTTCTGCATTTGTTTTCTGTGTGATGATGTCAACAAACAGCATTAAATTCTGTGGATACATTTGTTCTGTGGCCCTTGGTGATAAGACAGGGATTAATAAAATTTCAGAGAGAAACTGAAAGCATTTCATGATAGTCTGAACTCTAATTCAGAGGTTTCAGGTATAACTCAACAGGAAAGTTTGAGTCTATCTTCCCTCAGCTTTTACCCAACTGCTTCAATGAAAACAGCTACAAGGAGAGGAACTAACCCGATCCAAGGACTGAGACACCTCCTCACACAGCTTCGAATCCTGAATTAGATGGTTCTTGAGCTTTGAGGGCATTTATAATTCAAATACAGATGAATCTTCTGGAAATGATCCACCTTAACATTTCATAGAATTCAAGTCCTGCTATTAAATTTGTATGATAAAGATAAATAGATTTTTTTAAAGATAGTACTAAATTTAGTTTGTTTGATTTTAAATACCTGTCCAAAATCTTTATATTGCATACTTCCTCCCTCTTTGACCAGAGTCAAAACTGGTTCTTCAAATACATTTTCCGGCATTGCTTCAAGCAGAAGGCTGAGCCAAGCCTCTGTCTTACAGCACAGGCAGGTGGGAAGGATCACTTGCACCTTCCCTCTAAATACCAAAAAACCCACAGAGATTTGCTCAGGGACATAGTCACACAGGCCTCTCAGTTTCATAATATTATGACCACCTACTTTAATTCTCTGGCTATAGAAATACAGATTTAAGCTACAATTAATAGTTTGGATTCTGCTGTTCCTAGACCTTCATAAGCAGTATTTTAACTTTCCAAAACAGCACTTTCTCAGTTCTGCGCACACTCACTATACATTAAGCACAAAAGGAATTTACTGCCAGTAATAAGCAGACCATCAGAGATTCAGAGAGTACCTCAGGTGGGAAAGTCCCTCAGGAGGTCTCTGATTGCCACTCCTGATGCTCTCTAACCCCTGCCCGAAATGATTTTCAAGTTTAAGAATGCTACAATGGCATAGAAAACAGTAGCTATGAAGGAAGTTGGGAAGTTTCCCCTGCAAAAGGGTGGCAAGATAATACAGCACTTCACATCACTGCAGTGACATCAAGAGATGTTTCTGCAGAAAGAAGCCTAAGATAGGTCATACAGGTTCCTCTACTGCCATGGCAAGCTTGATGCAACTGCTCCAGGCCAACCTGTAGCCACAGGTGAGCAGCTTCTTCATCTACTGGAAAAGTCTGATCAGTCAAGCTTTCTTCACAAATCAACTCAGGATGTGAAATATTAAAGGAGTTGCATCTTTCAGTAGAAATAAAATCTGATAGCAGCCTTCTCCTTAACCCCAAACCAACAAAAGCCATCCTAATTATTTCCTCTGCAGGAAGTCCTTTTGGGGATAAAAGAAATCACACAGGATTTGGATCACTTCCTGGATTTGTGTGCATCTATCAAATGACAACAGCACCCTATCTCTATTTCAAAATACAATCCAAGACAAAGGAAAGAGAGATTCAGAACTAAGAGATCTGGATTCTCCACTATTCACAAGGTTTACTTGATATGTAGGCCAGCAAAAGGTCCCCTTTCCTTTGCCTAGAAAGACCCATCCTGCTAACACGAACAAAGGAGGAGACAGAAGCTGCAATGAATACTGAAAGTAACAGAGAGACAGACGCAGGGGGTAGAGATTTGATAATGCAGACAGAGGGGGGAAAAAAAAAGACAAAAAAAGAACTTTCTTAAGATTCTTTCTCAGAAAAATGTATCTTCACTGCACTGGTGCTTTTATTAGAACACCTCATGCTTTTTCTGGCTCTCTCTTCTTGACACAGTAAGTTATGTTCAAGCTGCCTGAGACACTTTGTCGGGGCACCTCATTGTTCTTCTCCCAGACAGCTCCCTCAGGACTCTGGCATGCAGCACAGTGCTCCAGGGGCAAGTGTGACCACACCTCCAAGGGCTGAGGATGCTCACACTCACAGTGGTGATTAGAAACAATCATCTACAACAGGACTCAGTGCACAAGCCTTTACAAAATCAAGAGAATGGACACAAAGCAAGTCTGATGTAAAACGAGGTGGAGCAAAGAAAGCATCAAACGCTTTCATGAGAAAGTTGCTCTTCTTACTCAAGATAGTATATCAGAGGCAGAGGAGGCACCTCTCTTTTTGGAGCTTCAGATACCTTGAAGTGTGCCAAAATTCAGCATGCAAGTGAGGAGTTCACAGAAATTTCACTCTTTTTTTTTAGCATGGTTTTTCCAGGTAATTATTGCCACTTTATTGAACCCACAGTGTTACAGCAGCAACTTGGAACCCTGCAGTGGCATTGTTCATGGATAGTGCAGAAAATCACACCTGTCCTAAGGTACTTGCAGTCAGAGATAAAACAGACAAGATGCAAAAGACAAGTATAATCCACATTTTACAGGAGCTGTAGAAGGTATATGGCAGGCTTGATCCATGTTTAACCAATGGAGACCTGAGCCCATGTCTCTGCAGACTTAATGCTGGAACAGGTTTTCCCTTGGAGAAGGCATGGAGGTTGTGTGCCTGCAACGCTAATTGCAGCTGATGTTATCAGTAGATAATCACAGTCTGTCTAGAAGAAAAGCCACAACCCACATGCCCTGCAAAATAATACCTACATGGTTTTTAAAAACAAAGTAATTCTGTGGAAAAAGCACAACTTCAGTCACAAAGTAAGACTTGTTCTTCAATTTCTTACATGATTCTTGAACCAGGTTAATGAAAAGTTATTTAGCCCATCTTTATTTTAGTTTATTCTTTTGAAAACAGAGCTTGCATGAGGCACACTACAGTAGATCTAACACTTCCAATCTTGAGACAAAAAGTAGCACAAGGGTAAAAAGTGTTACGCTTTGCTGACAAACTGAGGATAGGCAGTTAACTAAGAATTGTAATGATCCTAACACCCTGGACAAAGTAATATGACTACCAACTGACAGGCTTAAAGTTACAAGGTACAGCTCCTCATTGAAATTATGGTCCATCCTTGCATGGAGAAAACCCCACAGAGCCGACTAGCAAAAGCTTTGTATACAATCAATCACCTTACAGTACCACAAAATTCAAATAATCCTGTTATTCTGAATCATTTTTTCTCATTGCAGTCTGCAGGTGACAGACAACTGCCCCGGGCAAAAGTCTGGGTGCGGAATTTACTCACTAACCAGTGGGAAGGCCCTCATGAGCTCATCGTTTGGGGTCGTGGGTATGCTTGCGTTTCCACAGATACTGGGGTACGGTGGCTACCTGCAAAATGTGTTTGGACATTCCTCTGTCACTCATCACCGAAATAGGCGAGCCAGCTCTGCTGCCACAGTCAAGGTATGTCAGCAGCATAAATAAAGAACGCCAAGTTCGGAATAATTCTAACGCTGCTGGGTTCCCAAACGGGAGCTCGTGCCGGACAACACAGCCAAGTTCCTGCCACAATCTAAAGTCCAGGGCAGTGTCTCTGTCCATGGGGATCCCTTGCAAAGTAGGCCAATCTAATAATTCCCGAACTGAGTTTTCAGGAATGGAGGGTATGCATTATACTAAACACACCTTTCCAGACCAGCATCGCAGCTTCGGTTTGTGAGCCGCTGTTCACCATTTCTCAGTTCTGTCGGACCTCCTGGTCCCAGGGGGAAAGGGGAGCAGCGTACCTCTAGAGGAATTCGGCTTGGCTCACAGCAGCAGGACACGTCAGAGAGTGCAGATCACGTCGGGGTCACTGTTACACTGCGGATACTGTAACACGCGTATCAAACAAGGCGGCCTGTGGAAAAGAAATATATATGGACAGATTCTTGATAGATGTTTCAGAGAGATGTTTATTTCTCCAGACGCATGGCTGGAGCTCTGCTGAGGAACTGAGGCAATCACAGCACCCGAGGGTCCTTGCCTCTGCAGGGGAACACAAAACAACCAATGGGGAACGAGGCTGAGCAGGGGCAGGGAAACCTCGTGTCTCCCCCCCAGGGCCCCTCTCCCAGGACTACATGGCAGGGGGAAGGACCCCAACAGTCACCAAATATTAAAAAATGCCCTAGGATATATCACCGTGTGCTGCAGCTGTAGGAAGGAGGAGAGAAGATCCAGCAGGCAGGAATTGTGCAGCACGATTGATTTATTTAATTATTTTACGAACTCTTTTATAGACTTTTTTCTTCATAGTCTAATTGGACAAAGGATCAGCCACCCCTTGAGGTGATTGTCTAAAATCCTAAAACATGCATTGTCAAAATATTTTTCTACTATACTATAAACAAGGCTTCTCAAGGTTGCAGGTGTTTCATTGTTTACAGAACTCTGCTACTATCTCTTGTGTGAGAGAAAAGTCTCTCATGGACTTAGAAAATAGCAAGAAAATCCTCTCTAACAGCATTTTTGTATCCATACATCCTGGTCTAGCAAACTACATATCCAAAATCCTCAAGAAATACTGCACAAATCTGAGGTTTTAATCTAGTTTAATATTTCCAGTCCAGGTTGAGGTTACTAAATGGATGAATTCTTTCAAAAATTTGAATCTCAGTTGTAAACATCAGGCTGAAATACCCTCTTTTCATGCACTCACAAGGACAAATGAAAGTATTGCCAAATGTCATTCGTATGCAGGAAAAAAAGTGTACACTTCTGTACTTCAGAGGCATTTGAGTTCCAGTGATTATGAAGTCTAAGAGGTATTAAAGTCTCTTGAAAAAAAGCAGGAAAATCATCATATGCCATTTGCTTGATGCCTACCCCAACTAGGTGTGATCTCGAGCTTACACATCAAAGGAAGATTGAGATTTGCTCTGTCTGGAAGGATGAAGACTTTCCACAGTTCAACATGGTACTGAACTATTTACCACTGTTAGTTGAGCAAATAATTAACTTTGCTCATTGGATGAAATACTGGTCTCCAGCAAAGCACACACAGTTTAAACAGATAAAGATAGACCAAAAACTGCCTGCCTACATTAGCATTCAAAATATTTTGGCAATTGAAAAAATAGAAAAGACAACCCACTAACATCACCACACTAGAAAGATTGTCCCCAAAACAAGACCTGCAAGCTGACAACATCAAAAGTTAAAATTGCATTTAAAATAAATTCTTCTGTTTTGAAGAAGAAAGACATGCCAGCAGCAATTTTCCTAATTAAAGCCCTCTGCAAAGTCCACAGCCCCCAGGTCCTCCATGGAGAATAGAAGCCTTTTGCCGGGAAATGAGTCAGCAAATCTGTAAGTGAGCCTTCTGCACTGAGCTCCAAGCACCTTGCACACTGCTGACCTGCCTCTCACAGGAAATGTTTAGGATAGAGCCTGATGACAGTGGCTGACAGGTAGGGAGAGTCATCACCTGAGGAGATACAGACAAAATGGGCACCAACATCAGCTTATCACTCAAAGGGTCAATGCATTCCCACTGAGAACCCCATCCAGTAATCCCCATGCAGAAGGCAGCAAGTCTGTTATTGCAGGGTGTACACCGTGAGATGCTGCCATGTAGATCAGTGACTGGCTCTAATGCTGGGTGTGGATGGTGGCCACAGCAGGGTCAGCCAGACAACAAGAGATGCAGAGATGTCTGCCCTGCTGTCTCACAGAGGGCAGTGACTCAGCAGCACTGCACCCCTTGTGCTGCCCCAGCGATGTACCTCAATTGCTGTCTAAACAGTTGTGAGATGAGGAAATAGAAAGGGCCCCAGGGTTTGTCCACTGAAGTGATCAGCTCTTGGGGGTATGCAGTTGGTCTCGTTTTGACATACTTGAGAGTGAAAAAGCTTTTGTTACAAAGTTTATGGAAGTTGTCAGTTCTACCGTCAGCAAATAACTAAAGCCGACTATCAAGGTAGGCACACATAAGTGTAGCTGTACAGATCTGTACCTGCTGGAGATTTGTTCTCTAGGTTTACTGAGATGTTCTTCATGCAAAGTGAAGCTAAAGGCATCAGCACAAAACTTTCCAGGCAGAGGTGGTGCTCCAGTGCATCCAGAGCTAGGATAAGGTATCGTGTCAAATTGTGGGTGTTTCCTGGAAAGCTTTTGGAAGCCATCTTGCCATTCACCTGTGAATACTCCTTCTGTACCTAAAGGCACAGTTAAGCTTATACCCATTTCATATGAACATGACTAAAGTAAAGTTTCACAAGATTTACCAAGCTTTCCCTAAGAACCAGACTGGAAAATCTTAAAGAAGCCATAAAAAGGCTTCCTACTGGAAAGAAGCCACAGGATAAATCTTTAGGCAAAATTGACTTTCTATTTGAATTTAGGTCATTTGGCCCAATGTGGCAGAATTTTAACAGCTGTAGTAACTTTGGAAAACTCCTACATTAAGTGATTTCCAAAAAATATTTCAGTCAATCACATGGAGAAAAGAATAATTTTCTTTAAAAAAGGCAGGAAAATCATCATGTTGTGCATAATTTCTCTTTACTTCCCCATAGGCTACAACAAGTCAAAGCATAGAAGGAAATTAATTGTGCGTACTTTTAGAAATTGTTTTCTAACCAGTTATTTCTGTGTACCGTTTGCATGAGAAATTGAAGGTAAGAGGTTTATGTGCAGATGCCACACTCCTCTGAGATCATCTCTTAACTGCCATGAGACAGAAAGCAGTTTCAGAAGACAGAAAAAACAGTCATCTGAGAACATTTGCCTCTGGCAGAACTATCTTTTTTCCTACCTCAGTTAAAATTACCCCTAGGCAAAACCAGGCAGAAGGATTGAAACATTTGCAACAAAACATGCAATTGCAAACATGTAACCACATACAATTAAGCTTTATTAGAAATGATAAATGATGTGCCAAACTGGGAAGAATGGTCCTTGCTAGCTCACACTGTGTAAGCAGAAAATTTTGCAGAATGGCTCATTTTTCTCCAGATAGCAGTTCTGTTCCCAGATCTGAGTGAGACAAGCTCACACATCTCTCTGATACCCAGCTGCAGATGGTAATCCCATCCAGCAGCACAAACAGATCCAGGAGACAAAGCAGCTCCATAGCCCATGTCAGATGCCTGAAGTTGGATAGTATAAACACTACTCCTGCAAATGGTCAGGACAGAATCTGAGAAACATCGACTAGGCATCCTGAGTTTCATTTTTAGCATGTTGTAGGGCATAGCTGAATAAGGAATTGAAATTGAATGCAGAGATTCACCAGAGTGTCTTCCAGTGAAGGGGTCATTTCTGCCCTGAAAAGGGCTAAGGACACAGTGGTGCCTTAGCAATGGTTTTGACCATCACTGCCTTCTTTGAAAAGGAAAACCATGAAGAGCAGAAACTGGTTAATTTTTCTGTGCAGCAAGAAGAAAAATGAAGTCTTTCAGTCAATAGGTAGGATTTAAAATAGAGTCTCTCACAGCTGAAATGCAGGCATTTTGCTGCAAACAGTGGGAAAGAATGGGACTGGTAGAACAAATCCTGGCTCTTATGCCCAGATTATTAGCACCCATTCAGAGAGAGCAGCCGAGCCCTGGACATATTAAGGTTTTCCACCAGAAATCATATAAATCAGCATCTCCTCATGACGAAAGGCTTGGGTTGAATTCAGGATTTGAACTCATGACTCCAAAAAGTCAAGACTTCAAGAGTGTCTTACTCCGGTTTGTTAAGCTATACCTGAAAAAAATCTATTTAGTGTCCAGGAAGACAGAGATATACTGACAAAATTAATCTCAAAAGAATCCATGAATGGAGCCTGAGCTTTAACATACCTAAATGTTATATGCTTACCAAACAGACAGAAAGGCTAAGTCTGCAAATTGAGAAAAGGGGGTCCTGGAAAAGCAGGGTTTGGGAGAGTGTGACACCTTGCTGAGGCAGTGGGACTGGCAACACAGGAGGGAACCTCCTCCATTTTGGTGATTTCACTTCCTAAGGAAAGGTGAAAGGACAGTGAGATACAAAAATTTAAAAGCAGCATCCCTTTTGCAGATGGGAAATAGTGACCAAACGTGGTAGAGCCTGCCGATATTCCTATCTAGTCACAGAGAGAGCACGAGGGGGGCTTCGATAGCCTCTAAGTCACTGCTCCCATCCCAAATGTGTACAGTGTGTATTAATATATTTCATACATTTTCTTTGGCAAGTTTAATGGAAACAGAGGCTTTCAATGAAAAGGCTAAATGAGCCAAAACTCACAAATACCCAGCTATACTGTCTACACGCGCTTTTATTTCCCCCGCCTTCCTATTCCCCCTTCAATAAAAGAGCATTTAAGTGATATTTTTTCCACTTGGCTCATGTGGAAGGTGAGCTGATCTGTACTGTGAAGTTCTATATTGGTTCCTCTTTTATTTTTTCAGAGACCAAAAAGGGAAGGAATAGAAAACAGCCTCTTTAAATGAAATATGCCCTTGTCAAAACAATTTAACAAATGGAAAAGGCATGCCCATTATGCTAGTTTTCCAGAAGTTCATCAACCTCACTGTTAAATCTTAGCATGTAAGAAAAATTACTCTATTTGTTCTTTATGGTTTGTTCCCAAGATCAAAGTGCTGTGGAATGGAGGGTGTTTGACATCCAAGAAACACTCGTTGCTGCAATATTGTCTGTAGTGCCTTTTGTTAGTTTTGTTTCTTTATAAGGCTTTAAAGAACAGCAGTCAACACTTGCAGCACACTGGCATCCCATCAAATGCCAAACTCGTCCGTTCAGAGCACATGGGAGGATAACATTTTTATGACTCTTACTATGGTTTTCTCCTTTCACTAGGTCCTCTCATAGAAACAACTGGAAATTGTCTTGCATCCCAATCTCCTTTCACTTGCAAAAGATTTGTCCAACAGAGAAGTTAACACTATTAATCCTTTATTTTAAAAAGCACTAGAGCCTTATATAGATAATACCAGCAGTTCATGTTGGACCAGTCTATAAATCATTAGAGGCTTCGTTCTGGGGTTTTTTTCGGTTTTCCTTTGATTTGATTTTGTTTTTAAATAGAACTTGTTGTCCAACGTAATTTTTGGAGTGTTTTTATTTAGCTCCTATCAGATGGTGGATGACATTCAAAGGGCTGAAAATGTATTTCAGTGACATAAAACTGCTTTATTTAACCAAACCAGTTTAACTGACTGAATTAGCTGACACACACTGTTTCAGTAGAAACGTTTCAACACCTACGGCTCAGTTTCAGAAAAGCAGAGTTTCAGTCAAGTTCAGTTAGCTTTGCTGAGCTAATGGGATTTAAAAAGCAACTGCTCCAAACCTCACACCACTGCAAGGACGGAAACTTTGTTTACTTCTAGAAGGCAACCAGAGTTACAAACACATCCTTCTCTCTGCAAATGGCGAGTTTACTTGAAACAACGAATCAAGTGCAAATGCCTTTTCTACAGATAAAGAAATATATTTATTATTAAAAAATATATAATTTCATATGTCCTAAGTGCCATAGGTCTAGAATGATCACCTGGCTCAGGCAGACTAATCCCTAGCTCTCAGGAGCAGCCTTCTTACAGATAATCCCCTTTATAAACTTACTGACCTTCGTGTTCTACTGTGTTTTGTGCTCAGACTGTTCCTGTGGAACAGTCAGAGTTTTGAGCTCAGCCACTTTAATAGTTAGGAACTCCTTTCTTAACCCCAACCAAAACATACTGTTGGCCAGTTTATACCCTTCTGTTCCTTTGCCAGCATTGCCCTTCAGATTAAGAGTTATTTACTGCCATGATGTATTTAAAGAGAAAAAATTTGCATGCTCTCTCAGGTTTTGCCTTGCCGAGTTAAACAACCAACCTCTCCTAGCTCCTGTTTGTAAAAGAAATTCTCCATTTCCCTGATCATCCCCATAGCTTTGTCTATGCAAACTTCAGTTTCAGATCATCTTTCTTGAACACAGTCAAAACCATATGTGGTATCTTAACTGAGGTCCCATTAATGACCGTCTATGAGGTTCATAATACTTCCTTATCTGGAATCATCCTGCCTGAGACATCCTAGGACTGCATTTACCTCTTTCATATCTCCACAGCTTACAGTCAGCTTGTGACAGAGTGAGCCCTGTATGTTTCTTGGTTGTTTCCAGCTGATGACCTCCCAGCTTAGAGCCCCCAAATGTATGATGTTATCTTCTGCATTCAGAAATTTTACCCCATTTGTAGTCCTCAACATCATACAGCTCTTTATGTGTACTATCCCAAACTCCCTTTTTACTCCTGTCCCAAACTCCCTTTGTACCGTTGGTGCATCCCAAATTTGTGTCCCTGCTTAAAGAAGTACCCAGAAGCAGTTTCCCAGGATGAACTGTCCAGAATATAATTAACAAATAATTTTTTAAAACCCCCCTTTTTTCTGCACACCAGGTACAACATACCCTAGGTACTTTTCAAACCAGTAAGAATGCCAGATGAGTAAAGTGAAGTTGGGAGAAGAAGGAAAGCTACAACCAGCATAGTCATGACACTGCTTTAATGGGACACTGAGCAATTTTCCCCTAAGAGGGCACAGTAGAGATGAATTTAACAAGGTCGGCTTCAGTGGGACAAAGGACAGAATTGCTTATGTGCTCTGGAAGGTTACTCTGTAAAAGGCAGTGTGAAAGATGGCATGGCCAAGTTTGTCAAAAAGATAACAAAAACCCAACAAACTACTTTCATTACCTGATAGAACAAAGCAAGATCAAAACAAGTAATGTAGAGGCAAAGGCAACTAGGGAGGAGCAAAGACACATCGAATTTATACCTGGGAGGGCTTCAACTAAACACTGATAAAATACAGGAAGCTAAAGGAAAGGTATTACATAATCTAAACAATAAACACAAACTATGATTATTTCTGGCAACACCACATTTGTAATGAAATGTGTTTAAGTGAGAAGACAGCTGAATCCAAGAAGGTACAAGAAGGAGGGATCTCCTCACTAAGGTAGATTCATGTTGTTAAAGCAACATATAAAAAATTAAAGAGTATTTTTAAATTTAATGTCCAGGAGAGAAAGAAATTAAATCTATTAAGAAAGAAACTGAAGATTCACAAGATGAAAACTCTTCACTTGACTTGAGAAAATTTTACGAGCAGAAGTTTTCAGGGGGAGAGGAAACCAATAACAGGTGAAAGCAAATAATGGTATGATTTTTTTTCACCTTCACCAAAAGCCTTTTTTTAATTCTTCACAGCTAACCTACCTTCTCTTGACTTCCTACTATTGCAACAAAGAAATTCTTCATTCAGCAGAAACTATTCCCACCTTATACAATGCCATAGAAAACTGATGTCAAACCTACTATAGTCTGCTGAAATTACTCATGTTAAATCAACCACCAATCAACTACATTTGAAGCCTGCTGTCAGCTCACCTGCCAAAAAAGCTGTGATTTGCTAAATATGCTTGTCATTTTCCTTCAAGCAGAATTCCCAAAACATCTGTGTTTTAAAACTGCTTACTGGAATAATGACACAGGGACTTCTGCATGAAAATCAACAGCACCAGAAGCCTACAGTGTTTTCTCAAGTAAAGAGCAGAGAAACAACCCAGCAGTCCTTTGAGAACCACAGGATCCCAATCTTCCAGCTGAATAGCTGAGAGCTCAGAGGTACTACCCAGACTCTTATGCATGGAGCTGGATGGTGATGTGGCCGTGTGGGCTGCAAGGACGTGGTTCTCTTGTCTCCACAAAGGACTACCCAGTCAAAGAAATGTGAATAGCAACAAACAGAAACAGAACACAAACAACACTGCTTCTTTTTCCCTCTAGGGAAACTTGCCTAGTGATTATGAACTTAAGGCATATAAATTGTTTTCTGTGTGACAGTCTTTTCAGTCAAATAAAGAAAATAACAATAACCTTGCTTTTCTCTTTCTAACGGTTGAACTCTCTTGTTTGGGACAACACCAAGAGGACATATAGATAAAATTAATATTCATTTCAGATAATTGTGTGTAATATGCATCTGTTTGAAGGTGCTAACATGTATTTTAATTATACATAGAATTTTCCCAAGGTTTACTGAACTATTCTGTAAAACACAATGTGGAACATAATATAATGCTAAATGTAAATATTATTTAATCTCTTTTACAGGTGGACATATTTCTGTACATACACATGCACTTTTTAGGAGAAATTTATACTCAATTAGACTGCTCTTTTGGTTTCTTTCTGCATTTTTACAATGCCATTATGAATAAACAATGAGATGCTGAAAGTGAAATAGTTCATACTCTATGGCTCCCCAAGGTGTTAAAAACAGCAGTCAGGAAATGAGCTAAGAAAAGCCCACTCTTACATTTAAATACTAGTAATAGCAGCACGTATCATTAAAAACTTTGACAAAAAAAACCTATGAGAACATAATTAATACCTCATCTAGAGAAAACAAATAGAAGAACATGAGCAGTTTTAGAATTTCTCTTTTACAAAACATCACAAATGTAAGGTGAAACTCACCGTCAGTGGTTTTCTAAGTGCTGAGCCAAACAGAGGGAAAACTCTCAATGATTTCTCAGAAGGCAATAGTTTATCTAGAATATACAATAAACTAGGCAAGCTCCTATTTTCCCTTTGCAAGGCAGAATATTGCTCAATTAGCAGTTTGCTACCTGAAGTCTCCTTCTACACCCATTTTGTAGGTAAACAGCATTAATTTCTTTCTTGTACTGAGTGAAGCTTCTCACAACTTGCCTGAAGTTCAAAAAGTCATCCCAGACAGCACAGCCTGGACTTGATCATCCTCTCCTGTCCAGCTGCAGCCAAAGAACCCACTGCTTCCATTTGTTTCATCCCTGCTTCATATCAAATTGCTGCAGTCCAACAAAGCCTACTGCACTCAGTGAAGAGTTTTTCCTAAATTTCATCAGTTAATGTCAAGGCACGGGACACACCTAACACACACCTACTGCAGTAGCCCTGAGAAAGCAGCTCAAACATACAGCCCTGCACAACACATCTCAAGTGCCCACATTTTCATATTGACCTGCCCCCCACCTGTGGCAATCCTGCTCTCTAAGCCATTCCACATCACCACAAATGGAGGAACAAACCGTGGGTATGAAAAAAGACATAAAAAGGCAGTTTAAAGAGAAATTCCTCCAAAATGCCATGTAAATATACATGAGAGTTATAAAACAAACAACAGATTAAGGCCAAATTAAAAAACAGATTGGCATTTGTACATCATGCTCACAAAAAGACATTCCAGTTGCATTTTCTTTCATGTCTCTTTTCTTGTGCACAGCTCGAAGTGTTTAAAACAACCTAAAGAAATAAAATAGAGAGGAAAAGATAATCAAAATTAATTAGTGACATAAAATAAATTTATTTTATGCCTAGAATTTACCATTACATTCCTCTCATGTGACTTCTGCACACAACACAGACCACCAGATTTCACAAAGTAGCACTGGAATTCAATCAATATCTTTAAAGGACTCTGTTGAAAAGCCTTACAGCCTGGAAGGCCTAAGCAGCACATCAAACGAAGCCATTAGATTTCCCTGATTGCAATTACAACCAACACCAGAGAACTTTATCTGCAAACAGCCACTTTTAAACAAAAAAGAAATGCAAAGCTAGATCTGAATCCTGCTCACTGACGTATGACTTGCAGTTTCATTCAGAACTTAAAGACTGATAAACAGTCACAAGTTACAAATTTCAGATCTTTTGGTGAATGCGTACCTTTATTCTTTTTTCTTCTCCTCTTCTGCCTTTTCATGAATCCTTATTCAAAAGTGACACATTTGTTCAGTTCAGGGAGATTCTTCTCTCTGGAGGGGAAATAATTTTTATCAGTAAGACTCCCTGGTGATCAGGTAGACTTGGAACTGCTGTTAATCAGCCTTTTTGACATGGTACCTTGAATAGCACTTCCCATGATGCTTTGTGTGCCTACCTTAATTCTTTCCTTTTGAACTCACCATGACTTATAGGTGTCTTTTTTTTCCTTTTGTGTGTCTGAAGTTATCTCTCTATTAACTTTAATTGGAAAGGTACCTTTTGTTCCCCTAGAGTAGTCATATACTAACCACTGAACTCCCTAGGCTCAAATTTCTGGGGTAGCAAGAGTTCAGTTTTCTGACAACTCATAAAAAAAAAAAAATCCAGAGGAAAAAATTGATGTCTTTATTATCGCTAATAACATAAATTATATTTTTACTAAAGATGAACTGTTGCATCCATTTATATCAGCAAATACAGAGATTCTACTGGAAGTCACAGTGAGTTCAAATGAAAGGAATTAAGGGCAGACACACAGAACATCACAGAACCCTGACCCTTGCCATCTGCAAACCTTACTGAAAGGTATGCTGCTAAAAATAAATAAATAAATAGCCTTTTTCCGAGGCACTGGGAGAAATGTGAGTTCTTTCATAAAGGCAGAAGCAACAAAGCTTTGTTTCCTGTAGACTCGTGCCTCTCCCTCACAATACTGCTGTTGGCAGGGGAGAGGGGACACATCCAGGCCAGCCTGAACCTTGCAGCACCCCAATTAGCCCCACAGGACACCTGCACGGGATGGCCAGACCCTTACCAACCACAATATGTTATAGCTGAGTTCCCATCTTTCCCTCACTATTTGCTCTCATTTGGGGCCTGTCCACCAGCCAAGTTTTTTTCTATTAATTTGTCAGAGCTTCTGGGACCTGACGCTCTTCCAGGTCTAGAAGAAGCTCTGCAGAAGCCCTAAAAATTTCTGTGAAGTGACAGGCAAATACTCTGGGTATAACACATTTCTCCAAGAGAGCTAACCAAAAGTAAAATATCTTCTTGCACTTTATTGCACAATCAAGAGATTTGTTCTTGCCTACTTCATAGCCTGATCATGGTCACATAAAATGATAAAGAAAAAAGATGGTATGCATTGGGCTCTGAGTCAAAAGGCTTGAACCTTCCTTGAAAGCAGTTTCATCACCTTCATGCTGTTCAGCTGTTTGTATCCACAGAATGTGACCCAATCTTGATTTTCTTTGTACCAGAAGAAGAATTTGGACTAAGGAGGGCCAGGGCAGCAATACATCCAATTCTGCTGTCCCAGAGCTGCAGAAGACCCTGAGTTAAAGCAGCAACTACCACCCTCTCTGTACTGACAGAGGAAAAAAACCCCATCAGTAGTATGTCAAGGATTAGCACAAGGATTAGCCCACTCCTACAGGTGCACAGGATTTTGCCAGCTGGCCAGAGCTGACTCATTTCTTCCTGCATAGGGTATCTGGAGCCATCTCTGTTTTTAAAGCAGTCATCTTAGGGCAGCTGGTGATAGTATTCATGCTTGAGGTGATTGAGCTACTGGCTCTGTGTCATACTCCTGTGTCTAATTCAGTGCATTTAAATATCTGCACTTTTGAATCCTGCCTTATTTCTCCCATCTTCCTTTCTATCACTGGCCACACGTTACAAACCCAAGGTGTTGTATCCTCCTAAGAATTACTATGCAAAACTCTCCTTGCCAAAAACCTGCCAGACCACAGGATAGGGTTAAAATTGCATCCCCTCTGGGTTTCTTGCAGCTGAGTCTTCAGCAAGCTGTTGTTTCTTTTCTCAAAACCATGCAGTCAGGATGCTGCCAGGCATCCCTCGGATGAAGTGGATGCTCTGAATACATGTTGGCTGGAGAGTCCCACTTTGGGCACCCATCCCAACAGGGCATGGGGTCCCCAGCACCTGATCACAGGGCAGCCAGTGCAGGAGAGTTGCTGACCTGCCAGCATCTAATGGGGTGCATTCACCAAATATTTTATTCACATGTGTTATCCCTGGCAGCGTTTAAGGCCAGGCTGTATGGGGCTTTGAGCAACCCAGTCTAGTGAAAGGTGTCCCTGCCTGTGGCAGGAGGGTTGGAACTAGATGATCTTTAAGGTCTCTTCCAACCCAAACCACTCCATGATTCTATGATCATTTAAGTGTTTTGGGCAGAAAGGACGTGTGAGAGAGGAGCACAGCTACTTGAAGTGACCCAGTGCCTGTGAAAGGCATTGAGTGAAAGGACTCGCAGAGAGAAAGATCCTATTTATTCACCCAAACTACATACCAGGCCGTTGTTTGTTTATCAGGACCCCAAAAGCACCTCAATCGTGACATGAAAGTGGTTCCCTAGGAGGTAAGACTGCTGCAGTGTCCCCTTCCTGAAGACAGACCTGGCTAGCCCCATGCAGAAGCTACAGCAATGCATTCTGAAAGGCGGAGAAAGTGAGATGGAAAAGTTAGTGGGTCAAGGACATCACTTATGGGCTAAAAGAGACTCAACTTGGGGAAAATTAATATAATTTATTGCCAATTAAAATAGAGTTGGATGCTGAGACAAAAATTAAATTACCACCTTGCTACCACTCACTACTTTTCCCAGGTTCATCTTCTCTCCCAACTCCTCTACTCCCCTACCCCTGAGGGCTCCTGCAGTCAGCCCAGGACTGTGCCCATCTCTGCCCAGCACAGGGCAGGCCAGCCTCACCCCACCAACACCCCTGTGGCCCCCACCAGCACCTGCCCCCAGTCTAGGGCCACACTGAAGAGCAGTGTGACAGCCAGTGCCTTTTCGGGGCCAGTGGTACCATCGGGCCATCAGCCACTGACCCCGGGGAGCCATGGGGTGCCTGGCAGCCCTCAGCCAAGGCTGCTCCCAGCCCACCTCAGTGTTCCAGCACTTAGGCTGTTCCTGGCACATGTGGTTAGCGTGCTGACAGAAAGCAGCACAGGGACAGAAACTGCAGTTCTTAGAACCAGTCTATAATTTTCTCCTTTCCTATCCAAAAAGGTAGTGCAAACAGAGCTTTCCTTACCATATAAACAAATTATTTTTGGGGGGGAGAAAATCCCAGGCAGCAGTTTTCCCAGTGTGATTCATCTTGTTGGGGAAGTTTCTGGGAAAGCAGCCTTGCAAAAATTTTGGCCTTTAGGTCTGCAGTAACAGGCAGCAATAAAAAGTGAATTTAAATGACCATCAGGCTAAAAGAAGATGCTCCAAGCCACAGCACCAGCAGCCTTCTCTGCTGGGACTGCAAGGCTGCCTGGCACTGGCTCCAAAATTAGTTCATCTTCATCCCTCTGACTGCCAAATCGCCTCACTTCCCAGCTGAGGCAGCACACTGAGGAGATGTGCACAGAGACTGCTTAAGAGCAAAGCCAGCCCTGGAAGCTCTTCTTCCAGCCCCATGAGCAGCCACTTGAGCACAACCAAGGCCATGCAGAGGGTGGAAATATTCTTCCCTACATGCTCTTTGGGCTCAAGGGGAAGTCAAGTCTCCCATTAGGGGAGAAAGGGAAGCAAGCCCTTAGCAGTGGCCATTGACAGGACCTGTGCTGTCATGCCCTGCTGGCAGGAGTGTCACACACAGCTCTGATCTGCACCAGCTAGTTCCTCAGGTGCCAGTGGTGGTCAGCCCAGCGCCCAAGTGCTAACTGCCAGATCTGCTGGAAGTGTTCAAAACCCATGTGGATGTGGCACTTGGGGAAGTGGTGGTGGCTTGGAGGTGCTCATGGTGGTACTGGGCTAATGGTTGGACTCGATGACCTTAGAGGTCTTTTCCCAACTTAATGATCCTGTGATTCTCCCTCCATTCCCGCCCCACCTTTGTTACCAACTTGCAAGCCAGGCACCAAAGCAAGGCAACTAACTTCCCTAGGGCGATCCTCTAAAGAGGGCACAGAATGTCTCACAGGTACAAAAATCCTTGCAGGCTGCTCTGCAGCACTGGCAGCCCCCACCCCCCTCAAGCTCCACAACTTGTCTTTGAAATGGCCTGATGACTGATTATGGGAATCTTCCCCATGCAGTACCCCCACACCATGACATCTCAATCACACTTCCATTTCTTTTTTAAAGTAACAAAATGGTTTTCCTGGCCCAGTATGTTTATCAGTTAGTCTGAGCCAGTTATCTGCACAGGTTTACGGTATGCAGCCTAGAACCATTAGATTTTTATCACGTCTTATGAAAATCATACACAGCTTACTCTTGTAGCTGTATATTACAAGGGAATCGTGCACAGAGAGACTGGTTCTCCTTAGATTACTATCTCTGAATTGATGCTGTATGAGGCACAACTGCTTAAAAGGTTATAACTGATGTAATTTTTGCCATTACAGGTAATTTATGGCTCCTGTGTGTCTGACTTGTCAAATCTTCTTACAGAGATCAAAGAGGGTCTGTTTGTCATATGCATTTATCTAACACTTGTTCCTCTGCAAGCTTCAAAACGCAATAGTTTTTCTTTTCTTGGGTGTCAATTTTCTCCTATATGTCTTGCCTCTTAGTCCTTGTAAATGTCCTCCTAATGCAAAATGCAGGGGTGCTTTAGCAGCAAATATGAGCAATGACTACTTCTCTAGAGGACTTTTTAAAAGAGAATTTTTTCCTAAGCAGGGCTGTAGTCCTTCAGAGAGGTCTGAAGTCATGCACACAGATGTTTTGAAGCTCCAGCTGTGCTTCAAACCTTGCTGCATTATTTTCTCCTCAACTTTACATACTCTGAGCTGATCTCTGCTGTTGTGAAAGAAATCCTTCAGGAAAACTCCTGGAGAACAAAATACCCTTTCATTGAATAAGGCAGGGCGATACACACATCAGGTGTACATCCTCAGCTCCTGCCTCTACATCTGCCTCCACTTCACCTCAGTGCCAAACCCTCATATCCTGCCAGTCTCCATTCTGTTTCCTCATTTTCCATTGCTGGAAATCATTTTCTGCCTTACATTCTCGAGGCTCTACCCCAATCACTCACAGGATGACAAAAGCTGTGACAGTTTCTTGTTTACTCTGCACAGATTTCACAGCAAACTGAGCAGGTGTAAAGGCAGGCAGGGAAGCACAGGAAGGCTCAGTGACAACGCCCCCAGGGCTGCACAGAGGAACACAGAGCTCTACCCATGCCCTCCTTTCTGCTGTGCAGACTGGTTGGGGTTACAACAGCTCCAAGGGCATGCACAACAGAGGCAAAATGCTGGCCAGATAACAAGAGGGAGGGACAAGAGGGTCACTTTTCATGAGGTCTGGGGATATTGAGAAGTATCAGTCTTTACAAAACTCTCCAGTAGAGCTGAGATGGGAGAGTCTGTTGAAGGGACTCCGTCCTGTTTTCCCAAGCAAGGAACACTTGGAGATGAACAGATGTGCTTCTGCATCAGGCACAGGAATCTCAGGGCTTACAGAGAGGAGAGGGCACTGGAGAGTTCAGCTGTAATATTATTCAATGCCACATGTCCCCACCAGCCAGGCACACAGGGGGCCTGTGGGGAAAGGAGCCACAGAGGGGCTGAGCAAGAGAAGGGTCCCCACTCCCGCTTTCCTCACAGCACCACAGTGCTCCCTAACCCATGGGACACAGTGCTGGCTGTGCCATGGAGCTGCTGCCCCACTGTGCCATCACATCCATATGTGAAAAGGTAAGGAGCCTAGCAGCACTCAGACACACTCATGTTTCACATTTATGAACCTTTTACCCATTTTACTGTCAGAAGGGCTGCATTTCTCAATGGCTATGAAGTGTGAAGTGTCTGGAAACACAGCATGCTCACTGTGGAGGAAAGAACTTTACAGAGGACCTTTGCCAGTTTAACTCTACATTCGGTTTTTCCTTCCAGTCAGGTATGGAATGGCAGGACATGCTTAAGCAGGCAGTACAACAGGAATCCTAGAGAGAAATAAATTAAATAAATAACTTTAAATAGTAAACAAATAGATATAATTTATTTATTCAATAATAAATAATAAATTTTTATTTAAGTAATAATAATAACCAGAATTAGAATAACTACACTTTGCTGAAGGTGAAGTCCTTTGAGTAAATTGACTGAAATTGGTATCTTCACTGACACATCATTTTTGACAGGGTTTACAGTACAGAAGATTTGTGCAGCAAATGGGAAATATTCTGAAAAAGTACAAGTAATTCTTCAAACCATATATACAGAACAGGATTTCAGCTGCAAATACACATAAAATCTAGAGTTTTTAAGATCTAAGGATTTGGCCCAATAATACAATATGCATTTGATTCAGAAACATCTAATGCTTTGCAAAAACTGTTCCTAATATCAGGGACAACTTTGGTGCTGCCAAATGCTTGACATGGCTTTAATGTCAGGTAGAACTAAAGACTGGCAATTAAATAGCAATAAACTATAAATTGCTGATGCATGTTATATATGATTTACATGTATGACTATAGAAGTTGCAGAAGTATGTTAGTTGCAAAACATCACTAACAACCTCATAATTAATATAACTAGCATCCTGTTGGAAATATTGCCCACCTCTGTGGACATTTTGCATCCACATTTTGAATCTTTCTAGATTGTTTGAAAAGAATTCCAGTATATTTATTCAAAAATCATTAAAATCCTAATAAGTGTAATAATAAATAATTTGCTTCTTCACAGATTAATTTTAACACTGACTTATTTTACTACGCTGATAAAATCTATCCCAATCTCAAATATTATTCAAACTGCTTCAGGATCTGCCATCTCTTTTTTTTCCTAAGTTTGTTTTTAGTTTCTTTCTCTTCCTTCCAGTGTCTTAGATGAGGATCTCTATCTCTGCCCCAAGCTTTGTGCTATAACAGTCTTGAATGGCATATCAGAGTCTATTTCTGAATACTGGAACAATGTCTCTGACAATATGTATTAGTGTTCTGGCACTTTCCTCTGGAATAATTTTTTTTGTGCCTCAGACAATAGACAATGGCAGGAGATTTGGACAGACACTAAAGAAGGGACACATTTAGTCAGTCTTCTCGGAAACCACTCCAGTACTGCAAGCAGGAGTTGACAGAAGGCAGAAATACCGAGAGAGTCAACTACAAACTAGAAAGGAGCTCTAACGTTGAGGATTTTATGAAACACAGAGAATACTGTACTTCCTCAGGATAGACTGACCCATTCAACTAAACAAATGCCAAAAGAAACACAGGCCCAAAAATCATGGGTTTGAGCTGTTATAGTCAAGATATCAAAACCTGAAAAGAGTATGAAATCCTTTCACTGCCTGTATCTGCATGATGCCAGCCTTTACAGTTAAACATGAAAAAAAGAAGAAAGAAAAAAGACAGATAAGAAATTATTTTTCATTTATGAGCATAACTACATACTTACTATCAACATGCGCTGTAAACACCTTCCTAAAATGGAAATATGTGGTTTATAAAAACACACCGAAGAAGGAGCTAGTGTTCTTATTCAGATAGGATTGATCAAAGGAAATCCATCTGTTACATCAGACAGACATATGCCAGTTCTGTGATAGTTAAGCACAACCATCCTGGATAATGGGCTTCATGTGTATGGTAGAAATACCAACTAGAAACGATGCAGTTGATAACACTGACTTAAACTGACAGCATTAATTTCAGAAAAATTTTACTGACCAGTTTCCACTCCAGAAAACTAACTGTAGGCTGTCTGCAATCTTATGGCCAGGTGCTGTGCTGTTTTCTGTTCAGGATATGATCATCAGAAAGTCTCTTTTAGATATTTTACAGATATTAACCATATAAGATATTGATAGAGAGCCTTAGTAGCATGTGCCATCCATAACTTGTTTTTTTGATAGCAACAACTTTAGAATCAGAAAACAGTGTGCCTTATTACAAATCATTTTCTTGTGTTTACTGTGATATATTTACAATTTCTCCACAGTCTGGCAGGCCCAAATAATTTATTCTCTAAGCTTCCTATAGTTTACAGAAATGCTTTGCACACCATTACTGACACAATCCTTTGAGAAGCTGAACATTAATTTAGGTTATGAATATAGAGGAATTTCAGTTGCCTTATTCACTAGTAGTAGCAAGGTGTCATTTCCTCAAAATCATCTTCACAATTTAATCTACTGGAAAAATACACATAATCTTCCTATGAAATAGTACCTTTTCATAAAAAAACTAAACAAACATTTCCATTAATTAATCCACTCTGTGAAGGTTAGATACCTCACTCTGAATGCACTTTTGTTTTAAATCAAGGTCTCTATTCAATGGACTCATGTTCTATGAGGTACAAGACAGTTGACTAATATAAGTTATTTCACATGTGCTGTGCAGAAATCTATGTACGCTAAAGTTTATAATAGGAAATGTGTGAATCTGATAACCAAAGAGTAAAACCCACTGATTTATGCCATCAGCTGGAAGTGTTAGCACATACTACAAATCAATGCCTTTACATTAGTGCCTGGCACTTCAGCAATAATTTACCAGTAAAACAGACAGTGAAACCTCTGTCAACTCATTCCAGAATCATCATCTTGTGCATTAATACTACATGAGAACAGGATAACAGGAGATAAGGGAGAAAGACAAAATGGCAATGAAAGGCAGTGTCCCATAGAGGATGTTCTCTCTGACCAAGTCTCAAAACCAGGGAGGAAGGTAACAAGAGAAAAAAAGCAGTAAGAGCCACAGAACTCATGCTTCAAGGTAGAAGCATTCTGATTTCATTCATTAGGTGAATTGTGGTCTGTCAAGCTTGTTATCTTACTAAACTGGAGCTATTTTGTTACCTTGATCTCCTGCTCCCTTCCCTAATGCCAAGGTTTTTCTGGCTTTGCCCCATGTGTCACAGTGGTTACACCAGCTCCTGGCAGTGATGCTCCTCTTTACCCACTGAGTATCCATACAGCATTACAGGCCTGCAGGGGATCTACAGCTACAGTCCTAAGAGTAGCAATAAATAATACCCTCCTTGCTAAAGAGACTTTTTCAGAGCTATTCAAATATAACCAAGCAACTGTCTGAAGTATTAGCACAACCTTGGAGGTTTCTACTATGGGGAAGAGAAAGAACACCTCTTTTTAGCAGAGCTGTTACTCCTAGAGTCATATCGAAGGGACACGGTGCAGTCCCTCGCACAAGCTTTGCTCTCAGAAGTGCATGACCACATTATCCAAAGATCCAACACAGGCTCTTACACTCATCTGAACTCAGCAATTACTGTAGCTCCTCCTGAACCCTCCTGTTCATCAGTGAACAATGTTCATTATACAGTGCAAGGACACCCAGGGATATGTCACAGAGCAAATTTTGCTCCTGGACCTGGGCTGGCAGATCCCAAAATCTTTCCACAAGTGCCATCAGTCTGAATGTCATTTTACAGGGCAAAAGCAACAAGAAGCACTTTCAAAGCCCTCTCCCACAGGAGAACTGTGCAAATGAGGGATTTAAACTTTGTTATACCACTTTTCTCAAAATCTAGTTTGAGAAAAATACCCCATTTTCACTTTGGAATGGTACATTTTCCACACAAAACCTGTTGTCTCCTTGCATCTATTAAAGCTGGAAGAGGCATTATTTACACCAAGCAGATGAGCCTTGGGCATTTTAAACCCCCTGCATTCGGCATTAATCTCCTGTTAAATGTTGCAGTTCCCATCAGCGGCTGGACAAGCTTCTCCCTGCAATTAGCTACTTTACAGTGACACTTCTCCCACTTCAACTCAAAAAACAAAGCCAGTGCAGGGATCATGCAGAAACACCCTTGAAATTGAGAAAGTCCTTCCCTGATATGAAAGTTAGAGAACTCAGAGGCTCACATATGAAATATCAACTACTCAGGACCGAATTTTTATACAAGTATTTGCATCTCATATTAACAACAACAAAAGAAAATCCCAATCATTCTGAGGGCTGTATTTCTTAAACGAAAAAAAATGAGGAAAAGGAAGGGAATATAAAAGGTGAATCAACTGTTAGCCTACAGGTAAATACTCTGAGGATAGCTGTTTCCCCCCCAAGAGAATTTCAGATTGTTTCTATGCATTTGTTGTTTTGATACGTGGAGAAGAAAGCTTAATAGAAAAGTGACTGAAGTTTGCACCTTTTGCCTCACAGTGAAGAAAAAATATCAGTGCCTGTCATCTTCTGTGTCTGGCTAGTCACAGGCATTCAAGCATCAGGCAATAAACTGCAATAATCATGAAGTTAGCTTAAAATTCACCTGATCTCCTAAATTCCAAGTACTATAAACATAAGTTGGGTTGTCTGGATACCTCTATTTTCAATTTTTTTGACCTCTATAGTTCTTCACTTTTCAAGCTGTTCTCTGCAAGCCTGAAGACTAGCCATTTCTTTAATAGATCTGGATATCTAAAAGACTGGCTTCCAGCAAGCACTGCTTACCACTCAGTTAAGCTGTATACAACTATTTCTATTTCCTGGGTTGCACGTTTTTGCATTACACAGACTTGTGATCCCGCAAAGATTTATTATAACCCCCCTGTTCACTTCAAGTGCTCTAAATGGTTTGACTGAATTTTTCATTGGGGATTTCTCACAGGGCATAAACTGAGTCTCTGCAGGAGCAGTGTGAGCAGGGCTGTGCCATGAACGGATCAAACCAGGAAGCACAGGTGGCCCAGCACAGGCCATGCCCTCACTGGCAGGGTGGCAGTCTCACAAGGTCTGAAGATGCGGCAGAGCCCGGAGGTCACAGCAATGAATCCAATCAGCAGCCTCTGATCAGACAAAGTAACCAGGCAGTTCCAAGGTCCATCCAGCAGACAAGGTCAAGAGGTAGGACTGGAGACAGGACAGGGTCCATCCAGAAGACAAGGTCAGAGATAAACATGCCCACAGCATAGCTCAGGCCTGGACTGGGTGCCAAGCCCTGAGCTGAAACTGGGTTCCCAGAGAGTGGGGAGAAGCTGGTCAGGGTCAGTAAGGTTCAGTAGTGCCCCAAGGACCCTGAGAGCTATAAGCTTCGATGGAAAGCTCAGGCACAGCCCTGACCTCATTGAAAATGCAAGAAAATGCTGCCATTAGTTTCCATGAGGTCAGGATCCACCTGATGCCTTTCTTTTCCAGCTCCTGTGACATGTACCTCAAATACCCTCGGGTCACATATCAAATAAATAGATAAGAGTGATAAAATTTAACTAAAGCCATGCAACACTCAAAGCACTGCTCAGTCACAGCTGTTAAGGATATTAGCACTGTATCAACCATCAACAAAATAAAAATTGCTATTGTGTTTCTGGCCGGCACTGGAAGGTTTTGAAGCTTTTTTTCTAGGGCTAGCTGCCAACAGTGCCATGGGAGTGCTAACACACTGCCATTTCATTTTAAGGCTAATATTGAAATACAGTAAAAATCTGCATTTAAACAGAGCTATAAAGGCCAAAGAAAAGATTCCTCTTGCTTTCGGCAAGTTTGGATCAAGCAGCATTCGAATAGCTTTCCTGTGTGAGAGTGATGTTGCCCTCTGCTGGGTAACCCACAACCAGAGCAAAGCCCCTGCTCTTCAGAGTCCCAGCAGATTCAAGCAGAGGCAGCCTACATACTTTTGACACTAGAATCTTTGCAAATAGCAGGTGATTTAGGTTTGCTGTACCCCAAGGAGGAGGTAGGAGTACACTGTTGGCCTCTTTTAGTAAGTGCAGAGACAGAAGATACAGGAGGGATGCAGTTTTAGTCCTCATCTCTTTGTAGAATATGGCCCATTGACTTCCAGTGCAGAATCAGCCCCATCAAATTTTTCCAAGGTCATGTAGAAAATCTGTAGGAAAGTTAAACAAAAAGAAAAATAGAAAGTGAAAGACTCTATGTGTCATGACTCTCCAGTTTTAAGCACACGACTGAAAAAAAAAACAATCCCTCAAATACATTTAGTCCTTAAAACCTCTAGACACCAATTATATACTGCAGGGTATGTCTACATTAATTCTCACCTATATAAATTTATTTTTCCTCCTTTCACAAAATCAGATTTAATTTCTCTTAAGTAACAGATAAATTACTAGTGTCTATATTATCAGCACCCTATTAAGAGCAGGAATCCAGCTCGATGCCACTAGGACGTTGTAACAGTCCTATCTCATCAGTGATCAGACTAAGGTCTAGGGAGTGAAATTTATCAAATGCCATTGTACAGTGTATCTGGAAGGATGATAAACATGATTAAAATTCATTTCACCAACACAGTTGCTCATATGTATTTAATGTCCTTTTCCTTGGAATGGTTAGACAAATTGCACAGTTCCCTAAAATGAAATTCAGTCTTGGATTTTATACAACGTGCCCAGATAATACAAATCAATATTTTGACAAAACACATTTTTGCCTGAAGATGAAGTATAATGTGTAATAAAATACACTTAAGTACTTTATAATTTATCCTGAGAGTACAATGCATTTGACCAAATGTCATACATCATTCCATGGAAAACCAGGTGGAATATATAATCTATACTCCTTTAAGAAGCAACTGCATTGAGAGAGCACACAATTAAACACTTAATATTCAGAAGACATTTCAAATAAAGGATCTGTGTGGAACCTCTTGAAGGTATGTTCTACACAATTTAACTGCAAGATCACAGCTTTTCCTCAAATGCAGTATCACGTTCTCTAATTACTTTCATTTTTAAAATGGAGTACATTATCTTCTGTGTGTCAACTTGCTTTTGCCATGGACCTCACAAAGTCTGTTTACACATATAAGGGGAGCCTAAAAACGCCCCAAAAGTTTCTATGGACCTTCTGTGACTCTTGCCCAGTGTCTCTAATGAATTAGATGGTTTCCTCTGGAATTTCCATGTCCTAGACCCATTTGGCTATTCATCCTCCAAGCCCACTTCCCCTATGGAGCACACAGCAAAATAATTTCACAAGCTAGAGTGGCACAGACAGAAATTTAAAAGTTGGTAACTTGTGCCAGTTCCTAAATCCAGTGCAGCCCAAAGGCATTAAAACATTTAGGAGCTGGATTCTCCTTCATTTTGCAGGAAAATAAGACAATTTACATATCTTAATGGGTCTTGGCACCAAGTACTATGTGCATGGTCAGGTAAATATATGAATAGGGATTTAGCTTTTGACTGAAGTATGAGCCAGATGAGGGAATATTTAATGGGAAGACTAACTCACCAGACAAGACTCACAGATACAGGAAATAAAACCTGTGTATTTTGCTGTATACAATAACACACCTTATTGCAGTCTCATTTACTGGTCTCTCGCCTAAAACAGCCTGGCATTTAGTATTTACAAGGACTTTATCAGAATTCAAGACCTAAGTGCCTGGACCATAATCATTACACATGGATTGTTTTCACTGAGGCCAAGACATGAGCACGTTCAGGCAGTACACAAAGATCTTGTTGCTAAAACATTTGCCACTTGAATGTAATTGTTCTCCAGTAAGGAAGCAATCACTGAAAAGCAAAATCCCACAGATGACACGCTGAGTTTTACGTTCACAGGAGGTTAATATATTTTCCATCCACAGCGGAACTGTTTGTAATTTATAGGCAAAAATCCAGCCCTGGTGCAAGCAAGTGCAGCTCTTATTGATCTCAATAGTAGATGCACTCATTTATAGCGGGGCTGCCTTTGGCGTCATGTCTGTTTAGCACAGAATGAATAATATTACAAGGCAGGGCATAGGTTCACCGTGCGTGCTGAAAGCTTTTGCATTTGTGAATGTTAAAATAGCCTGCCTCCACAATAGCAACTATTTTGGGCTGGGGAACACAACATGTGCCAATCTGAGTTGCATAATGCTTTCACATATCTCAGGGTTCGCTACTCTGAATAGTTCCATACTGAATGGCTGCTTAATATCTCCTTTACTGCGTACAGGTCCTGTCTCTAACAGCGCGATGCAGCGTGTTGCTCAATAGATGAGCCCTGCATTCACTCACAAAAGCCCAAGCCAGCCTGCAGGAGAGACTGAGGCAGAGCTTCGATTGAAGAGCCCTGTGGCTTACGCTATTTTGGTACAAGTTTTAAGAAAAACACTCACATTTTTTACACATTTGGTTTTCATTTGTTTGAAACAGTTTTGTAGCCTAATAAAAAGACCTACAGTTTCATAAAAGGAAGTTAACTGGTTGTCTTTGGGCAGTAGGAGACTTTTTCATATATTACTAGGTTATTTTAAGGGCATTAACTGCAGTCAGCCCATGAGCTCTGTTATAGAACTTATTTGATTTAGGTTTTTTTTTAAATTACACTGTGTTTTATTAAAAAACAAACACAAATGTCAGTGTGAAAAAACTGGATCCTTTCTTATTACACTGCTCTGGCCTGGAAGGCAGAGCAGTGCTTGTGTACTGGCTTGTAAGCCATTCCCATTGTCCACTGCCTGTCTTCCTCCTGGCTAGCAGCAAATTTACCCAACAGGAACAGAGGTTCAGGGGGCAGGTGTTCCTATCCAAGCTCTCCTTCCAGCAGCAGGAAGGGATCTAATTTACCAATACATTTTCACCTTCCAGCAGAAAGGAATCTGACAGCCTGATCTCACCTTCCAGCACTCAGACCCAAGGGGAAGGCAATTTGACTGTCTAACCTTGTGTTTTGGCAGTGGGAAAGGAAGGGAAGTAACCTGACCACTACTGCCTTCCCACTGATAACGTGCAGACCTCAGGATGGCCATAACTTACCCAGTTAGCCACAGTGCCTGCCATCCTCAAAATATACCCAGAAGACTTTTCTGAAATGGATAATCACAGCACACAGCTCACAAGTAAAACACATGTTTTTTTCTTTCTAAAGCTCAAGGAAACACACACATACTGTGCTCTAAATACATTTATATTAGTCTCTTCTTCTAGACAGTACAAACAAGCCTCTGCATGTAAGCATAAAACACTGGCAGCTACCATTCACCTCAGAGGTATTATACAGGATTACAAATTTGTTGGAAGTTTGATTTCCAATAACCTAGCCTGTTCCTTTTTTAATTAGACTTTTCCATATATTGTATGCTATCTCAATACATTCCTTTTACAGTTATGACCAGAATGGCTATTCAATGTATTAATTCAACCCTACATCAAGGGACAAATTAAGATGAGGGCAAAATCCAGGTAAGTAGAGTAACAATCCTGGGCAGGTATATGGAAAGCTTTGCTCAAACTGACAAAGAACAGAAAGGAGAAAAAGAAAAGAGAAAATAGAGAAGGGAAAAAAATACGAAAAAGAAGAAGATTTTAAAAAAGGCAAAGCTGTCTGGGTCTCTTCAACAGGAAGTTTAGCCACTGACTACAGCATCATGGATCTTTTTGCGTCTGCCTAATACAATGCATCTTTTGTCCTGCTTTCTCAAATCCTGTCCTATCAGGCAAGGTCACTGTCACATCCTTTCTCAATAAATACAGGAATTTATTTCCTAGACAAAACTCATGCCTCTGAGTCACACTGGAGTTGAGTCTAGAGGAACCCTGTAGTAGTGTGGGAGAACTATACAAAGCCTGGAGCTATTCCCAGCTATACCTAGAGGAATTAAAAAAAAAAAATGACAGAACACTCTTAGGGGGGTGGGACCTCAAACCTACTCTAACTTGTCCTGTACACCCAGGGCGATAGGACAAGCGACAAACTGTAGAGATCTGAACACCGAAAGTGAGCCTAGAGAACATTACAAATAGCACACAGAGTATCAAAGGTCATTTGGCTTCAATATGCTGCAGATTGGTCTTGCTCAGAGCTAATTACTCATCATGAGGATCTGAGAGAAATTCCTGTATAAACAGTCTGTGATACGAAAGGGCCTGTTCCCTCTTCTATCAAAGACAACAGAAAACTCTGCTGACTTCAGCCAAGCAAGAACTAGGTTGATAACTGCAAGGTTCCTTAAAGCAGAGGAAGGTCTTGCTCTGAGTGAAGATCAGAATTTGCTATTTGATACACTAAGAATGGCACATAAAAAGTTGTTTTGCTTTGCAGGATAATGGAAGCCCTTCTTTTATAGGGGCTGAATTCCATATATGTTATGTCCAGACAGAGTTTTTTAAAAAATCTCACATATGCATGTCAGTTATTGAATGATATTGTTTAAAGCTAGAAACTGTGAGCTGTTAGGCTTTAAAGAATAGGCAGACAGGCAAGAAATTCCACCAAGTGATTTATAAGCAGGTGGATGAGAAAGTGGAAACTTTTGTGAATCTTGGTCGTGATCCAGTTCAGAGCCTTATTTTGATGGAGGGCTCCCTCTTCTGGATTTTGATTGAAGCATATTTCCTAAACTCTAAACCAGTTTATTTTTTCCAATTCAAGTGAAAGGTGTTTCCAACTAGAAAACAGATCAGGGAGAGAGTCTCTATGCACTCTCATAGTCAAACAGTGCCTCTGCCCGGATCACTGTGGGGCTCTGGACTTAGGGCAGCACATCTGACTTCATCTGCCCCACAGACCTTCTGGAGACAAAGGGAGCTGACACTGTGGTTTTTAATTTGTATATTTAAGTTAACAGACGTCCTAGTCACAAGGATAAGGGTTTACTGTAGCTTATGATTGTTTATTTTTCTGTCTATCTAAATGCAGCTTTTGGATAATTACATCATTAAGAAATAGTCTTAGTTGCAACAACTCCTAGGAACTCTACTTCTGAACAAGAATACCTTCAACTTAAGCAGCTCAAAAAGAAAAATATCTGTTTGGCTAGAAGTTCTCCAGTGACATGAAAAATAGCCTTTTAGTCCCTTATACAAATCAAAATAGTCTTACATGAAAAATCCTTCCTAATCTGTGGGGAATTTCCTCCCCCATAGGAATTCCATCTGAAAACAGACACTTCCTGAATGGCAGGTGGGACTGCAAGAAACTGAAACTGCAGCTTTGATTAATTTACGTTTCCTAAAGAGAACAACCTTTTCAGGCAGAAACCTGCTTCAAGGCAGATTTTTCTTTAATACAGCCTGAGTTTTATACCCCAGTGCAAATATATCTATAAGACTATGCGACTATGTTATTGTGGCCACAGGGGAATTCTTTCTTTCAGAAAAGGATAGGAATGCAAACAAAACTCTGAGTTTTGCTGAAAATTAAATAATAGTAATAATAATAGGTATGGCTTAGTGAAAAAGCATCAGATATCTCTGATTTTAAAGAATTATTGCAAAGTGTGCATTTCGTTTAAACAGAATAATAATCCAGTTTGAAGTAAAGAGCTTAAATTCGAAAGCAAGGACATGACAAAAGCTATCATCCCTTTATCAGAGAATTCTACACTGATATATGGCAGGCCTTTGCTTCTAATGTTGCTGCTGCCCACAAGACCACATTCATCTAGACCAGCTATCCCCTGGCTTTGTTCCCCTGCAGATTCTTAGCAAGCAACAATCAGGCCAGTCAACATTTGGGGCCCATAATATCCACAGGCCATTTACAGTGAGCTCCCAGACCCACCAACAGGCCCTCAGAGCTCATTTGGGGAACCACCAACTCGCAAAGCCCCAGCTGACACCAGGTGACTCCTCCCTGCCCTGGGTGATCTACAGCTACATTGAAAGAAAGTGCACCAGACCCAACATTTGTCATTCTTAAAGATGAGATATGTAAGGGGTATGAGGAAGAACAGAAGCGAGATGCTTAGTGCCAAGCAGCAGACTGGATGGAAAGCTAGGAACAAAGCACAGGCTTCTTCGGAACAAGCTCAGTGCTCTCTGTGGAGCTACAACCCTTAAACTGAGTCTACAGTCAAAGAAGGGGCCATAAAAAAGTATCCACTGGAACATAGATACATCAAACTTATGCAGAAATTGATGTTTGGGATAAGAGGTCCCCACAACTTCCAGCACTAAAAAAAAAAAAAAAAAAAAAAGATTAAAAAATAGAGCCAAGAACCTCCCTTCTGCTGAATGGGACAGCTATAGTTCTGGAATGAATTGCCCTGTAGTTTTGGGATGGTGTTGCATTTTTTTTTTAATACTTACTATTGTCAGAATATAGAAGGAGAAAAGTTGTGATGTACGCTAAACTGCTATTACTCAGCTTTGCCAGGAGAAAGATCACCACAAATTTGATCAGCATTATAAGAACATCTTGATTCCAAGAGAATATTCAAACAAACAAATAAAAAGCCCTGCTGTTTTCTTACTTAAGTGCTGCAAATAAAGTAAGAAGTTTCATTTTCAAATATAACTTGGTGGTATTACAACAGACTGCTGTTGAGAAAAAAAAGTTTTTAGTCTCTTCTAGTGCACCCTAATTTATCTTTGGTAAGGCTTTGTGTTCACCTTTCCTTGATGCAGAGTTGCTCAACACTATCAACATTCCCCAGTGCTTCAGGCCACAGTCCTCCTGTGTTTTAGTATCTGCCTGGGATATGTGCGCCCTGCACTTGGCTCACTCCAGAGCCATGACAACTTCAGCTATTTGACAAGCCCAGTGACATACAGCATAAAAAAAAACCCCCAGAACTATTAAAAACAATAGAACAGGCATAAGTCATGTTTAACTATCCCACAGAGAAAATCTGAGAGGACAGTCTACATTTGTTTTCTCCCAGGACATCTGCCTCTATCTGTATCTCAGGTCAGCCTATCTGCTGGCAGTGCCTGGAAATACTCACCTCACAGTAGGAATCAAGGCAATTTCTAATATTCAATACCCCTCTCTGCTGGTAGTTTCAACTTCTGACCAAACTGAGCTTGCAACAAGAAACCAGGTTTTCAATAACAATACACATCCCACATCACCTCTCTGGGAATCTATTATGCTGCTTTCCTCCTGCCCTTCCCCACAAATGGCCAAGGCACTGACACGAGAAAATCCCATACCACATTCATTAGATTTTTACCATCGTTATACCTCAGAGAAACACAGGAGCTTCATTCTGTAACACTCAGACAAAGCTCTTTCGAGAACATGGTGTCAAGCAATTCCTGGAAAAAACCTCAGGCTGGTAAAAAGGTCCTATTAGCTGCAAGAAGAGCTGTCGAGCTGTGCCTTATTCCTTGCAAAGTTCCCATTACCTGTGAGAACACATGCCAGTGAGAGGTTGCTATTCCATCCTAATCTCTTCACACGTCCTCTTTCCTCCTACAGCTATTAATGGTGATGTCCAATTCCACATGTGCCTCCAGGTGGATTCCTGTACTGTCCTTGTAACACTTTCTTAATTTCTTCTGCTGTACCCTCCTATGACAACCCTTACCAATAGTTCCTAATTTCCCATGCTTCTCTTCTCCCATCACCAGCACCACCAGCACCACCTCCTGGTACACACTGGCCCGTGGCTTTGTCCTGTCTGTTGCTTAGAGACTCCTTTCTGTTCTTTCCTCGTATACTTCAGCAGAGTAGAGCAGGCCACTGGGACAACAGAAAGCCAGAGATCTGGGAAGACTTTTCCCTCTTCTATGCCCTACATACCTATCACCATCAAAAGATACAGGCCTCTGGACATCTGTCATACATCTGGACATCTATTGTTGTGTCTATCCTACACATAAAATTACATTCAAATATTGCTGTGATCATTGCATAGTCCACCACTTCTCCTTTAGGAAGTGGCAGATCTGATTTCCTGTGCAATATTTATACAGGTCCTCTGAGCCACGTGCCAGTATAACCTAAGTCTGCTGCTTCATCCAGAGTCCATGATGGATGGCTGAACTAGAGAATGGCTATTTGGTTTTACCATTATTATTCAGTTTATGGTATTAAGAGCATACCTTCCCCCTGCTGATCTAAGCACAGAATTACAAATCCTAACAGGCTTTTCTGCAGTATTCCTCACTGTTTTGTGGGAGTCCTCCAGAATATCATGAACATACCTAAAATACTTGCAACATGCCTATTTGTCTCTCAGTGCCACACAACTTCAGGGCTGGCTGCTGTCCCTTTTGGCAGAAGCAGTCTCTGCCTTACCTGTGTGCTCCTAGGATCTCCTTGGCACCGGCAGCCTTCTCTCTGTTTAGTTCTCTGAATAGTTTCAGTAAAGGATCAGACACCCCTGCCCTAAGGCAAAGGAAGAAACATACCTCTGATGACAGGAAACAGGGAAAGCAGGACTGCCCTTTTTGGGAGCAGTTGTATTTGCTTACAAACATCCTATCAGACCAAACCCTGAGTTCCGTCACAGTGCCCAAGTGTTTGGGATATATTTTGTGAAATCAATAATGAAGGATAAATTCAAACAATATTTTATACAGATTTTAAATAGGGCTTTTTGAGCTCTACTAGAATGAGAACTGTTTAACTGGTTAAAACACCTCAGCAAGTCCTACACCCAAAACTTCAGTTCCACTTCTAAATGGTTAACAAGCTTTATTTCTCTAGAGGTCAGCACAGTACCAGAAAAAAGTAAAAACAACACAAAACAAAACTTATTGAATGGAGTTTTACATTTCCTCTGGAATTTCCAAGAAAGAAATAAAGGAATTCATCATTTTCCAGAAGAGACAGGTTTCACAGTATTTTAAGCATGTAAAGTAATTGATGCTGTCCAGAAAATGGCAGAACTCAGGGAGTTCTCTGGAGTGCAGGCTACAGCTAGCTATGGTACTTAGCTCCTAATCAAGAGGTTGCTAACAAATCATAACAGATGTGGCCAGGACTGCCAAGTCTGAACCTAAGTGTCAGGCTGAGCCATGACACGTGCACTCACTGTGTTACCTAAAGTATCATCCTTATAAACAGCTTTAGACTGGCTTCTACGTTCACATGACCAAGTCCATCTGACTGTTGGTAGAGCAAATGCAAACAGCTTGGTCTTCCATTAAGGCAATGACATACCCAGATGCAAAATCCAGGACTCTGAGACTTCATGCAAATCTGATAGTCCTGGGGGAATTTCAGTTTGCTGAAAAATATATATAAATATTATAATCTGTGACAGATATAATCTTGCTCCAATATTTTCCACTTTATTTTAAAGGAAAGCTACCTATTTTGCTCAGTCCCACAGTCTGGCATTTACAAAGATAAAAGGACCTTTCAGCATGAGCAAACTGCAAAACATATTTGAAAATAAATTCTTAATGACAATTGGCATTAAACAATACATTTTGCAGGCTGTTCACGCTGAAGTATGCTTTTATCTTCTGAACTGGATGCTGCTAGGCTAAGCAGAGATGAAGTTTTCTCTTAACTCTTTCAGTACCTCACAAAGAGCAGATTCCATCAGGATTTTCTTATAAAGTACTGACACCTGCATTAGATGAACATGGCATTACAGGGGCTCAGCTTCTAGCCCCAAGATAAGAAGCAGATAACCACAGCTCTGCTAGCCAATCATCTGGCACCTACTTCTAACTCAAAGAATATTTCTTCTTTAATACAGTCCCTTTTTTTTTCCTCTCAACAGAAATTCCAGTTGCTGTGCTAACAGCACCTTTTTGGTTGGCCATAAATCACAGCAGCTTTACCTACGAAGTAGCAGGCACGCTTCGCAAGACCAGAATTTCCCGTCTCCCAGGTGGGAGTCAGCATCTTGTGTTACAAATAGCTCCTTTGTTGACAAGGGAAAGGCCAGCTCTGCCTCCATTTCTGGCATCCGTTCTGCTTTGTGTGCCTCAATCTTCATTGCAACTCAGGTGCTTTTAAAGTCACAAAATAAAGCCGGATCACTGCTGAACAGTGTAGTCCACCCTCCACAGCTCTGCCCTGCTACTGTCATTACTATCCTTTCCTTTTGGATATTCACACAGCTGCACCATGAACCAGGACTGGAAAAAAATCCAGCAGAAATCACCCTTTTTGTTTTCAGCAAAATAGTTCCCCTGGCTTGTCTGATGGTATAGCCAGCCAAATGTTGCAGAGGCAAGCTTAGAGGGTGGAAACAAGGCTTGGGGATGTGCTGGAATCTATGTGAATTTATGTTGCATTTAAGAAGTAACCACAGACTAAAACAGACGTATAATAGAAACTTCAATTCTAGGAGCCTAAAGGAAGTTGGGAGGCATATACATTACCCAGTAGTATGAACCACCTAGGGGCTCCACCATGGTGCCAAGCTGACCATTATTTCCATCCCTGGTTTCAGGCTGTTATATAGGGAAACTAACCTAACCAAACGATGGAGAACAAGATGGGCCTAGAGACAGACAGACCCCTCTTGATGCCACTGGAATTTAGATCAGGCTGGAGAATGTAATCCTGCCCCTGTGAAAACTCCATTTCTATTTCTCTGTGGGCAGAATGAGGAGAAATGGAAATCATCTGAATACAAGACATACGTAGTAAAAATTACAAGAGGAAGAAATTCTGAAACATTCATTTTTGCCCAGCTTGCTCTGTCTCAGGAAGGAGGCAGGCAAAGGGAAAGTTGGAAGAGTTATTTTGGATCACTGCATCCAGCCCCCAGTTATTCCCATCAGATCACATAATCCCTTTCCGTTTGACTGGCTAAACATCCTTCATACCCATCCAGTTCACAAAGAAAAACAGCACATACCATAACTGCAAACTGAGTTGAATCCATGAATATCCAAGCCCACATCTAAGAGAATAATCAGAATGCTAAGGAAAGCTCTTGCTTGATCCAACAGCTGCTGTGCTCAAGGGCTGTCTATATGGAAAACTTACCAAGAGTGATAAGAATGAAGTTATGAAGTCAGAGCAAAGGCGCATACCAAACAGGTATTCACAGAGAATCAAAAGAGCTGGATGAACCAAATTTACTGGTGTGACATTAACCTGAAGAGGAGCATTCCAGAAGCAGAGGAAGATGACTCCTTCACTCATATAAGACTAAAAAACGCAGAAGATATGAGCTCCAGCACTCCTCACAGCTGCTCTTATTGAAGCTGATAACATGTCTTTGACTAGCTTTAGAAATACTGAATCCTAAAGAAGAAAAAACAATTCATAACAGAACATGCTTCCCTGGTATAAGATGCTCATGAAATCCATGACTTTATTATGATGCTCACAAACCATTTTTATAGCGCTTTCCCATTTTCTCAAGAACCTGCTGAAATTGGGATACTACAGTGAACACCCTTGGCAAAGCAAGTGAGCTCTGGTATCTGTGCTGCTCTGGCACTTGTTTTTTCATTGATCTTTACCTACACAAGGCACTCCATTTCAGAAAAGCTCCCACAGGAAATGGGAAGCCATGACATACGGAGTCAAATATGCTACTTGGCAAACCACAGTTTCCAACAGTTGAGCAGGGTCACATTATCTCTGAGCAAGCATCTTTGCCCTCTGGCAGAAAGCTGAGAGGCTGAAGTTTTACAGATAAGAAAATGCTTCTATCCACTCCTTCCTGGCAAAGTTCAGGTGAGCTCCTTCCCTCCTGAACTCTTTCAGATGAACCTCCATGGAAGGGAGACTAAAGCTGTCTTATGAAATAGTGACAAACATGCATTTAGAAAAGAATGGCAGGAGAAAGACATGCAGAAAGGAAAGACTGAAAGGACATGATGATGTTGCGACATAAAAGGACATGGAACAAGAATACAAAGTGGAAAATATTGTCTTGATAAAAGCAAGCCTGCATCTCCTACTAAACAAACTACTAGTTAATCCCGTTTGTCTGTCTTTTCTCAGCAGAACACCACTACAAACTGCACATCTGCTTTGCTGGCTCATGCATTCCTGCCTGGTCTCAAATGTCAATCCCTGTCACTGTCAGTAACTATGGACAAGGCTGGGATGGCATGAGAATTTCCATTAAAATCAACAAGGCTTGGGGGGAAGCCCAAAGTGCACTTCTGAGCTGTAACACCACAATCCACAGCCCAGTCTGGTGGTGCCAAGTCCACTAGTGCCAGAATTTGCATGGGGGCTCTTCTGAGACAGCTCTACTGTGTCTGGCCTGAAACTGCTACCACCACATCAGCTCCATGTGGACTAATTACTGCTAATTTGTTCTTACATAAAGAAAAAGTAACTACAACCCACCATTTCAATTTATGACTTTCAAGAGGGTGATGGAGCTACCAGATGAGGTCAACTGAGGGGACCAGCAGCCACTGACATACTCTGTTCTTGGTCATGTGTTTCCACTGTTTCTCTGTATCACCTCCAGTGTTCACTTAACCGCTACTGAGGTATCTTAATTCTTCAGTATAGTAGGAAAATAAAGTTTTCTGGCACATCAGCAAGTTGAATCAGCATCCCAGAAAGCAGTTAAGCACCACTGGTACCAGAAGAGAAACCACAGGGACAAAGCAGAAGAGGAGAGAAAATCAAGACTTCCTGGGTGGCATTTCTGCTTTGTTAGTTCAGCTGGTTGAGTAATCTGTTATCACTTTACCCAGGTTCAATCCATGGAAGTCATATTACAGTCTGAATTTAAGTTGTGGCAAATTCCACCTCTCAAAATTAAACAGGAGCTTCTGTAAGGCTTTTATATCAGTTCACATGCAAGAATTCAAATTTACATCCAAATTAACGTGGCCAAAATTAGAGTACCCTCAATAAAGAACAGGAAAAGTAAAGATTTATGTGTTCTGTCTTATCTTCACTCCTTCAGTTGGTACAACTAACAGGATGTCAAAGTGAAGTGCTTAAGCAGTGTGGAAACTTTCTACAGAGGAACCAAGGGCTGCACAGCTTCAGAGAGCTCCCAGTTTACCATGTTCTTATAAACTGAAGGACTTAGCAGAAAAGACAATATATAAACTGTCTCCTCAGTCCTTACAGCTTTAGCGGAGATGCCTCTTATTTATCTACAGTATTTGCATTACATTCACTTAATAACATTATATTAGGTTACATTACCTAATGACTACCTGAGTGTGAAATAGAGAGCACAATTCTCTGTGGAAGTTGCATGAACCACTCCTAGGAGATGATCATTTAAGCAAAACAGAATCAGATTGTTCTCTTCTGCACAAAGAAGTGGCTTAAAGCTCCCTTACTTGAGCAGTTGGATAGTCTTACACAGTGAACCTGTGGGTTGATTTAGTCAGTCAAGCATCAGAGTCAGCTCTGAAATGTTTTCAGAAATGAAGACACATAAACCAGGTTACTTCTGACAGCTTTTCTGCAAAGATCAACTCTCCACCTTGTTATTCATCACACATAATGGATTAATTTCTCAACTATCATTCATTTTTCCATCACTAGCTTATGGAAAGCACTGTCATCAGACTTAATAAGCCAAAACACATAACAGGATTCCAAAAGCACCTAATGTTACTGGAGAGAATGAGACAACCCAGGTAACATCCACAGTGAGCAGAAACAAACATGGGGTTTAGGCTTCCTAAGCACATAATTCATGACAGCAAGAAAGAAGGAATCTCTGTGGGAAAATTGTCCAGTAAGAGTTTACAAAATGGCTTCTTCACACCCCCTCCAATAAAAGTGGTTCTCAGCTTTGTGCAGGGCTCAACTGAGGACAGCAGGACCTGTTTCAACTTCACCATTCCTGAGTTATTCTACCAGCCTACAAAGAGCGCACACCCAAAACACCAATTCCTCCTGACCTACCAAAGGTATCTTAACTTTCCATAACATCTTTCTCTCTCTCTTGACCTCCTTCACCTCCTCTTCATGGCTCTTCCTCCCACCCCATCTCTGGAAAACCTGAAATAAATACTTTCTTTTGAGACGTCCCTGAGAGGCTGCAGGTTATCATTCAGTCAGTCTCGTAGTCTTGTCTGTGCCTCAGTATCCCCAGCTATGAAGTGATAAAAACTTATTTACCTTAAAAACTACATTGGACTTCTGGGGCGAAAGAAAAGTGTCTGTATTCCAAGTAGTGCTGAAAGTCTTGCCTGAATCACAAAACCTGAATCAAAAAAAAAATTATTCCAAACTGTTGTATTTAGAGCTCCTGATATGCAGCTTAGCCTACCCTTATCTATACACAAAAGATCCTGACTTTATTTTTTTTCTCAGATTCTCCAAAAAATGCCAAAATTTGTCTTATTGGCAAACCAAAAGAAACAATCAAACAATTAGATCCAAAAAGCCTTCTGAAACATTAAACATTAAGCAAAGTACAAAAAATTCTTCTTTTTCTCCTGTGGAATTTGACTAGAATCTTTGACTAGAATCTTTGACTTTTCTTTTCTTTCAAGCTAATCTCCATGAAAAAGAAGAGAACTCTTTGCAAAACAAAAATTAAGTACCTGAAGGGACAATACTTTTCCCAAAACATGAATAGTTATATCTGCCACAAGATGCCCTAGGCATCAGCTCACAAGAAAAGAATGCACTAGTCTTGGTATCCTTCACCTTTCCAGAATGTCCGGTCCTTGCTGCTAACAAAAAAAAGTAGCTTGTTTTTAAAACAGTAGTTTCTGTCTAGTGTTGTGCAACCTAATCTCACAGCTCCTTAGCACCAAGTCTGCTTCTCTAAATTAAAAAATTTTCCAAATGACCTCCTTTGGTAAGATGCAAAAATAAAAAACACCAAAAAAATCAAAACTAACCCTAAACCACAACATTATAAGAATTTGCTTATTGTTCAAACAGCAAATTTTTTAAGCGTTCTGCACCTGTTTCAGAGACTCAAATTAGAATCAAGATCCTTCCCTCCCCTACAGTAGTCCAACAAAGGACACTGTTAACATAACCCAGTCTAACCAAGGATCCACCTAACCTAGTGCCCTATTTACAAAAGTGGCCTTGAGTTGATGCCCAGAGAAAAGTCAGAATTTAGAGAAAGTCTTTCTATTTTATGCACATAAACGCATGTAATATGTCAGCCCCCAACTAATATTCTCTCACTTTCCAGCTATTTATGAAGGTTTCCAAAAGCCATGCTTGACAAAAGGGTAAGAGGTTAAGAGACAACAAGCATAGGTTGAAACAAGGAATGTTCAGAGGGAACATAAGGAAGCACTTTTTCACTATGAGGACTGTCAAGAATAGGAGCAAGTTGCCCAGAGAGGTTTAGCAGACACTGTCCTTGGAGGCTTTCAGAACCAGACAGAATAAAGTTCTTAGTAAAATGGTATGAGCCAGGTGACCTGCTTTCAGTGGGATATCAGACTAGAGATCCCCTGCAATTCCTTCCAAGCTGAATTAGCCTATGATCCTATTTTCCATCTGAGGAACTTTTGGTCTGGATGTTGCTTCCATGTCCCAAGTTATTTATTCACAATTTTATATGCAAACTGTGCAAACTTCTGACAACCAGTTCCTCCACCATCTGACAGTGTCCCTCGCTTTGATCCTAGCTTCACTGAGCTTCATTTCATTACTCTGGCTTGCTTTCAAGTGGAAGAAATAAAAAACATCTGCAAGGGAAGAAAGGAAATAAGTTTTTAAAAATTATTTTAGTATTAGTTATTCACAATATTCTTAGGACATGAAAACACTTTTATTAAATACCCTGCACTGTATTTCTGAATTTGGAGGTGAGCGAGAAGGGCGGCTACATATCACATTCAGTTACCATCACTTGCTGTCAAAACTTCCCAGCACTCTGCTTGCCTTCACAGCACACCTTTGGAGTTCCTGCACTCAGTCATTACAATGCAAAACAAGTTCCTACATCCAGCCATTGCACAGGCACAGAAGCATATGAAGGAAGAATTTCTTGTTCCACACCTGCTGGAGACCCAGTTTCCAGTCTCCAGTCTCCATGTCAACCAAGGAACCTGGACCACATAGGTACTGAGAAGAAGTGAAGTTGTTCCTCCACAGAAATGGTTTGACACAGGACATCACAACCTGTCATACTCCAGGTATCAGCAGAGAGTTTCAGTCACTGTCAGGTTTCTATCAGATATCCTTCAAAACTCTAATTCAGGTAAGGGGGAGTTCACTCCTATTGCCCTGACTAAAGACAAGTGGACACTTGCACAGCTTTCCATCTTCTGCACGTGAATGAGGCAGACATGGTGTATGAACAGTTTGTACAAACTGCCCATTTGTAACCAGAATGCAACAAATGCTGTAACCTTCTTGCATTTTAACAGTGAGACCAAGTATCTTCCACCACCTCACAGAGGAAGGCAGTGATCCATCTCCACATTTCCTTCTTCCTAGGAGTCCAGTATCAGTCTGGACAATTGAGATTCAAAAGACAACAAGGCTAAGAGGAACCATTAGATAGTCATACCTAGGGGTTTTTTTAAACCACCAGGTTTTTCAATCCCACTCAGTTCCCTCATAGTAAATCCAGTGACTAGTACCTAAATCATTAATTTTGCTTTGGCGCCAAGCCACAGTCTCTGGCTATGCCTCCATCCATGCCATTAATGACTGCTTTAGGACCTAGCTTTTTGGGTTTTTTTCTCCCTTTATGAAATGACAAAACATAAGTCCCCCCTGTATCCTTTTTGATAAAATAAACAGACTTGATATCTGAAAAGATTTGTCCCTTCATAGGGAGGATTTTTTCCAACATTTATGGTTTATTTCTTTACCCTCTCTAGCTTGGTTATATTCTGTAATAGATGTTAGTATTTGGCCTGAGGGCCACATTCAAGAATCTGGGGACAAGAACAGTTGGAGCAAGATATTTCCAGGTGCAGCCTTCACTGCTTAAGTATGGCTTTTTATTCCCTTATGCTGTACATGTAACTTGCCTTGTTGGCCAGGGTGCATTGAAAAAATTGCAGCTAAAAGCAATAAGCCTGTAACACACCTCTGTCCTCACCATTACTTATTCCACAGGATTCTCATCTCATCTGAGGATTCTTTCAGTAATGTTAACTGTTTTACCTTCAGAGCACTGAAGATACTGAATAGTGACAGGCTCTGTATTAATTCTAAAAAAACCCAAAACTTCAAACAGTAAGAAATCCTACTGAAAATGTATCCCTTTGTTACTACTTTTTGAGGTTTCCCCTTAACAATGTGACTGGGAGCAGTTAAAAAACAGTGAAACTAACTTTGTCTCCAAACGACTACCCTGAAACCCTGCCTTAAAAAATTTAAACTCATTGCTTCAAATTTTTAGAAACCATAACAATGAAATGAACAGAAGAACCTGGAAAGAGCAAGATGAGCAACTGTGCTCAATGAGCCTCATTAAAAGGGAAGATAAATATTTCAAAACCAAATTAGAGATCCTCTGAGGAAGTAACATGGCAATTCCTCTTTCTTTGTACAGTAGTAACTCATTAGGAATAACAATTTCTGCAACATATTTATTTACACTTCCTTCACAACTAGCAGGCCCAGTACCTCATGAAAACTGTGTAGGAAAAACATTTCCAAGAATGAAAAACAAGAATTCTTGGTCTACACTGAGAAATCTTGCTCACTGCAGATAGTTATCTGCAGATTTCTGACCTGTGCATCATATTGTTACCTCTTATAGGTTAGTTGGCAACAAATTCTTTCATACTGAAGAAAAATTCTTCCATATTTGAAAAAAAAGATGATGTTACACATCAACATTCAATTGAAACCAGTAACATAGGAGAAATCTGCAGCAGCCATGTACTGGTAGGTGTTCATGGGCATCAGTATTTCTTTTTCTTTTCAAGAAATAATAAAATCCTTCTGTTGCAGCATAAAAAGCTTGATTAGAAGAATAATGCCTCAGGCAAACCCTAGAGGTAGAAGAAACTTAAAAGAAACACTGTGCTGAAAAACTAAGTTGATGCAATATTAAACAAGTGAAATCAGGGAAACAGGGTGGGGGGAAATTTTACAGAGTCCGATTCTGAATTCTTTTACGTTGATTTGACATTAACCTAATTCTGCTAATTACTGCAGAATTGCTAGTTGCAGCAATTACACCACTCACCCATACAAGTGTAATATACAGAACCAGGCCCCCAGTTCTCTATCTTCAACACAGAGAGTTGCTCCCACAGCCCTGAGGCCCACTACTCCCTCAGCAGACCCCAAAACATAACTTACCTGGTTACAATTGCCACAGCCTCTGTCTGTCTGGTCATGACCCACTTCCCTGGATGGGGAAGGTCATGGGGAACTGAATTGCATGAACGCAATCAGAGCAACCTCTCTGCATCAGAAATGGCCCTTGGAACAACAATTGTGCTTTGCTGATTAAACTGCACACAAGAAACAGGTCCTCCTTAGACTTGTCTGGTGCTGTCCAAACCTTTCAAGTGCATCATTACGGGACTGAGGTATCACAGGCTGAACAACACACACATAAACACACAAGTTTTCAACAATGAAAAAGGAAGTGTTCCCAATGAAATGCTTGATCAAAACATCACAGTTCTTTCACAGTTATTATTTCCTTACAACACAGAAGCCAGGTGGACATTTTTTAGTCACACCTCACCTTTCACCTGTTACCCACAAGGAATATTCAATCTGTCAAGTGTCATATCAAAGGATTTTTGAAGACCCTCATTCAAAACCAACAGGATCAATTGCCTGGAGAAACCAGCATTGCCAGAGGCACACAGTGACATCACTATCAATGCTACTGCAGTTTGGGCCACCACTGTCCCACCTCTCTGCCCCCAAAGTCCTTTACTGCTTGCAGCAAAGGTTATCTCACCCTGAAGCAAAGGGCAGGAATTGCCTGATTACAGTCTCTGACAGATCCTACATTTGTTTTGAGAAGGTAATTTGATGTTGGTTTTGTAACCTGCTATTTTCAGGCAGATGTCAAAGCGCACAGATGTAGGAGCTTGCCTTTAAATACCCAGGGCTTTCTATCTGCCACACATTCCAAGTTTTGCTCCAAAGGCTTGTTCTTTACGCAGCATTTAGGTGACCATGCTGAAAAAGAGGACAATCCTTTCAGCACTGCTGATTCTGATCCTGGTTGATCAACTAAAGGCACAAGGTGAGTCAACAACATATTGGCAAATCCAGCTTTGTCAATTTAAGTAAGATTCACATTCATATTGTATGTAGTCCTAGAGTTACTTTTCTCCCCCTCCCTAAACTCCTACTTGGGATCTCTGATCCGTAAAAAGAACTAAGCACATTTTTGGATATCCCTAGAAATAACTTTTCAAACCATGCTCCTCATCCTATAAATTCCTTTCACTTTATTTGTTTGTACCCCTGTTACCCCAGTGCTTGAGGCAACAAGTGTGGAGCAAAGCAGAGATCTCAGCACGCAACCAAGCACAGAGCTGCCCCCGGACTACAGCGAAAACTCGCATAAGGAGAATGGCACAGAGCAATCTGGGAACAATGGAGTGCAAGAAGGTGAACAGACCACTTGGGAGCTGAGCGGAGAGTCAAGTACTGACTCTACGCCTAAGCCGAGTGTGGAGCCAAGCCAAGAACCAACCCAGGAGTCATCCACTGAAATGCTCGGTAAGACTCATTTTGTTTTTGATTGCCCACATTATTGATATCTCAGTTTTGTTACTCCAATGTTTCCACCTTTCCTGCACTAAGGCGGCAGGTTGAATCAAAACGCTGCTTTTCCTTGTAGTCTGTTTTTGGCAGGATACATGGCATGCCAGATATCTAGCCTCTCCTCATTCCAAAACATAAATAAATTGCTGCAACTGAGAGGAAGATGACACTCCTTGAGACAAATTGTGTTATTATGGATGAGTGCATTTTACAATTGTATGTGAAACAAAGAGGTCAGACCTCCCCTGACCTGGAAGAGGTTTCTCGTGTGGATATAGTTAATGCTGGTTCATAATGCACATTTCTAATGCAAGGAAAAAAACAAAAAAAAAAACCTAACCACACCAAAAATGAAAACATATTTATATGGTCCAGTTTCATAGTGATGAAGGCCTGTGGTACATCTGAATGACATTTCACTCTGGTGAACGCCATCTCCATAAAGATGGGCCAAATTAATCCCTACAGAAGAAAGACCTGAGGAGGATTTTGGTACCTACACAGTATAAACTTCTGTGGCCTGTAATTCCATATTTCTCATTACCACACTGAGCTGCTTTATCATGTATTCAGTCTCCTTAATAAATAAAGGGGCACAGCTTCATTATCAGATATTCATTATTTTGGGGATTATGTGGGGATTTCTTATTTTGTTGGTTTGAGGTTTGCTTTGGGGTCTTTTTATTATATTATTTCATATTACAAATTTCATTACATGTGAGGATCACTCACCTGTGAGACATTATAAGTGAGGATCATTTAAATTTACACAATGGAATAATGAAGGTGTTAGGAGGGGTCTTTTTTTGCTTATTCTTTACAATAGTTTATGTAGGAACAATCTTAATTTCCGTGCCATTCATAGGGAACAACTTGCAAAGCCCCAAAGTCACAATTCTGAGCAGTGCAGTCATTTGACATTCACTCTCTTTGTTTTTGCTCTAGAGTAAATTGCAACATTAAAACTTGATGAAAAAGCAACACCCACTTACCTACAGAGATGATTTTACCACCAAGAACACTTGTGAGGCTCCTGTTGCAAGCTAGATGGCAGAGCCGTTCCCAGAACTACATCTTGCAGGAAAACTGTTACCATAGCCTTCAGTTCCAGAACCCCATCTAATTTTTGCTTAGTTTACCAGATTAATTCGATAACAGTTGACCTGTGCTGTTTTGCTTGCATAATAACCTGAAATAAAGAATTTCATCGCAAGTACACACTTCATCATTATTGTAAATCCTTTCCTTGGTCCACTTGGTCAACAAAAATGATTTAAAAGATTTTACGGATTTTAGGGTATTTTTTTTATGTCTCCTTTCAAACCTATTTTATACAACTGATGCTTGTGTTTTCTTGTTTTATTTCTGTTATGACCAAGCCTGCTTTCAGTCTGCAGGAACTAGAAGCAGGGTTGTGAACGCATTTTCAGACAGGCTCCAGCCGACTTCAGCAGAGTGCTTTACATCTGCTGAAGGTATCCTCAGATGACAGGGACAGTTTGAAACACAAACCCCTATTTTTAAACAGCTGTGGCTACAAACATGCAAAAACTATCTGAGTGTCTTCATGGCTTGCAGGTACAATGGCAAATAAATCATTGATCTACAAGTTTTGTCAGCCAGAACAATAGCAATTAAAGAACATACGCAGAAACGTGAATGTATTAAAAACTTAACTTACCAATTTATTTCTCATATAATATCCAAGTGCTTCCTACTGCCTGGCATCAATTGCAGCATTCTTTGTTTGCTATTCTTACTGTTGGAGCAAAGAGAGCAGGCTGAGTGCTGCACAGAACAAAGATGTTCTCTCTCCTCAGAGACCTTTAGAAAGAATCTAAAATAAATTAAAAGTGTCAGAAGAAAAAGGTTCCCAAAAACAATTTAGGAATCCATCTTTTCCAAGGAACTTCATGCAGAAAATTACCACTAAAAAAACTCAAAGAAAATCCATAGCAGCAAGTGAGACATCTCTGTATCCTCTAGTGCCTGGTGTAGCGTAGACAAAGCAGTTGTGTGATCTTGGAAGAAAGGAAAAGCAGTCTTGGATTTCCATTTTTTCAACTTAATTTCAGACATAATTTTCCATCTTCTAATTACTCATTTGCAAAGTCATAAATTAGGGAAGTTCAACACCTAATCCATTATTTGTGAAATTAAGTAAAAGATATCTAAATGCACCAAACCAGAACACTGGTTTATACGAATAGATCACCAGTATATTCAAAGGCAATATAAAAGCCACCTAATGTTACAATCAAAACACATTTTGTTTGAAGCCAGCATTCTTTCGTCTTATAAAACAATCTTTAGAGTCTGTCAACAGTACACTTCTGATTGACTAATAAGCAAAAAAAACCACTATAAAAAAAAAGAACATCCACATTCTGAGTTTTTCATTGCAAGATGCAACATAGAGACAGAAAATAACAATAAAACCCTCAAGTTTCCCAGTGGCATGCAGAAAAGGTTTACTATTCCTAAAATATTGCCTATATGATTGGCAGAAATTAGTAAAAGAAAGAAAATTGATTCAATAACAAATACCATGTTGGTCGAAAAGGACTCGTAATGAAGAAAATCACCACACGATGGCCCCAGATACAGAGGATTTTAAACAGAGTTGTACTTACTGGTCACACAAAAGTGTCACTGCAAAACAAGTCAGCCATCTCTGTAGCAGCTGCAGCGAAGGAATACAGCAAACAGGTCAGCCAATTCTGATTCCAGGAATACAGAGGTCATTTGCTTTTCACTTCTTCCTCTGGGTCACCTACCGTGTTAAAACGCGGGTCGCTGCTCTCTCACCTGTGGCTTGGACAAACTTCTTTAGAGGGTGCCCAAGAGGATATTCAAGATTGCTGAATGGAATACAAGGAAAATGATGGAAACACACTTCTTTAGAGTCACAGCAAGAAATGGAATGAAGTAGCTGTCTCCCATTTACTCATTCAAAGCCCTCATCAGGGTAAAAAGGCTGTGAGCAAATTAATTTAAATGCAAAGGATTAAAAGGCCATAATGAATTGCCATGCATAAGTGCACTGTTACCATGCACCTAGCTTTGACTATATCCTGTAATACTGTAAAACAGATTAATCAGTGATAAATCTCTGGCAAGGAGGGGGCATTGCCAGGAGCATCCAAGGGAGATTTAAGCACCTCCAAGGAGCACAAGGGACTGTTTTCATGGGCAGGGTGCAAAGGTAAGGCACAAAACTTAGCGAGTGAGTCATCACCCATCAAACTAGAAGAGGATTAACTATGGCTTCAACTCAGCCAAAAGCCACTGGGAAAAGGAACTTGATGATCCAGATGGACCTCAGACAACTGGAGCTAACTGGAGCAGTCCAACCTGTTCCACAAATAAAGAAATTAACAACTAGTTCAACCAAGAAAAGGTGGCAGGTGATAGCAGGGGGTGATTCCACTTTATGAGGTACACAGGCACTCTCACCTGTTGGCCTGACCCACTCTCAAGGGAGGTGTGCAGCCTTCCAGGATCCTGGATCTGGGACGTTACTGAGAAGCTCCCAAGCCTATGCAAACACAGACTATTACCCACTAATAATGTTCCATTGGGGAGCCAGTGATACAGCTGGCACCAGTCTGGGAAGCATTAAGAGGGACTACAGAGTCCTGGGAGAGATAATAAAGGGCCCCGGAGTTCAAGTAGGTTTTTCATGAATCCTCCAGGACAAAGGAGAGGGACTTGAAATATCCAGACGAATCTGGCAGGTCAACAAATGGCTAAGAGCAATGGTGTCCTAGTCAGGGTTTTGGTTACTCAGACTCACGGGACTCACTTTGCCAAGCCTGGTTTACTGGGGGATGATGAGATCCACTTGACGAAAAAGGTCTCTTTGGGGCCATACTGGACCTTGTGCTCACCAAGAGAAAGGAGCTCATGGGGAATGTAGTGCTTCAAGGCAGCCTTGGCTGCAGTGACCAGGAGATGGTGTTTATGATCCTGAGGACAGTGAGGAGGGCAGGCAGCAAGCTCACTGCCCTGGACTTCAGGAGAGCAAACTTTGGCGTCTTCAAGGACCTATTTGGTAGAGTCCCATTGGATAGAGCCCTGGAAGGCAGAAGGGTTCAAGAATGCTGGCTGAATTTCAAGGATCACCTCCTCCAAGCTCAGGACCAAGGTATCTCAACAAGGGGGAGACTGAGCAAAAATGCCAGGAGGCCTCTATGAATGGATAAGGAGCTGCTGTGCAAACTCAAAGCGAAAAAAGAAGCTTTCAGAAAGTGCAAACAAGGAGAGAGGGCCTGAAATGAAGAGGAAAATTGTACAGGAAACTAGGGACAAGGTTAGAGAAGCCAAGGCTCAGTTAGAATTGTGTCTGGCCAGGGATATTAAGGATAATGGGAAGGGCTTCTATAGATACAAGCAAGCAAGCAAAAGGAAGACCAGGGTAATGTCGGCCCTCTCCAGAAGGACAACGGAGACCCTGGACAAAGAGAAGGCTGGGGTTCTCAACAACTTCTGTGCCTCTGTCTTCAATGGCAAGTGCTCCAGCCACACCACCCAAGTTGAGAAAGGCAGATGGATGGACTGGGAGGATAAAGATCCTGAGCCCCCTGTAGGAGAGGATCAGGTTCGAGACCATCTAAGGAACCTGAATGTGCCCAAGTCCATGGGACCCAATGAGGTTCATCTGTGGGTCCTGAGGGAGCTGGCAGACAAAGTTGCTGAGCCACAATCCATCATTTTGAAAAATCATGGCAGTCAGGTGAAGTCCCTGATGACTGGAAAAAGGGAAATGTAACCCCATTTTTATAAAGGGGAAAGTGGAAGACCCAGGGAACTATAGACCAGTCAGTCTCCCCTCTGTGCCAGGCAAGGTCACTGAGCAGATTCTACTGGAAAGCATGCTAAGGCACCTGGCTAACAAAGAGGTGGCTGGTAACAGCCAAGATGGTTTTACAAGCGGACAATCATGCCTGACAAATCTGGTGTCCTTCTGTGACACAGCTACAGTGTTGGTGGACAAGGGCAGAGCAACTGACATTGTCTACCTGGACGTAATGCAAAGTGTTTCACACTCCTGCATGACATCCTTGTCTCCAGATTGGAGAGACAGGGATTTGATGGGTGGACCACTCAGTGGATAAAGAATGGGCTGGATGGCCACACACAAAGAGCTGTGGTCAATGGCTCCACATGGAGATCAGTGATGAGTGGTGTCCCTCAGAGACTGGTACTGGGGCTGATACTATTCAACATCTTTGTTGGCAACGTGGACAGGGGGGACCAAGTGCACCCTCAGCAGATTTGCTGACAACACCAAGCTCTGTGGTGCAGTTGACACAATGGAGGGAAGGGATAATACCATCCAGGGGCCGATGCAAACCTCATGAAGTTCAACAAAGCAAAGTGCAAGGTCCTACACCCAGGTCACAGCAATCCCAGACACACCAATGGGTTGGGCAGAGAAGTGATTGAGAGCAGCCCCGAGGAGAAAGATTTGGAGCTGACAAGTGATGAAAAACTCGCCATGAGCCAGCTGTGTGTGCTCACAGCCCAGAAAGCCAATCAAATCCTGGGCTGCATCACAAGGAGTGTGGCCAGCAGGTGAAAGGAGGTGATTCTGCCCCTCTACTCTGCTCATGTGAGATCCCACCTGAAGTACTCTACACAGTTCTGGTGTCCCCAAAATGAAAAGGACATGAAACTGTTGGAGCAAGTCCAGAGGAGGGCCATGAAGTTTGTGAGATGACTGGAGCACCTCCTCTATGAACACAGGTTGAGAATGCTGAGGCTGTTCAGCCTGGAGAAGGTTGCATGGAGACCTCATGGCAAACTTCCAGTATCTGAAAGGGACCTACAGGGAAGCTGGAGAGGGACTCTTCATCAGGAACTGTAGTGACAGGACAAGGAGCAATGGGTACAAATTGAAAGAGGGGAAATTTAGGTTAGATATTAGGAAGAAATTTTTTACTGCAAGTGTGGTGAGACACTGGAACAGGTTGTCCGAGGAGGTTGTGGATGCCCCAACCCTGGCAGTGTTCAAGGCCAGGATGGATAAAGCCTTCAGCAACCTGGTCTAGTGGGAAGTGTCCCTGCCCATGGTAGGCAGGGTTGGTTCTAGATGATCTTTAAGGTCCATTCCAACCCCTTAACAATTTGTGATTCTATGAAATAGTAAGCTGTGTTTTGGAACCTCAACTCTTACAGCTCTGAGCTGTAAACAAGAAGAACCCCTCTCTCCCAGGTTATTTACTCATAAATTATTAACTAGGAGGTTTCCTGTACCGTTTTTCAGGACATGTGATGCAAAACAGAAACACAGATTTGAAACACAGTTCTTTTTCTCTGACCGATGGCCTCCTCACCCCCTATTCCCACACCTACTGCAGAGGAAAGACATCACACAGGTGTCCAGAGTAAGAGCTCTCATGGCAGGAATGAAAGGCACCTTCCTTCCAGCTGTTTATAACACTTCACAGACATCTCTGGTTGTACTCTGGTAAGTCCATCACACCATGATAAATTACTACCTCCCCAAGCTCCTGCATGGTGAAACTTGTGCTGTTAACTAAGAAGGCGGACTTGCATTTCTGCAGCACAGCAAACACATTACTGATACTGTTTCATTGTGTTGGTCCTCCTTTCCCTTCAGAAGAACTTTAAAGAAAATTAATGGATATAGCGGGGGATGAATCCTGTCATGAGGTTTCATTACACTGTGTTAGTGTAATGAAATCTAGCTATTTGTAGGAACAAGCTAGATGTTTTGTTAGAACTCACCAAGGAGCAACTGAGAAACTGGCAGGTAGTACACTGGATGTTGAAGCAGCAAAACCCAAAATCCAGTCCCACCCATTTTAATTAAACTTCATTAACTATTTCAGGGACCCAGAGCAAATGGGGAGTGTAGTGAGCAGACTGCCCTCCGCATTGCTAAAAGTTTCAGGTAAAGCTATGAAGCATGTAGTTACCAGTGACAACTCCTAACATCTTACTCTTCAGAGCAAGAATCCCACCAACAAGAAGTACTCTTCTGCCCCTTGGAGTTCAGCTTACTCAGCTGGACAAGGCATAGAGAGTGGTCTTGCTGGCATTCCAGTACCGTTGCATCATATTGGGGACCAGAAAGAAATGGGTTGAGCTAAGGGCAGCACTGCAGATACATTGTATTGTAGGGAGAAATTTAGACTGGAATGGCAAGAGGCAAGAGAATGTTCTTTGCTTGAACTATAAGCTGCATAATAATGCAATTGTGTTGAACAACAGCCTATAAAATATTCAGTGGATATCTCTTTCACTGACCTGATAAAAATGTATAGCTTGGGACCCATAGCTTCACTCTGACATCTCCAAATTTTCCACTAGGAAACTGATGAAAATTAATACCAAACAGCAAGTGCTTGCTGCCATTACAGCATTCAGAAAAAAAAGCATGAGAAAGACTCCTACAATAGCAAATCTCTCCCAGGCAAAGAAAAAAACCAAACAAACAAAACCAGAAGAAATTGTTGTTTGAATAAAAAGAGCAATTACACCACCAGCAAAAAGGCTTCTCTCTACTACAGAGCAAACTAGGATTTAAGAACATACCCTGCAAATCTCCTCCTCCATCACACAAACACTGAAGCACCTACTGAGGCTTTGTTTCAGGTAATCCACATGCAACAAAGCCAGATTCACCATGAGTCCTCAGCAAAGAGCACACTAATATCAAAAACTACATGGGTGCTGGCTCAGTTTAGGATTCTGTTGCCATAAGCCTTGAGTTGGGCTTTACAACCAGCAAGATTTTGCATTTGGACAAAGGCTACAAGAAAGGTGGATTTGCCTCCTTGGTCTGCTACCACTGGCTGTCCAGTTTAGCCTGAGTCACAACATATTAATGCAAATAAAGTCCAATTTCAACTCATTTTCCCAGGAATTTTAAAGCTGTTTCCCAATTCAGTCTAACCATGGTATACATACAGAGGTTCCTTTCAGTAAGGCAAGGAAGGCTTAAGTTAATTTCTATTCATGGCTAGTAGTCACATCTTCACTAAACATCACACTCCCAAAAAGGCACAGGTCTCTGCACAAGGTCCCCCCGAATCAACCAAAAATTAAGTTGAATAGAATAGGGGAAAGAAAGAGTTAAGTTCCATGGAAATCAAGCCCAAAGTTCATCTAAGATTATGAATTTTACCTCTCTGAAGAGGACAAAAATGACAAGGGCACATCAGTAACTGTGCTTTAACTGAATTTTTTAATGGGGATGGATACAATTAATACATTGTAAGCCAGTTAACAATTTTCATAGAATTCTTATTACTTTAGTGAATAAATTAATGGTCAGCTGGACAAAAAATAACCCCAAGGAAGGAGTAAAGATAATACAAATTCCTTAAGGAGCTCTTCCACTGCTAGTTCCTGTCATCACTGATACACACCCAAAACTGTATTGCTATGATTCTTCTGTTTCTCCATATGCCTCCCACTGCAATACCTGCAGCATTTCCATTACTAACTCATTTAATGACTTATAGTCCATTATCAGATGGGCAGCTCTTTGGTAAAGGCGTGGCAGAAGATTCTTTGCTTTCTGTCAATGCTCGTGGCTGATGGACAAAAACACTGAACCTGACACCTTGGTTTGCCGCTGCCCTCACAAAGCCACTATTTGCAGTCATGGTGATGGCTTTTAAAGTGTCTCCTGTCCCAAAAATGGTTAGAGAGCGGCTGTTGATTTTTGAACTAGCCACTAGTCCTAAGGCACGGTCAGATGGCTGATCAGGCACCACGTTAATTCTTTTAACAAGCAGTGCAGCTCGCTCTTTCTCCCCAGGTCCTCCCAGTGTTTCCAAGATGGACTGAAAATCTCTGACAGCAGATTCACAAGCAAAGAGCTCTTTTCCCTCCATGAACTCCCTCAGCTGAGGCAGGACTCTCTCCCTTCTTTCTTGGGCTGCTTGCTCTGTCAGCACTTTTTCTTTGAAGACGAAGTAGCAGCCACCATAGCTCAGCGCAGAGACATAGGTTATTAAGGTAGTGATGTCCAAATTAACTCTATTGCAGACATTTACTTTGATCTGGGTAGGGAAAGCAATGCTGGCCACTAAATTCTCCCGATCTACTTTGGTCACCTGCAGGAGTTCAGGGCCTTCTTCATCTGATTCACTGGGGTTAAGATGCTCGTTTTCTGCAGATGGTTCTACCAGTGAGTTCACAGCAACAATGTCTCCTCTCACAGATATTCCCATCTCCTTCAGCCTCTCTGCCATAGGACTGGACACACTGTTGTAGAATGCAAAGATGATGTGGGGATTGCTGTACTCCACTGGCTGCTGACGGCTTGCTTGCAGAAAGTCCTCTGCCTGCTCAATGACGCTTTTGTCACCATACTGGCCTCTTCCCAACCAGATGTTATGCAGGGCCTCAGCTTTACGACCAATGGCCTTCACCCACGTGTGACCTCCGTTTGCAACAACATCTACCACCAGCGTCTGTTTGTCTCCAAACCTGTCCTCATAAGCAAAGACATGGAGGACACTGACAACGTCCTCCAGGTGCTCTGCTGACTGAATAATGGCTTGGAGGTGGGTAAGGTTTGTACTCTGCAGATGGGATTCTTTAATGGCCACTTTCCCTGCCTCCACCTTGTGTAGGAAGTTTAGCTCAGCCTTCAGTTTGCTACATAGCTTTGCCCCACCTTCTATTCTCCTTTTCTGGGACTTGGAAAGGGCTTCCGCTCTCTTAATCAAATCTTTGGCAACAGCAATTCTTTCACAAAGCAGCGACTGCACAGACATGTTGGAAACATTATTCCTGTCAAGTGACAACAAAGGAGAAAATTGTTATTGCATGGCCAAGAACAAAGACAGCCAAAAGAGTTCTTTCTAACAGCATACACTCAAGCCTTGCAGTAGACTTAGTGCAACAGCTATTGTAAAGCACAAGCAACTGGAACCTCAACACAAAGTCCCAGTGATGAGTTCAATTTCTTTCCCTCACCTTTAGAGATCCAATCTACAGCCTCAGAAGATCCCAGTTCTCAGCTAGGAAGAACAGCAGCACTCAAAGTCTCCACACAAGACCTTGCAAGTTTGTGGTTTCCCCCCACCCATCACATAAGAGCCCTTCACTCAGCCAGTCACTGAGATGGATGTTAACTCTCACAGCTCATCTGCAAAAGCTGACAACCAGAGCGAAGTTAGAAATACAGTTCATACTGTAAGCAAATCTTGCCTCTCCCTCTCATCACACTTAGCATTAAAATTAAAAGCTACCCATCATGCTTATAGACACCCAGCTTTCAACGTGCACTGTTCAACTTAGTGGATGAACCCCTCAAGAGGGTGGTGATGCACTGGGACAGGCTGCCGAGAGAAATTGTGGATGCCCCATCCCTGGAAGTGGTTAAGGTCAAGGTCAGGTTGGATAAGGCTTGGAGCAACCTGGTCTAGTAAAAGGCCCCATAGTAAAAAGTCCACAGCAGGGCGGTTGGAACTAGATGATCTTCAATGTCCCTTCCAACCCAAACCATTGTGTGTTTCTATTACACAGCCTCGTGACAGACTATGAGTAACAATTCTAGTGTTGGGACAATCTTGAAATTGCTATGTTTTCTAATTCTACTACAAGACGTACTGAGTTGTATCTGAGAAATCCATTCTTTCACACCTGCATTACTTTAGTAGGCCTTCCTTGAGGAAAGTATGATAGGGATTCCTTCACTGAATATATGCTATCTTTGAAAAATGTAGGATTCATACTACACCAAACAGCATATTTAAGACAGTAACCACTATGAATAGTGAAATTAATAATCTGTTTTGACTTCCGACTAAAAGTATAAACACTGTAATTTTTCCTATAATTCTTACCTAACCTGCATATTGAAGTAAACTGGTATTAAAGGACAAGATAAATGAAACTCCAACTGGAGAGCAACAGGACACAGCCTGGTCCTACAAAAGGCTTTGCCAGTGCAAATCAGGGGCCTGCCTTCAAACAGTGGGAACCTCCCCGGCCCCATGTCCAAGTGGAAACACAGCCAGCATTAACTGCTACTGGCCTGGTCCACATCCAGCATCAGCAACATCTCCTCCTGCTTCTTCACGGCCAAGAATCCTGATCCTTCCAACATGACCTACTAACTCTCTTCAGGGTCCCAGGAGCCCAGAGAAATCAGCCTTTCCCCCTTGAAGTCTTCACCACTGCCACAAGCTTATCCTTCCATGTAATGCAATGACTAAACCTATCGATTAGTAACGGGGCACCTCTCCCCACAGCAGCTACAACTCCTACACACACACGCTCACACAGGCTTCAAGACAGAAGTAAATCAAGGGTTGCAGTGACAATATAACCAAAGACGCAACTACTTTTTCAGGACAGCTGCGCGGTGGCTCCACTATCAACTACAAGGTCACACACAGGCCCCTGCCTTCGCCCCAGGGCCCGATCTCCCCTGGGCGGGGACCGGCGGCACCGGCCGCCCTCCCGCCCGCGGCCCGGCCCTCTCCTCCCTCCGCTCCGCCATCACGTGTTCACCGCGCCGGGGAGGCCGCGGCGCCATCTCGGGTGAGGGCATGGCGCCCTCAGCGCTCGCCCCCAGCCCGGCCCGGCCCCCCGGCCGCCCCCCGGTCTCGCCCTCCGCCCACACGCCAGCCCCGGCGGAGTGGGCGGGTGCGGGACGCCGGTCTTTGTCCCTCCTGTTCTCCCTGTCCCCCATTCACTGCCAGGACGCGATGTGCCCGGTCCCGCCTCGCCTCTCCGGACCCCGCTCCCTCACCCGGGGCCGCCGCCTTTCTCCAGCCCCCGCAGCCCGTACTCACAGCGCGGCGGCCGCGGCCCTCGCCCCGGGCCGGCGTGGCGTGGCGTGGCGCGGCTCGGCTCGGCCCAGCCCGGCACCTCCCCCGGGGTGCCGGGCGGGGACAGCCACACCACCCGCCTCGCTCCGCCGCCTCGGCCCGCCCGGCCTGGCTCTGCTCCCCGGCGCGCCCGCGGGTTATCGCGAAAACCCTTCAAGGGCGAAATGCATTACATCAAGTCAGACGCAATCACAGAATATTCTGAGTTGGAAGGAACTCACAAGGATCGTTGCGACCAACTCCTGGCCCTGCCCAGGACAACCGCAAGAGTCACACCATGTGCCTGAGAATATTGTCCTGATACTACTTGAACTGTGTCAGGCTTGGTGCTCTGACCACTTCCCTGGGGAACCTGTTCCAGTCCCCAGCCACCCTCTGGGTGAAGAACCTTTTTCTAATACCCAACCTAAACTTCCTCTGACACAACTCCAGGCCTGTCCCTTGGGGCCTGTCATGAGTCACCACAGAAAAGAGATGAGTGTCTGCCCCTCCTCCTTCCCTCATGAGGAAGTTGTAACTGCAATGAGCTCTCCCCTCAGTCTCCTCCCAGGCTGAACAGACCAAGTGACGGGGCTCACACAGCTTCCCCTCAAGGTCCTTCACCATCTTTGCTGTCCCCCCTTTGGATGCTCTCTAGTAGCTTTGTATCTTTCTTATGTTGCAGCACCCAAAACTGCAGACAATGTTCAATGTGAGGCTGCAGTAGCACAGACTACAGTGAGAACAGACAGCCCAGAGACAAGTTAGCCTTGGACTTTTTAACTTCACTGGAGAAGCAATAGCCACAGCTCCATGCATGTTGGATCTGGGCACGTTGGGCCCATTACGTTTGGACAAAAGAAATGGGCTGTACTAAACTGTTCTGTGAAAACGTGAGCAAGTGTCCCCAATATTTGCCCAAGGTTGCTGCCTGCCTCCATACAGCAGACATAGCTATGGTCTCACTCCTCTCCATGCAACAATACTCCCTAACAGCATGGGAGAGACTTGACTTCTGATTGCCAGCTTTTGCAGGGAGAGATGATCTCTACTTGTCTGAATGATTTCACAGGATCTGGAAAGCAATAGTAAGCCAAAGCAAGCTGTAAGGGGCTTACTGCACCTCTAGCTTCTTTACTGTGGGTGACAGCACACTGAAACAGGCTGCCTGGAGAGGTTGTAGAGTCTTCCCCACTGGAGCTGTTCAGAACCAGAACTAGCTGGACAATCCTGTGCCCTGTGCTCCAAAATGATCCTGCCCGAGCAGGGAGGTTGGACCAGATGACCCATTATGGGCCCTGTCAACATGACCCATTCTGTCATTCTGTGACTTAAAGTAGTAACTTCCTGAAATGATAACACTGTTCTCAGATCCCAATCCTAGTAGTTAAATAAAGCCCGATTCTCATAGGAGTCACATGATCCTGAGGACCTTGAAGGAGATCCTCTTCCAGGACAAGAAAATCAACGTTACATTCTTCAAGTGACCATTCATCTTCTTCTTTCAGATGGCTGCATTAGTAGAAACAAATTAAATGACACAAAGTCGTAATTCACAGCGAGCTGAAGTCATCAAGCCTGCAATGTGTCATTTCTCATAAAGGAACAGTGTTTGTCTGCCTTATTGCACCTTGACCGCCTTATGCAGTTTTTGCAAAATATATTTTAAAAAGCACTACTTTTTGAAAATTACCCCAATCACCATATAATTTGCTAGTCCATTGCACTAGTATCTCTCACTCCTGAAGTGATTTTAAGAAATACATCTTCAAGTTAAAATTACTATTTCCTTGAAGTTTAAGGATTTCCCTTTAAATACTACATAAAATTTAGCTACTATTCTGGACATGCAGTTAAAAAAAGAACCCTGCACTTAAAATCACACCACCTTCTCCATCAGAACAGCGTAATACCAAGGTCTATCTGCCTACCACTAAGAAAAGTATGTAATACTCTAAATAAAAGCCAGAATTCAAAATATTATGTATCTCATTCCCAGATTACACCACGTGCCATGAACTCTGTTTCATTGCAGGGTTTAAGTATTACCAGGGAGCTTTGGGACTCAGTTCTTAATGGTGTAAAAACAGTCACCAGCTTGGCTCATCAAAGTGAAAACCACTGGCAATAGACCATAGAGGCCTACTCATCTCTTTTAACACAAAACACGGAGCAGTTTACCATGGTTTGAAACTTGCTTTTGGCTTCAACTACCCTTCACAGGGTGTTATTTGTTCATCAACTGTTTCTAGTAGCATAGACAACTAAACCACTGCAGTTCATTTCTGAAGTACCTAAATGCATATTTCCATGCAGAAAACTCTTGAGTATTTATATAGCATTAAAAACCTATGTGAGCATAAATATTCTAAATCGAAGATGTAGCAATGTAAAGCCTTCAGTTTCAGATCTGAGTTGTTTTATTTTCTCTAGAATAAGAATCAGAGTATGGTCTGGTTTTCAGAGTAAAATACTCAAAAAGCGATCTGGCGGAACTCTTAATGAACCATTTGGACAGAGCTTTTATTTCTGACATTTGGAAATAATTATGGCATGCTTCAAAAATTCTTATTCACCTGATGATAACATAAACCATCAAAAGACAGACATTGGAAAGCACAGGTCAACCAGCTTATACACTGCTTTCTACTCATATTTTGTATTTCCTTCATTAGTTATGACTGGCTGATGTGAGACCTGCCAGGCTGCTCCCCTACATCCTTAGCCCTATGTACAAGCAGCATGACCCAGCTATTACTCCCAGTGCACTATCAACATTTTGACAATCAGATTGCTTTAAAAAATATAAAATCTGAAAACAACAACTTAAATGGCTGCAGACCAGATTACTTCTGCTGGGAAAAAAAAAGGTATACTTATCCTGGGTTTTTTGTGGTAAATGTAGGTTTTTATGACTTGAACGACTCTATACGTGTAACAAATGTATTGATACATACACCTCCACACGATATCTGTAAAAAGTTATGAAGCACAAATTAAATGCTCTTTTCATTACATCTTTAGAATATCTTGCAAGTTGGAAAATACTTTAGCACAATTCAAGGAATAAAGTAATTACATTACATACTCTCATTCTGTTTTGTAATTCCCATTGATTTTTATTGATGGTGATAAATGCATTTAGTTTGCAGTAAGAGTTACTACTTCCCTTTTTCTAACAATATTTCAAGGTTGAAAAAGTGCAATTTATAGGGCCAAAAAAATAACTCAAGTAAAACAAGTTCTTGTGACACAAAGACCGGGAGGGTCAAAAGCAGAGAGGCTCAAGCAGATCACAGTACACCCTGAAATGGAAGACTTTTCTGCCCTTTTGTGAAAGTACATGATCTTTTACACCAGATAATACCATTTCTGGAAGTTCATTGACATTTAAACAATAATCCAAAGTGAAAAAATTATCCTGTCACTCGACATCTGAATTTTTTAAAAGAAGGTCGAACGTAAGTTCATCGTGGCTGTATGTGAAAAACTCTTTCCTCAACAATAAGCTTTATGTGGATAAACAAGCTAGGATTAAAAAGACACACAGACACCTTCCCCCAAAACAGTGGCCTTTGATTTTATTCTTTAGCCTTTTCCAAGCTGTCACTATAACTTTACATTTTGTACAGTATTTTGTGTATCAAGGGAAAGAATTATCTTTAACAAGATTCCATGTATTACAATATCAAGGACCGTTGTATTTGCACCCATGATGTTTAAAAAATCTCTCAGACAAACCATGTAGAAATAAGTATGCAAAAACTGCAAAGAAAAACATTTAAGTAGCCAAAATTAAAAAGACTTTTGTGTGAACCACACAGTCTAGCTCAGTTTCTACTAGGCTATTGCAGCCAAGTAGTCCTTAACCTCAGTTGGAGTGAGCCTCCTAAAACCAGCTTCATTACAGATGCCAACTTCAATGTTGTCTTCTGTCATTTGCCCTTCAAAGCTCTCCTATTAAAAAAAATACAGTTTAGTGAATCACATCAATGAAGACGTAAGAAACTTATTTCTTAAATATTTTGCTAACCTTTAGTGTTAAGATAGCTGTATGAATGGCATCTTCAAGCTCCAAATCTTCATTGTATCTGTAAACAGACATTCATTTATTTCAGCATAGGACAAAGACCTTTACAAATTTTAATAATCCTGGAGTCTCTAAAAACCCCAAAACTACTAAAAGCTTTCTGTTTCTCATACAAATATTATTTGTAAGCACTGCAACATTAATAGTCAAAGTTATTATTTGTAAAAAAAAAAATCCCTACTTTTCCTACTGACTGTCTATAACATTACTGCAAATATGCTGAATATAGTGTTTATTGCAGTCAAGTAGTTCTACATAAACGCAAAAGCTGGAGTTTAAATAAATCAAACTTCCTGTGCATGTGTAAATAAGAACATTGGAAACATCACACCTTAAGTATTTTAAAACTTTGTTCTGACAATTTTAAAAGTGTGCATTTTTTAAAATCTGGCTGTTTTATATGGAACCTGAACAGAAAAGAGTATCCTTTCAGAGAAGTATCAAATACATTACCTTTTCTCAAGAAATGTTTTCCCATTGACGTAATTTTTTCCCATTGCTGTTGCTTTCCATGCAAAATAAGCTCCCTGAAAAAGCAACAATCTATTGATTGAACTGTTTTGTGTAACTTAGTGAAACACTATGTATTCAATTACTTGGTAAAAAAGTACAGAAGCAATTATGAAAATACTGAGTGTTCTGAGACTGCAGTAGAGAATTTTGGATCATATTCAGACTAATTTTGTATGAGAACACATGCTGTGAAACAGTACAAAATGTGTATAGGGCCCCACCTACTTTCATCCTCGTACTACTTTGAAAGATGAATTGAGTGAGTGAATTAGCATAGTTTTGATTTGGGATTCCTTAAACAAAAATAGTACATTTGCCTTTGAGAAAGTGTACACTCAAATCCTTACTGAGGCTCACTCCACATATTCTTATTTTTGAAGATAAAGTAATGTAAGTGACTTGTTGCAAATCAGCCATCTGATCTATGCTCACTACTACCAGGATATTTAGTCATCACTTCTATTCCCTCCTCTGCCATGAAGACCATCAGCAGTTCTATGCCTTAATCAAACTGCCTTAAACAAGGCATCTGCATTTTCCTTTTTACACTGGAGCATCAGGTAGTAATTCAAACTGCTGAAAGTTGCAATGATGACTACAATGACCTCATTTTTTCATCTGAAGCACTGCACCTCACATGTGCATCAAAGGGTAGTTTTTCTGAAGTGCAGTGCAAACGCAGCAAATAAACTCATTTAAATTAACCACTGTCATTAAATACCAAAGCACATGCATTACATTTCACAATGCAACAGGTTTTGGCTTAACTTCCATCCAGTTTGGAGCAGTCAACTTCTTTTTTCCTAGGAGCTGTTGCAGAACATTTTTGCTGGCACTATCAACTAACTAGGTGGAAAGGTATGAAAAGGGATGATCTCCCTCAGAAACAGCTGCCAGCCCTCAAGCAGTACAGCAACATGTAAGCACAGAATGATGCAGGCTTGCTCCAAGCACCTACTGAAATGACCCATTTTGACTTCGGAAGTTATGTTAAGGTATCTTCCATTCTAGCTCTGTATTATTATTCTCACCACAGAAAGTATTTCATGAGCACATGCAAAGTTTCCCATGTTTTTTCAAAGCAGCAGAACTTACAAGTGTAAGATACTTACAGATGGATCCGACTGAAATAAATACGGCCGCCCTTCGTTCCAGCCACATATTAGCAGTGATACACCAAAAGGACGGACACCACTACAGGCAAACAAAAAATAATAAATCATCCAGTGAAAGTCAAAGGTGACTAATTATTTTGGACATGTTTGCCTTCTCCCCAGACCAGGGCTGTGATGAGGAATGACGAGTAAACCAACAGAACAAAACCAAAACTGTCCTGCCTTAGCTGACATGTTTGTGTGCAAGATATGGAGACCCATTCTCACCCACTGCCAGACAGTGCTCCTCCTGCTGGCCCACTTTCTGTGCACATTCTCCACTGAAAAACTGCCTTTTCCACAAGAACTCCAATCACTGGGTAGCTGTTACTCATTACATTTAAACAACACAATCTTTCGAAGCAACTCTGCAATTCCAGCACGTACCCAGACTGCGTGTACTCCTGCATCACAGAAGCAATTCTCTGTACTAGCTGAGCTGTTGGAATGGGCTCGTGATAAACCAAGTAATACTGCTGGGCCAGCTTCCGAGCTCTGTGCACAAGTACTCTGAAAACAAAGACAAAACTCCTATGTCAAAAAAATTCCAACTACAACTGGAAACTCATAATAATAAATATCTGTTCAGGAGTTGTACACCTGGCATAACATCAATGTAAGAATACAGACTGCGCTGAGTTATCTTTATCAACCAAGTAATCGCTGAAATATTTAAAGTGAAAGTAAGGTTGAATTACACTGCTTTCATTCTTTAGATACAAGGTTATTTGACAAGTTAATTAACATATTAAGAAAAACTTCAAGTGAATGTCATTTACAGCGCAATACAATATAGTATCATGAGATACACTTAAAAAGAAACAGCCAATTGCTACCTGTTACCTAAATTTCTTGTATGAATATGTATCTAAATGGTGATCAAACAAGATTTTTTTAATACCTGTAATCTGGACCCATACCACTGTACACTAAACCTATATGTTTGGTAATTGGTTCTACTTTGTGGACACTTCTTTCATCATACAGGATGGATTTCTGCTTCTTCTCAGTTGCCAACACCACTCCATTTGCAGCTGGAAAGGAACAAAAAAATTCTTTAAACTAAAATTAGCAGTCAAAACACAGAACAAGCTTATTAAACTGTAAAAATTTTCTTCCTCTCTTTTTAAAAGCCATTCAAGCTTACAATCATGTTAAAGAGAGATACTTTGATGAATACACCGAACACACTGTTTCTTTTTCAAATAACCATACAGCTCACATAATCCCATTCTAAAGATTCTGAATAATATTAATAACTGAGCAATCTACGTAACTTTTTATATCTACTTCTACCAACTGAATGTCTCCAAAATCACCCAAAAAAAGAACGCCAGGAAACACTAAACCTATTAAAACATGTGAAAGTCCACTAAAAGAGAGTAACAAAATATGTAATAGAAAAAGATGAAGAAGGATCCAATACAAAGGACCCAGTACATGATCCAAATTGGTTTAGTTCTCTCAAAAAATAGTCAAAATCCCAAATCCTTCACTGAAGTATTTTCAGGACATACCTTTAATCCCAACTGATGGAGCTCCTGCAGCTACTGCAGCCAAAGCATATTCAATCTGAACAAGCTTTCCAGAAGGACTAAAAAGAAGATGCAAAATAAAGATTTCCACTCAGTGGGAAAAACCTTCACGGTGTGTCATGACTTTCTATTGAAATTACACTGAATGTGTGTTTCTAAAAGCTTTCAAGACACTGATGTTCACTGCTGAAAGGAACCGGCAAAACACAGCTATGCTTTTTGACTGACAAGCACATGAGGTCAATGGCACAAGACAGCAACAACTCCCATGCCGTTCCCAGGTATTCCTGCATTTTGTTTTAACGATCCACATTATTCTGGTAACGGATGCAGAATCCTCAGAGCAGAGCTGCAGGTGTCAAGCAAAATAAGTTACAAAGTAACTTATTCAGAAAGATGGAAGGGTCCATTCTCCGTCCCCGGGAAAAAGGACACCAGAGAGCCACTCAATAGGCAAGTGATTTCGCAAGTGGATCTATTCTCTAGGCTGTATTTCAGACACTGCTGCTTTAAGAGTTGCAGAAGTAAAATCGGATATTATGTAACTCAGTGCTTAGATGAAGAAAACAAAGCAAGCAATAATCAATCAGTGTAGTCATTTATACACTGAGAAAACAGCGTGTAAGGGTGACAAACTAGTAACTCTGGCTTTTCCACTACAAAATATAACAAATCAGAACTGTCATTCCAAGCATGTAGTTCTTCTGTAAAATACAAAAAGTTTGTAACTCCCTTAGGAAACCATTTCCAACAGCTAATAAAGAATTCAATCTACTTGAGCAGATCAAGCACATTGGGCACCTTCCATCCATTAAGAATATTCTTTTCAACATTTTAGGTTGCAAACTGCTTCATTTGCTCAACTGCAACATGCCTTTAGCAATTCCTTTTGCAATAACACAGCGTGATTCTCCTCTGAGAATAAGGGGGCACTTCAGCACAAGCAGCATGAAGATTCTTATGTCCAGTTTTTCTTTTTTATATATGCAACATAGGTCTTAATACCTTAATACTTTCATCAAGCAAAAAAAAAAAAAAAATTGAAAGTAATTTCCTTTACTCTGAATTAATCTTCAGTCTAGGTATTAGAGCAACACCCCAACAGACCCCACCGCAATGGCATATTCACTCTGTTCATGTCATCATTCCACATTCGGGATGTGGAATGCACAACACCAAGTGCAAGGAGAGCAGAGACTGCCAAGTGTAGCAGGAAGGAACACAAACTATTCTAAAACTCATCTGCTTCACTCATTCCCACATCTGCAAAGCTTGTTCTGAAGCAAGCTCTCAGGACACCACAGCTCAGCTGTTATCACGCATCTCCAGTTAGCTAAGAACCAGAGAATTATTCCCCCAACCTATAGTGTGCGTGTGCGTGGTGATCCCGAGTTTGCTACACCAAACACTCGCTGTAGGGCACTACCAGTGTCGAGACAGACCTTAACTTGGTCCTACAGCGGTTCTGTCTCACAGCAACGAGTTGACACAAGCGGCGCCCGCACTGGGGCCCGAGGTAAGCGACAGACACCAGGTGGAACCCAGGACTCTCCCCGCAACCCCCGCAGCCCTTCAGGAAGCCTCTGGGCAGCTGCGTGTCCCCCTCAGACGCCTGACCCCCGCGGCTCTCCCCACGCCCGTCACTCCTGTCCAGGTCCAGCCCCCGCTGCCCCCCAACGCTCGCAGGCCCGATGACTCTGCAAAGCGCCCCCTCGGTTCTGCTTTGCCGCGGCCGGCAGGCCGCTCCGCTCAGTCTGCGCGCCGTCCTCCCGGTGGCCCGGCAGCCCGCCCGCCTCTGCCCCCGGGCCCACAGCAGCTCCTGCCCCGGTACCTGAAGGTGGTGAGGGAGAAGCTGTAGCCGCGCTCCGCCATTTTGGCACCAGCCCCTGCACTCCCCGCGCCGGCTCCTCGGCGCAGGCGCGGACGCCGCTCCCGCTCCCAGCGCTAAGGCAAAGCGAGCGCGCTGATTGGCGGGGTGGCGGCGTGCGCCTGAGCGTGCCGAGATGCGGTTGGCGGAGAGGCTTGCCGTGAGGCATGCTGGGAGTTGGAGTCCTCCTTCGGTCCTTCGCCGCCCCGCCCTCCTGGTCGCGAGAGCAATGCTGGGACTTGGAGTCCTGTTCTTGTGTCCCTGCGATGCCGTGACAGGCTGAGGGCACTCGGTTTCCCAGAAGGCTCAGCGACAGGCGCACCTTCCCCGAGGGCTCGGCAGGGCCGCGTGGGGCTATGGCGGTGGTGGTGGTACTCGTCCGCTCTCCGCTGCCGCGGCTTCGCGCTCTGCTCCAGCGCTGCTGGGGGCGGCTGGAGCGCGGCCTCTGGCCGGGTGTCCTCGGGGGACAGAGCCCACCCTGGGGTAGGTCGCGGCCTCTTCTCCGCCTAGCTGAAGGAACTGGACGTGTTCCTGTGTCATCTGCCTTGAGTAGGGATTCGAGTAGATGGTCTCAGAGGTCTCTTGCAACGCCATCAGTTCTGTGAGAGGGCGGTGTGGGGGCTGAGGGACTCGTTTTACGTGTGAAGGGCGGAGGGAGAGAGGGCGCGGCCCTAGGGTCAGTGAGGGAGCGGGGCGGGGGCGCCGCTCTGACCTTGCTTCGGGGGTGACGGCAGTATCGTGTTGTGTTTCCTCGACCGCAGGTAAAGTGGGGCTTGGCTGTAAGGAATTTCTTTCTCACAGAGTCAGAATATGCTGAGTTGGAAGGAGCATACAAAGATTATCAAGTCCAACTCAGCCCTGCCCAGGACAGTTCCAAGAGTCACATCACTTACCTGAAAGCGTTGTCCAAACGCTGCCTGAACTTTGGCTTGGAGTTGTGACCACTTCCCTGGGGAGCCTGTTCCAGTGCCCAACCACCCTCTGCGTGAAGAACCTTTTCCTAATGTCTGACCTAAACCTCCTTTGACTCAGCTTCATGCCATTCTCTCAAGTCCTGTCACCACAGAGGAGGGATCAGTGCCGCCCCCTCTGCTTCCCCTCATGAGGAAGTTGTAGACTGTGATGAGGTCTCCCTTCACTCTCCTCCAGGCTGAGCAGACTAAGTAACCTTAGCTGCTCCTTGTGTCACTTCCCTTCCAGGCCCTTCACGATCCTCATGGCCTCCCTTTGAATGCTATATAAGAGCTTTATATCCTTCTTATGTTGTGGTGCCCAAAACTGCAGACAGTATTCAAGGGGAGGCTGCACCAGTGCAGAGTGGAACAATCACCCTCCTCTTTTTCTTTCTTCTGCAGGACCAGTAGTAGCTGTGCAAGGTCCGGCTCTTGTTCCACGAGGGATAAATGATGCCGGTGAGAGCAGTGCCGAGGTGCCGAGCCTGCTGGAGAGCGTCCTGTGGATGGCGGCGCCCAAGCAAAGGCGCACCATCGAGGTGAACCGCAGCCGGCGGAGGCATCCCAGCAAGCTCATAGAAGTGAAGGTAATCAGCAAAGTCCTTGTTTTGGAGAGTCATTGCAGAGGGAAGTACTGACTGGTAAAAGCTCCCTGGACTTTGTTTATAAATAAATAAGCTTAAAAGATACTATAGTCTTTGAAATCCATTGTAACAGATACATTCATCATGTGTGACAGTAGTCTGAGGTTAAATAAACAGTGGCACTTGAACAAAATGTGAATTTTGGCTGAACAGATAATTTAATGGAAAAGGCCTACATTTTCTGTGCATCTAATTGAGTCCATAGGTCTTTAGTCTTCCAAACATAAATAGGCATAATGACTTAGATACTGAATTTATAGGCTATTCTTAGTAGTAGCCATTGACATAGCAACACATTACAGAAAAATTATGTAGAAGAATACAGTTTGAAATGGTAATTGAGTTTCTCTACTATTTCATTTAACATTTTTATTTGTAGTCATTCCCTGTTTCTTTTTCTGCTGCTGTTCAAATGACAAAATTTCCTGTTTTCCACTGTCATTTTAGAGGAACATAGATGTTTGTCCTGAGTGTGGAAACTTGAAGCAGAAACACGTCCTTTGTGGCTATTGTTATGCAAAGGTCAAAGAAGAAACTCGACTGATACGGATGGAAATACATAAGAAGGAAGGAAGACCGTTTAATGCTCCAACTGTGGAGACTGTTGTCCTTTATGAAGGAGAAAAACCCACAGAAAAAGATGCAGGCAAGCGGATCATTGAAAGAGCCAGGAAGCGTCCATCTTGGTTTGTTCAAAATTGATGCTGTAGGATTAATGGTAGCAAGGGCAGTTGCTGCAGGAAGAGAATTCATGATTTTCAATAATGTTTTTCTTGTTCACTCGGTGTGAACAGAACTGCTCTGAACTTTTGGGAAGCCTGCTTGAATTCTGTGTTGTACCATATGATTTTACAATCAGGTGGTGTTTCTCTGGCATGCAGTGGGAAATGCTTCTCAGTGATACGTCACAGCAGTCAACAAACAGAAATCAGGATCTGCCTTGGATTTGGATATCTGCGAACAGTGCACTGAACAATTTGTATGCTAATGTTCTATGCTGGTTTTGTAAATAACATCTTTTAAACAAAGCGAAAACATTCACAGATGTACAATAAAGTGTTAAGTGTCCCAGGGAAATTTGCTTTCTGGTTTTGGCTGCTGCTCTTATGGAGGGGAAAAAAATGTTGAAAATGATGTTGATTAGAAACAAAGGATATTTGCAAGGAAAGATGTAGTTACTTGGTTATTTCCTTTGTGTGGATCTCTCCACAATGCTGCTGTTTGAGATAATTCGTGATAGCCCTGGGTTTGAGCAAAATAGTGATTGCCACATAGTATTTGCATTTTTTCTGCACTGGACTAAGGCTGAGTGATCCTTGCTATTGTCAGTATACAAGATAATTTTCTATCTTAAAGGGATGTGGAAAGCCTGTTTCCCCCCCTCAAAATACACTTGGTTTTTTGAGTAAAAAAACAAATTGAAATGTAATGACTGTTAATCTGTAAATGTGACAGGGGTCAAAGCTGGCTCTTTGCAGCTGCTGCTGTTCAGTAGTCTGGGTGGTCAGTGTGTGCTTGGAAAACTGCGAACGGCCGCAGTGCCTTTGGCTGGAGTCCTGGGCAGAGAGGGGGCAGCTCTGCCTCCACTCTCCACTGGTGCCCTTCAGAAGTGCAGTTGTGGCACCTCCCTGGATTTTCACTTTGGTTTTAGCCACACAGCAGCATCACTGCCTTAGGGATTTAAGTCTGTTTTCAGTTTCTGTTTGGGATTTCAGTATACACATGGTGCTCTTTGGTATTGTGGCTCAGCCACCCTAGTAGCTATTTGCTGCCAAAAAATGCAAACCTGCCCCAGCCCTGTCTGGGTGGTCCCTCTGTTTCATCGGCACTTGAGTGTATGTGCTCCTTTGCTCCCTGGTTCAGGGAGTTGTGCTGGCTTAGAACTGTTCCCTGGCTTTCTACAGCATGGGGTTTTTTTGGTGGGGATCTCCCTGTAGGGATCTTCTGTCAGGGTCAGAGAAGTGGCAGTGTGGACTGTAGGAATATGAAAGCGGAGGACACAGGACCACACTTTCCTCAATAGGCTTCATTGGTAGTTGGCTGGGCTCCTTATGCCTGCTTAGGGAGTGGGCTGGAATGCTTCACTTCTGCTTTCCTTGCTCTGGATCCCAAGCTTTGAAGCATAACTGGTAGTAACAGATGTTAGTGGAGATAATGCATTTCCTCCATAAATAATGGGAACAAGGGAATAATGGAAGCTGATAAGTAAATTGATGCCATTCACTTGACAGTTTCCAATCAAACAACATAAGTCCTTTTGATTTGTCCAAACTGGATTTAGTCCAGTCGTGCCTATTTTTCGCTTGTTCAGAAGTGAAGCCAATAAAAGGTGTCCAGCAGGATGTGGAATGGAAAGCTAACTTTTGACAGAGCTGCATGGGATGAGACTGACATATTAGAGGTGAGATTAGCCCAGCAGTAAGGCAGATACATACATGCCTTTCCCACAGGGCAGTGTATTTTAGAGAGAGGTGAGAGTCTTTTTATTTGTCCACATACAGGACCAATTGCACCTTGCCAATTGCACTTAGTTGCTTTTTAGATATTAATATTTGACAGTTCTGTAGGAAAAAAGCTGAATAAGCATCATTTCCTCCAAGATCAAGGTTAGTGAATCCTTCCGGGTAAGAAATCAAACAAAGGGGCAAGACACCTGCATGCATGAGCAAGGAGCTTCTGGCAAAACATAAAGAGAAGAAAGAAGTTTATGGAAGCTTGTGGAAAAAGGGGCAGGGTTCTTGGGCACTTGGGAGGGATATAGGAGTGTTTTACGAGTATGCAGGAATGTGATGTGGAAGGCTAAGGTCCACCTGGAATTAAATCTGGCAAGGGAGGTTGTAGATACAAAAATGCTGCTAGCAAGGATTTTCTTGCTAGTTTCTAAGTCTGCGAGAGACTTTTCTCTCTCACAGAAGAGGTAGCAGGGAATGTAAACAACCAAGACACCTGCAACCTTGAAAAGTCTTGTTTATGGTATAGTAGAAAATATTTTGACAATGGATGTTTTAGGATTTTAGCCAATCACCCCCAAGGGGTGGCTGGTCCTTTGTCCAATTAGACTATGAAGAAAAAAGTCTATAAAAGAGTTTGTAAAATAATTAAATGAATCAGGCTTGCTGCACAATTTCTGCCTGCTGGATCTTCTCCTCCTCGTCCCTATGGCTGTGGGACACGGTGATATACTGTAGGAACCAGGCCTGCGGTAATATTTGGTGACCCCGACGTGATCTGCACTCTCTGACTTGTCCTGCTGCTGTGAGCCAAGCCGAATTCCTCTAGAGGTACGCTGCTCCCCTTTCCCCCTGGGACAGGGAGGTCCGACAGAACTGAGAAATGGTGAACAGCGGCTCACAAATTGAAGCTGCGGTGCAGGTCTGGAAAGGTGTGTTTAGTATAATGCATACCCTCCATTCCTGAAAACTCAGTTCGGGAACTAGTGGACTGGACTACTTTAAAAGGGATTTCCGTGGACAGAGATAGTGCCCTGGACTTTGCCTTATGGCAGGAACTCAGATGCGCTGTCCGACAGGAGCTCCCGACTGGGAACCCAACAGCGTTAGAATTATACAAAACCTGGTGTTCATCATTTTTCCTGCTGATAGACCTTGACTGTAACAGCAGGGCTGGCTCGCCTATCTTGGTGATGAGTGATGGAGGAATGTCCGAGGGGGGCCCCGTTGACTGGGCTTCCAGGGCAAATGATGGTGGATTCGGAAACCCCCCCCCCCGACTCCACAGGCAGAGCCTGCGCCGCCTCACCCTGCGCAATCGCAGGACTCCGCGGCCCCCAGAGACCCCATGCCGGCAGAGGCGGGGGGGTCAAGGCAGCAGGAGGGCGCACAGCCTGCCTTGCCGTTCGGCTGGGCGGTGGCCACAGCTTATCCAGGGCCGCAGATCAGCGGCTTAGCCACTTGGACGCCCAGAGAGGCTCCTAGCTCAGTTCCATATGGACCTGGATCTAACTTCTTAGCTGGTGTAGCGCCGGGCGTGCCTGCCCCGGGACTCCCTGGGTGTGGTCCGCTGCCCTCCCTGGTGCTGGACTGTTCTGCGCAGTCGCAGAACCGAGCCATCGACCTTTTAATGCAGCATCTGCCTTTGCTGACAGAGCTACCGAACCTCTCCCGAAAGATGGAGGACCTGCTCAGCCTGCTAGAGCAGCGGATGCCCGAGCCTGCGCCGCCCGCGCCGCCCGCGCCCCCCCTGCCAGCACAGCCTGCACCGCCCATGCTGCCAGCATCGCCTGCGCCACCGGCACAGCCCGCGCCGCCCGCGCCCCCCCCGCCATCTGTGGGAGACGTGGCTTGGAGCCAAGAAACGGCGCGACCAGCGGCAAACTCAGAAGCTGAGCAGCCACGGGAAAACCTGGCAGCAGCGGCGGCTGCGGAGACGCGGCCAGAGACGGCGGCTGTGGAGCAGCGGGCAGGGGCGGCAGCGCCCAGAGCAACCGCTGAGAACGGGCCAGCGCCGGGCGCAGCTGGGGAGCGCGAAACAGCAGCGGCAGCGGCGACCGCGCCGAACGCAGCTGCTGTGCCAGAGGCGGCGGCGCCGAGAGCGGCTGTAGCCCCAGGGACGGCGACAGCGGTTCCAGTACCAGTTCGGTCGGGGCTGGCCGAGACAGCCTCCCGTATAGAAACTGGTGTAAAAACTGCTGCGCAGCCAGCTGCAGTCTGTCCTGTCTGTTCTGCCTCTAGCGAACTTAGCCAAAGTGCCCCTCCACGTACATTTCTGTTCACTCCCAGCACCCCAAAGTTGCCTTTGCCTGATGATTCCTCGTCAGGCAGTGAGGCAGATGAGGTTCTGGCCCCAGGTCATCAGGCGGCTGTAGCCGCGCGGCGAAGAAAAAGGCTGCGCCAGTCTTGCCCCTGGACCTTTCAGGACTGCACAGTAACAGTGCGTCTGACGCATTATAATCGATTCTTAGAGTCCCTTAAGATGCGAGCATTGGAGGAGGGTGACTGGAGGTTGTTAGAAATCCTTGGACTGCCAAATCGATCTGAGGGTAACCGGGGAGCTGTTACACTCCATCCACAGGCTGTGCCAGAAGTTCAGGATGGTAGTGCTTCCCCTAAAGGGGAGATCCAAGCTTTCCCAGTGTATAAGGCTCTCCCAGATTCAGGGGAGCATGACAAGCATGAGGTAATTGCTTGGAAAGTTGCCCAGGACCTCCAATCCAAGGTGGCACAATATGGACTAGGTTCTGCTGAGGTTATGCAGATAATAAGGGTGATAAATACAGATTTGCTTTCTCCATTTGATATCAGACACTTAGGTCAAATTCTATTTCAACCTGTACAATTTACAGTTTTTGAGAAAACCTGGAGAAAGCTGGCTGGCATGACTGCATTAGCAAATTTGCAGCTCCCTGCTGCTGATCCTAGACAGACAGCAGGAGTGGATGCTTTGATGGGGACTGGTCCCTTCTCTGATCCCAGTCTACAGGGTAACTTGTCCTCTAGCGTCCTGCAGCAAGCTCAACAGGTCGGCATGGCTGCCCTGTTGAAAACCATAGAGTTGTCTGCACCCAGAAAGCGATATACTGAAATAGTTCAAGGGAAATCAGAGTCATTCCTCTCTTTTGTAGAGAAAGTCGCTGCTTCTCTCGAGAAGCAGGTTGAGGATGACGGGTTAAGACAGTTGTTGTTAAGGCAGTTAGTGAGAGATAACGCAAACGAGGAGTGCAGAGAAATCATAGATGCCTTGCCAGGGGATCCTGAGGTAACAGACATGGTCGAGGCCTGTGCTAAGGTGGGATCTGGGAACCAGAAAAGGTCTGCTTTGGCTGCTTTCCTGCAGCCTGTTCACGCATCTTCTGGTCATGAACCGAAGCTACCAAAACAGGTGAAGAAATGGAAGCGGCCTAAGCTGAGCCAAAAAGAAAACACAGCGATCCCCCAGTGCAAGAGGTGTGGCAGGCCAGGGCATTGCTCGGACTATTGTAGATCCCAGACTCATGCCGATGGTCAGCCTTTGTCGGGAAACTTCCGCCGGGGTGCAAGGAGGGGGAATTGTTCTCTGATGCAGTCGCTCCCCCAGAGAGTGGCACAGGTAGAGGCACAGGCCTACCCAGCCACCCTAGAGACGGCACCCAGGGATCAGACGGCACCCAGGGATCAGACGGGTTTGACGTCCACACCGCAGCCGCAGTCGTCTTAGACTCTAGCGGTATTTATAAGGTTCCCTTGGATGCATATGGACCCTTAGCCCAGGGATCCAGTGCAATGCTGGTGGGAAAACCTGATGTTGCCCATCAAGGAATCTTAGTGCACTCAGGAGTTACTGATGCTGACTTTAAAGGTCAGATTTGCGCTATGGTCTCCACACAAAAACCCCCTGTAGCTATTCCTGAAAAGACCTGCCTTGCTAAATTAGTGCCTTTTAAGTCTTGTGTCCCCAGGGTAGAACAAACTCAGGAAGATAACGGCAGTGGATCTACGGGACTTCCGCAGGCCTTCTGGACTGCAGACATCTCTGACCAAAGGCCACAGATGACATGTACCCTGGTCCTGCCGAACGCCCATCCACCCCGGATTCAGCTTTGAGGTTTGATTGATACGGGTGCTGATGTAACTGTCATCTCCTTCTCTGCGTGGCCTCCCTCATGGCCTTTAGCCCCTGTGGGATCGGCCATCGCAGGATTAGGAGGAACCACACAGAGCTATTTAAGCTAACGGCCTGTGGTGGTGAAGGACTCAGAGGGACACCCAGCTATGATTAGGCCTTATGTTGCTACCACTTCCCATAACCTTTGGGGACGGGATGTGTTGACAGCTTGGGGCGTACGGATTGGGACAAATTTTTAATAGGGGTCGCTGTGTGTAAGAGCGCGCAGTATCCGACACTGCCTTTGTGGTGGTTCATTAACACACCAATCCGAGTCAGACTCTGCTCAGTTAGTTGAATTAAGGGCTGTTACCATGGCTTTTCAGCGATTCTCACAGGAACCTTTGAATTTGGTTACTGACTCTGCTTATGTAGCAGATATAACCCAACGCTTAGATTATTCCCTTCTGAAGGAGGTGAACAATGTGGCTCTGTTTTCACTGTTGCAAATCTTGTGGTCTGCAATTCAGGCTCGAGTGCATCCGTATTACATTCTGCACATTCAAAGCCACACCAATTTACCAGGTTTTCTAACGGAAGGCAATGCCAGGGCTGACATGCTGGCCAACCCTGCGTGGGTAGGGCCTCAGCCTGACAAAATTGCACAAGCCAAGGCATCGCACGGTTTCTTCCATCAAAGTGCACATACCCTGCAGAAGCAGTTTCATTTAACGCCAACCGAGGCGCGCGACATTGTCAGCGCTTGTGCTGACTGTCATGGACTCGCTGCGCCTTTGCCAGCGGGGGTAAACCCCAGAGGGCTAAAAGCCTTGCAGATTTGGCAAACGGATGTAACTCACATCCCTGAATTTGGTCGGCTGAAATATGTGCACGTGTCTATTGACACTTTCTCCTCGGCTATGTGGGCTACTGCTCACACTGGAGAGAAGGGCTGTGATGTCATTGCCCATTGGAAACTGGCTTTCTCAGTCCTGGGCGTGCCAGCTTCTGTGAAAACCGATAATGGTCCTGCCTACGCCTTGGAGAAGACGCGGCAGTTTTTACACCTATGGGGTGTAGACCATACCTTTGGTATCCCACATTCTCCTACTGGCCAAGCCATTGTTGAATGTGCTCATGGTACCTTGAAGCGTGTTTTGGGTAAGCAGAAAAGGGGAATGCATGGAGAAACCCCACAGAGCCGACTAGCAAAAGCTTTGTATACAATCAATCACCTTACAGTACCACAAAATTCAAATAATCCTGTTATTCTGAATCATTTTCTCTCATTGCAGTCTGCAGGCGACAGACAACTGCCCCGGGCAAAAGTCTGGGTACGGAATTTACTCACTAACCAGTGGGAAGGCCTGCATAGCTTATCGTTTGGGGTCGTGGGTATGCTTGCGTTTCCACAGATATTGGGGTACGGTGGCTACCTTCAAAATGTGTTCGCCCTGCCCTACGGCACCAGAGGCAGAACAGGCAACCTCCAAATGATGACCAGAACGCCAGCCATCCAAATGGCGACCAGAATGACTCTTCTGATGATGACCAGGATGTCAATCATCAAGCAGAGACTGGGATGGTCCTTCTACAAGCAGAGAGTGAACTTTAAAATTCTTGTTCTGGAGTCAGATAGTTAAAGCCTTAAGGACATATTTAGAATTAATAACTGATGTAGATGTCTATTTAGGATTAATAGTTGAGTTGTTCTCTTATAAAACAAAAAGGGGGAATTGTAGATACAAAAATGCTGCTAGCAAGGATTTTCTTGCTAGTTTCTAAGTCTGCGAGAGACTTTTCTCTCTCACAGAAGAGGTAGCAGGGAATGTAAACAACCAAGACACCTGCAACTTTGAAAAGTCTTGTTTATGGTATAGTAGAAAATATTTTGACAATGGATGTTTTAGGATTTTAGCCAATCACCCCCAAGGGGTGGCTGGTCCTTTGTCCAATTAGACTATGAAGAAAAAAGTCTATAAAAGAGTTTGTAAAATAATTAAATGAATCAGGCTTGCTGCACAATTTCTGCCTGCTGGATCTTCTCCTCCTCGTCCCTATGGCTGTGGGACACGGTGATATACTGTAGGAACCAGGCCTGCGGTAATAGGAGGTAAAGGACAGCAACAGGGACTCCCACCAGTACACCAGTAGCAACAGGAAGATTTGGGAAAACATGGGCCCCCTGCCCATGGTGACAAAGGATCCAGAGAAGACGATTAGGGAAGGTCTCTTTTTGCTTCAGTCTTTATTGCTAAGGCAGCCCTCAGGAAGCTGTGACTCTGTAGGCAAGTGAGAAAGTCTGGAGAAAAGATTTTGTGTTGAGGAGGATCAGTTTAGAGTTGTGGGTGTCAAGGCCTTGATGGGATGCACCCTCAAGTGCTGAGGGAGCTGGGAGATGTTATTTGTAAGATCATGAAGATGTACATGAGAACTCGAACTTCAAAAAGAGCAAGAAGGAGGACAGGATCCAGGAACTACGAGCCAGTTAACGTCAATCCCTGGAAAGGTGATGGAATGGCCTGGTTGTCACCTCTAAGCATCCAGACAAAAAAGAAGGTTATGAGAAGTAATCAGCATGAATCCACCAAGGGGAAATCATGCTGGACCAACCATCCTTGTATGATGAAGTGACTGGCTGGGTGGATGAGGGAAGAGCAGTGGATAATGTCTACCTTGACTTCAAGGCTTTTGATGCTGTCTTCCACAACATTCCAATAGGCCAGAACTGGCTGAATGGCAGATCCCAGAGCATTGTGATCATCACTACAGAGTCCAGCTGGAGGCCTGTAGCTGAAGGTGTTCCCCAAGGGTCAGCAGGGGGCCCACTCTTGTTCAACAAAGATCATTAAGGGACTGAAGGACAGGCTGAGGGAGCTGGGCCTGTTCAGCCTAGAGAAGAGACAACTGAGGGGATCTTGTCAATGCATAAAATGCTTTAGGTGAACCTGCTTTAGCAGGAGGTTTGAACTAGATGATCTCCAGAGGTCCCTTCCTGTTACAGCGGGGATACTGTAACACACCTATATCAAACCAGGAGTCCCGTTGAAAGGAAATATATACATGGACAGATTCTTGGTAGATGTTTCAGAGATGCTTATTTCCCCAGCCACATGGCCGGGATCTGCCGAGGAACTCTCACAGTCTGCACTCATGGTCCCTGCCCGCGCAGGGAAACACAAACCAACCAATGGGGAACGAGGCTGACCAAGGGCTCGGGAAACCCCGTGTGTCTGTGCCCTCAGGGCCCCTCTCCCAGGGCTACATGGCAGGGGGAGGAGACCCCAACACCTTCCAACCCCAGCCATTCTGTGATACATTTCATAGAAACACAGTTTATGTTGGTTCTGCATTTATGCAATCCAGACAAGAGGAGATGCTTGTCAATGTTTCATAGTCATTTCTGAGTGATGTGAGGGGAAAGTCATTTGGTATTCATGGTGTCTAAAGGAAAAATTAGAACCAACTGATAAATATTAAAGATTTGTATATGTAACTGATGTTAATTTTCCATAGAAGAAATTCTCTTCAGTGGGAGTCAGAACAGTCTTGTTTGAATGACTTTTCCTTCAAAAGAAAAGCAGAGCTCATTTTCATAGCATCATTGTGTCAACCCTGACAATGTAAAGCTCCATTACTTTCAAATAAAATTGTAAAAAAAAAAAGAAAACAAACCTCTAAAATATGTAGCCTGGTCTGTTACTTGAAATAAGCCCTGTCTATATGTAATTTTAGAAGAAATATAAATTGCAACAGTGGTAATATAGAAACACACATTTTTAGAAACAGTGTAAATTAAAATTAACAAAAGGCAAGCTGGTTGTTGCAAATGCTGTGCTTTAGAATGCATTTACAAACAAAAATTTTAGGCAAAAGTAATTTCATTTTGATTCTTTGGGTACCAGCTAGAAGTTGAAATAGACATTTTTTGTCTGAAAATTTTATATTATTAAATACATGTGATATTTGATTAAATTTTTTCTTCTATGAGGATTTTATGGAAAAATTAATTTATTTTACATTTTAGAAGGATCCATAAAGATGATGTGATGTCCTAAAATACAAGGATGCAGGTTGCTAAACAGTTTAGTATATTACTAAGATCTGCAGACACAGGCAATCTCTGGCAGTGATCAATTACGATATCCTTAGAGGCTGATAAACCAAGTTCCTAATTAATCACCCATTTGGTAAGGAAATGTTAATAAAATACTTCTGCCCAGAGAGTCTTAATCTATGTTGTTGAACAGACTGTGCCGTTTGATGTAAGATACCCTCCTTCAAAGCACTAGGTGGCAGAGCAGTGCAGGTTTCGGGCAGGTGCAAAACAGAAGCCCGAGATTTCAAGTGAGATAGGAAACAGTGTCATATTCAAAGAATTTGCATCTGTGTGAGCAGAACATCTGCAAAAACACTGAAGTTGATGAATACGAAGAAAAATCCAATAAGTGTTATACAAATTAATTGTTCCACGTAGATTTGATTTAATCTATATGGAGAACTAATACACTGGCTTTTGTGTATATTTATGTACTTCTGCTCTTTGCTCCATGAATTATTTGAAATAACTTCTCCTTAATTACAGATGGCTTTTCATGTTGTTTTCCACGCCTAATATATTCAGATAGTTGACATTTTATTTATGCAGCTAGAAAGTCCCAAAATTAATAGGTCTGATGGCATTCCAGTGAATTTTGAGGTATAATTGTCTTGAATTCATAGAGCCACAAGGATCTATTTATAAACAGCAGACAGGACCTGGAAAGAAAAGGAAACCACTGTGGTGTTTAAAAAGATACTAGTTGCTCAGAAGGGAATAGAGGATTTTGTGCCCTGTCAGTTTTGAAACATTTTAGAAGCACAGGAGTGATAAAGGATCCTGTGTCTTTAGAACTTGTGAATTAGTATTTAAATAAGATATTAACAAAATTCCTTCTTTCACCTCACATGACTGCATTGTGTAATTTATGCTGTGAATGAGTATCAATAAATACGAGATGTTTCCAAATAATTTACTTCACTCTTAACCTGCCAAAGACTTAAGAATGGGGCCAAATGGAAGGAAAACCCATGAAATGAATGAGAAGAAAGTACACTATGCAGCAGTGATGGATCTAGTTTTGCATACTCCTATGTATATTCCTAGGAGATTCTGTTGAAGTCAGTGGCATATAATTCAAGAGAAAATTTGGTGCAATGTACTGAAATCCTGGGCATGTGGATGTATGCAGGTATATGTATTTTTAACGCAGAGCATGTACCTGGAAAACTACTGCTGGATACCAAACAGATTTGGTTTATGGCTGAACACTAAGATTGCCTTTGATTAATGTAGTAAATTGACTCTAATCAGTTGATGTTTTTCAAACATCCTATATTTCAGTTTCAGTTCCTTTATTTTCCTCACAGGTTGAGGACAATACACATACTTAGAAGAAAGTTTGTAGGATTTGTTTTATATTTTGAAGTGCTGGATAAACCTATGAAAAAGAAACCTGAAACTGGAGCAGAAGACCCAAAATAAAGCTTTTTTCACCATACAAAATTTGTCAGCAAGTTCTCTGGAGGGCCACTGCTGAATCCTGTGATTTTTTAGTGTTTTTGTTTGTTTGTTTGTTTGTTTGTTTTTTTAAATAAAGCAAATTTCCTGGTTCTAAGATGGTGTATCAAAAGTGAAGAAGCAAAGATTTGGAAAAGCACTCAGCAGAAATCCAGTCCTAGTTTATAATTTTCTAGTGTGTTCTACCTTTTAAACCAATCCTAAGATTTGAAAAGTTGGGATATACTTATCCAAATACACAGGTATCTGACTGTTTCCTTTGGTTTCTTCAAAGGGTACAGACCCTTCTCTATACAAGATGATTCTGATGGAGTTGTTCTCACTAAACAATCATACAGAAATGTTCTGACATGTCCTGGATGTAAGATAGATTAACACTTTATATGTCCTAAATTTAGAATCAGTTTACCAAGGTTCAGGAGGAATAGGCACCATAAATGCAGCATGTCATGGTGTAGGAAGGAAAGCGAGCCCCTGCTTACAGGGCTGCCAGCTCTTACATCCATTCCCAAGGTATACTAAAGCTGTTTCTATTCCCAGCCCCATCAGCTTGTCTATCACTGTGGCTTACAGCTCTGCTTTCCATTATGCTGTAGCTCTAGAGCACATTATGTGACATTCTCTCAGTGGAACTAAGGATTTTGAACAGCTTGTTGGAAAGATATATATTTCATTTTATAATCTGGGATTACTATTAAATACAAAGAATAGAGGTTTTGAAGGGGCTATACTGAATAGCTTAAGGCTCAAAATTGACAGGCCAGTCCTGTAGGAGAGGTTTGTTCTAAATGTACTGGGTTTGGAAGTTCCTACTCATTCGTCTTTTGACAGTTCCTACTCGGTCATAGTCAGATCAAGTAGAGCATCTAAGGTGTTTTGAAAAACATCAGGAGTCTGCTCAGTTATAGATATCTTATATAATTCTGTCTCTCTTAAACAGAATAAATGATACCTTGGTCTTCAAGAAGCCATTGATTTCCATAGGATTTCTTTTAAATGAAATTGTAATTCCAAGTGACTGAGAGGCAGGCTATAAAACATGAACCTATTGGTTACAAAGTCAATTAATGAGATCATGAAAGCTCTATTTTTAAATTTCTGGTTTTTAAAATGGAAGTCAAGGAAATAAAAACTAAGCCTGTCCATTTCCACCACCCTTCATGATACCTCACTTGAGCCCAAGGGTCCAGGTCTGCCATAGTCCTTCAGATAAGGTCATTTGTGAGAAAAAGAAGGTGATCTTTTAGGAGTTCAGGAAAATGCTCTCACATTTCAATTTCTATTGCCCCAAGTGAGTACTTTTCAGGTGTCTTTGTCCAGCGCAGAGCAGATTACCACAGAGTTACTGTGGAAAAGGAAAAGAGGAAGGATTAAAGACCAAGAAGGTCATTGGCAAGTATGTAGAAGTAAGAGGAATCCAGTGTCTGTGTGTGTAATACAAAGAGCACAACAGGAGCTGCTGCAAGAAATGCAACTGAGAAACTACGAAGTGCTTGTGTGTGTGGCACAAATACCACACCCCCATGCATAACTTTAGTAGTAGCAAATCATGTTGGAAGCTAAGTGGCACGATTTTTACTTGACAGGTGGCAAACTGAAGTGCCAAAAGAGCAAGTGAATTCCTCAAAATTGCTCCCTCGGTGGCAGGGGAAGGAACTGGAGCTATTTGCAGGTTATAGGCCTGTTGTGTTCTCTGCTGTCACAGGTGAGGGAATAATAACAATTATCACTTGTGGTGGCTGTTAATGTGGCCAGATTTGTGTTCTCATCGAGTAAACAGCTGCAAAGATACCAAGTATGGAAACATTTGATGGGACACAGGCTCATGAGGGCCTTTATCCAGAGCTCTTCAGATAAACTGGAAATCTGGTTTATTATTAAAACATGCTCCCCTTTATTGATTCTTTTTTCTCCTTTCACTTGAAAACAGGAGGAAAAACAGTGTGATTTTTGCAGGAAGCTTCCAAGGACCAAACCAAACCACTTCTCATCTGCAGAAACAGTGTCTTACACTAAAAGAAAAGCCATTCTGTGCAGTGAGGTTATTTATAAAAGTATGACTCAACTGGACAACAATGGCAGAATCTGTCCCCAGGAATTTTTAATGTATAAATCTAAAAATAAGTGTAATCCTAGAAGTAAAAGACTTCTTCACAGATTAGACTCTTTTGGCCCAGAAATAAGGTGCCTTCTTTATCTGCTATAAGCAAGACATTCTGTCTAATAGGAAAAAGAAAAAAAACCAACACAAACAATACAAGCGATTAAATTGTTAGGAAGAGAAACCCCAAGAACATAAGATCCAGAGATCATTCACAAGCAAAACCAGCAGTACCAATGTGAAAAGAATTGGTTTCGATAATTTCTCAAATCTTTTTTCCTGTGAGACACTTCATACCAAAAAATACAAAGAAAGAGAATTTACAATAATTTCTGTCCTTTTCTTTCTGATCAAAGAGTTGTACTTCGTTTTCAAGCCACCAGAGTGTATCTTCTTCATCTTGCTGATTTGGCTGATACAAATTCAACAGGCAACCAATTGAGAATAGTTAGTTTTGATCAAAAGTAATTTAATTCTTTTCAGTTTATTGATGTTATAATAACCCTAATTGCAATGACTGTATCATCCCAAGAGCATAAACATTGGCTTGTTAATATGATTTTCAATAATTCTATCTATATCAGGAACATAGCACTTGAAGCAGGAAAAAAAATGCCTCCATAACCTTTGACAGACCTTACAGTTCAATTGGGTCTAACAAATATGAAGAAGAATCTGAGACTTTAAGCAAGACTCCTTTCTTTTCAAAGATAAGGCTGAAATGAAAAAGTGATGACCAGGGCTAAATACGTTTCTCTGAGTTTTCCCAGCCTGTGGCAGTAAAAAAATAAAAAGATGAAAGTTACTTGCTGAATTTAAAGCTGTAGAGAGCATTGTCAGGCAGGCTGCTTTTTGTGAATTCTGTATCTGTATCCCAAGAGAATTTCTCTTACATATTCACTGGTGATCATGCTTACAAGTAGTTCTCCTTAAAAGAGCAAGGAGCAGAAAAAGCTGTGAGAAAAATGTGAGTTACCAAGGCCCCCTTTACTTCAAGAGTAAAATCCATAGTTACTTTGGCCAAGTAATAGAGATCTGAATTTCATCATTCAGCATCTTCCCTTAAGTCTCAGAGTAGTTGTGGTAAATAATAACTATCTGACTTTCTTAGGTTCTGAGGAGGCAGGAGGGAGCAGAGGCACCAACTTTGAAGCTTATTGCTGCTGCAAGAACTGCCTTCTATTGTCTTCCATGGCCTCTTCATGCTCTGCTTTCCCAGACTCCATCCATGAGGCAATTCTTACTGCAATGCTTGAATGTTTAGACATTTGCATTGTAATTTGTAATTTGGCCATGGTGGACTTCCCTTTGCTGATTACTGCCCCGCCAAAATATGCATACCTTTGGCATGTCTTGTGATTTCCCAACCTGATCACACTTACTTTCCCCATTTGGAATTTTAAGAAAATACTAACTATTCAGCACCTTTCTTAAAAGAAGATCTTGCATTTTATACAGCCTGATTTTCCTAGTATCCTACTCTTATTTTCTGTATATGGCCTTAGGGCTTATTTCACCTTTGGTAAACTATTGATCTAGGCATTGTACATGGGGAAAAGCATGGTTCCATATTTCCAGCCAGCTACTGCTGAGCTCTGCAGTAGTCCCTCTGGATTTTGCAAAAAATGAATTAATGCAGGGCAGTAATAAAGCACTATGCTCAGACTTCCTCTATTTTTTTGTTTGAAATCCTGGACTGGCACAATTCCTGACTCTTCCTCAGTCATTTTCCAGCAAAGCAAAATCCAGAGCCAAAGCTCCAGAACTGGTCAACAACTCAGTGCAAATTACTTTCAGCATTCGGTCCCTGAGACAGTCAATAAACATGGAGGACTCCCTGTACCTTGTTGACTTCTTCCCAGTTTGTATTTTCCTTTAAAGAAAAGCACATTGTGCTTCTGTGACATTCAGCCCCTACAAAAGACAGCTTTGTGTCTGCACAGCTCCAGTGGCAGCAATACGTAACACCAACAACAATGAAGAGTCCGTGCTAAGAAGGATCCTTCATTTGCTCACCAGAGATGTGAATCCATTTTTTTCTATTTCTGATCATCTTGAAAGACACTGGCAACATATAGAAGAAGAGGTCTGATGCATTACTCATTATGCTGAGACTAATACAGCTTTATATCTTATTTTAGCTACAGAGCAAGTCCCAAGGCCATGGGGGATTATCAGAAAAGCAGCAATACGGAAATGTGTATGGAGGGGGAAGGGGATTGAACAGCTGGAGAGCCCTCAGTGCTGGTGCTCTATAGGGAAAGCAGAGATCTCATAATAAGTGCCAAGGCTGTGTTGTAAGCACACTAATTTCACAGGGTCATGCAAAGACAGCGTGGATTGTTAGTTGAGGACCACCACCAGTTATGGATTTTATATCCTGTAGTGACCATCACGGTTTTGATTCCCTTGCCATGTAGTGTATCTGGCTGCTATACCTTTCGATTAGTTTCTGCACTGTTTTTCTTGAAGCCAGCAAAAAGCCACATTTTGTAATTAATTAATTTTTAATATTGTATCTGTGTATGAGAAGTGGTTTAATTAGCCCATCACTTTTCTTGAGGGGTAAGTTTTTTTCCGACTATTTATTCACACATATTCCACGTATTCTTCTAAGTAGCAGAAAATTTCTTAATATTTTAAGAACTTGACTAAACAAGTTCTCTAACAGAGAAATTAATTACTTCATTGCCTTGTTCAGAAATTCTTTTCAAGTGGATGACCTTGTCACAAGTTAATAACTAGAAATGTGGATCACTATGGGAAGCATATATGCAAATTTGGCAGCTGAAAGAAAGCTGACATAAGGATAGTTAATTATGTCATTAAAAAGTGCCTTTTTACTTTCTCTCTGCCATTTCATGTATAATCCCAAATCCATTCTCCCTCTTGCTTTCCACATTCCTTTGTCTCAGTGAAGCTGTCCACTTCATTTCACTATAGCCACATCTCTGACTGATCTGTTGTATCATAGAATGGTTTGGATTGGAAGGGACCTTAAAGATCATCTAGTTCCAACCCCCCTGCTGTGGTCAGGGACACCTTCTTCCCATATTTTCTTCCAAGGATTGTGGCAGTTGGACTGGATGATGTCCAGAGGTCACTTCCAACCCTAACAATTCTGTGATCTATCTTTTTCATTACTATCTATTGCACAAAACCCTTATCTTCACCCCCACTAAAGTGTGAGATAGCTTATGTTCTTCCCTAGATCCTGAAAACAAATACTTCCTTCTTCTGATGTCTTGCTTTGAAATGTGTTTGGGACCTGGTATTTCCACTCAGTTTACTGGGGAAGCCACAAGGACGCACAAAAGCTTTGTTCAGGAAAGGTGGTGCAAAGTGTTATTAAGGAAGAAAAACAGAAAGAGAGGGAAGCAGGAAGGGAAGAAGGCAGACCCTGTGTGCTTGGAGATGAGAGATTAGGCTCAGATGGAGAATTGCTCCAGGACTCACTCTCCCAGATGATGTGTGTGTGCAGCTGCAGCTGCTTTCCTAGAGTGTTCCACCTCACATGCTCAGTTGTGGGGTTTTCCACTCCGCTAATTAATAATTCAACTGGGAAGACTGAGCAGCCACTGACTGAATTATTGAAGGTGTAATTAAACTGGCAAGAGTTGAGGGGAGCATTTGAACACTTTCTTAGCAAAAATTAAGGGTTTCCAAAGAAACAAAATGATACAGGTAAGTTCAGTTACTACCCTGAACCTTCTCCCACTCCCTCTGGTACACAGCTGAGGTAGTAGTTGTCAATACTGGTAGTGAGTTTTCAGGAAAACCACCCAGCTGTTCAGAAGGTGGCCAACTTCTGACTCTACAGGGAAAAATGAGCTCTCATCTTCCACTTCTTTATCTTCTGTAGTAGCAGTGGTGAGCTCCTGTTTAAAGGCAAGGTCACGCCCCTACATACAGGTCTGGGTAAATATTGAGCTATGCCATGCAAAAATTTAGCAGCCTCTGCACTGCAAAAATTAATACAGGCTGTGAAACTGCTTCCTGGTTGCCTGGAGTTCCTCTGAGGTAGAGATAAGGAGTTAATAATTTTGTCCTATGTGTAGCAGAGTTCTTAAGGGTTGTGACAAGATATAACTCAGTAAAATTAGACCTGATAACAAAGCAAAGGCTATTTTAGGTGCGCTTCCTCTTTGAAAGACTTTGGCTAATCTTGGCTGTCTTGCTCTAACCTAAGAAGGCATAATCCAGCTGTGGAAATCAGGTTTGACAGGATTTTATTTAGCCTAGGAAATGTTTGCATTAATTCTGGGATTTAATCATTCCACAGCTGAGAGCTGCGGTTGTGAAGAAGTTGTGATGGGTGTCTCTATCAAATTATTTCAGCTCCTATGGGACAAAACTTGACCCTAAAAAATGCATCTTTTCCTTCTTTGTGTCCTTACCTTTGAGTTTATGACTATAGTTAATGGGAGATGCCATTTCCCAAGGAATATTTTTTGCCCTCCTACTTCAAATTTTGCTCCTTATCTGGTTTTAGTTGGATCTTTTCGGGTTTGCTATCCTTTTTCCTCTGGAGAAGAAGAAAGATTGTACTAATAAGGTAGAGTTGGTATAACCTACCCTTCAAAAGCATTGAGTTGGAGCAGCAGAATGTGGACCATCCATTTTGCCTCTCCCTGCTCCAGTACAGAAGTAGCCTTTGCCCTGCAAGTGTGATTGAAGCAGTGCCCAACCAACCTTGGACCCAGTGTCAGAGTGTGGCTGCTCCAAGTCACAGGATAGCTCCTAGATTTATTCAATAGCCAGAGAAACCGCTATGTTGGGCAGAATTCCAGGAGAAACCTGTATCCATGGGAGGAAGCCAAAAGTGAAAAAGCATGGAGAAGTTGAGAGAATTTAATTAAACAAAATACTTTTGAATTAAAAAAAAAAAAAACCACCATGGAAGCACTAAAATAAAAAGGAATTTATCTCCATAGGCATAGGCTGCTTTGAAAATTTCACTTATATTCTCCAATTGTACTTTTCATTTTTTTAGTTTTTTCTGACTTAGATTTTTTTGAACCGTTTATGACAACTAAGCACCCAGCAGATTGTTTCTGTATAGTCCAGATCCTGTTGGGTAAATGGTGAAGTTAATTTATGGAGCAATTATCCTATGCCAGTAATACAGTTTGATAATGAATAAAAAAGTGTTGCCAGAGACAGTTAAAAGGCAGGTGAAATATGATTTATTTTGTGATTGCGTGAGTTATTGAGGAATAGGACAGGTGGCATAAAGAGAAGTTAAGCTCCAGCCCCCACCCCCCTGCCACAGGTATATAAATGCAAACATTGTATTGTCTATTCCAGCAAGGGTTCTGAGCACTTCTTTAAGCAGAGAATGAAGTGGAAACGTGAGACTCATATGAGATTCCTTAGGTAATTTCTGACCAATTGGCAGAGATAAAATTGACTCTGCAGCAGAAATACAACTCACAAAAGTCTTGAAAGCAAATATTCTCAGTGCTTCAGGCAATTATACGGGATTCCCAAATAAACTGCAGTATTTCCTGAATTCACTCTCTTCCAGAAGTCTCCTTCCCTGCTTCTTTTGTGTTGAGCTTATGGTCTTTGTCTCCCCAGCTTGATATAAACCAGAAGCAAAATGCATTTACACAAGGCACTGTACTTTGTTACATTTCAGCTAATTACTGTACCACTGACCTTCCCCTCAAAACTAGACTAGACTAAACTTCTCCAGTAAAATCATGTATGAGTGCGTATTGAGCCAGCTGCCAGATATATTGGAGGTCACAAAGGCTGCCAGACTTGTGAGAAAAGCAAGCACTGGGAATAAGAAAACTTGTGTTGAATCATGAGGAATAGGTAGGCCAAAAAAAAGGATGCTGAATGAAACAGGGAGGATGAACACAGAGGAGCTGTGGCTGATATTGGTAGAGACCCAAGTCACTTCCTACTGAGCTGGACTCACATCCCACATCCTTACTGGTGTGTGACAGTGGAGGCTGGGAAGGTTCCCTTCTGCTGTCATTGAGGCTGGGATGCAGGCACCTCAAGCAGAGTTGCCAAACTGTGCTCTGGCAAGTTTTGCAGGAGACCTGAAGCATTTTGAGAGAGACATTTACAAGAAGCAGCAGCTCACACTGAGAGAAAAACACAGCAGAAGGGAGAGGTGCTGTTCTCCACAGAGGCACATCACACTAGCAGCACGTCTCCCACTGAGTTTTTGTCAGCATGGTGATTTGGGAAATGAATACATGGTCTGACACACCAACCCTGCAAGTTGCTGAACCCTTGATGAAAGTGTTGCCAGCTGTAATAAGAAAATGCAACAATTGTGCAGTCACAGCTCCAGGTCACACTGCGCCTCTCCTGATCTCTCGTGCTGTGCCTCCAAGATGGAGAGCTCTGTCTAGCACAAAGTCTGCCAGCAGGCTTCCGGCTGCTTTCTCTTCCTGCAGACACTTAGGCAGACACTTGCACTGACACTTGCTAGGTTTTCAGCTTCACTTGTCCTTAGCCCTAGGCCCACTTCTCCTTCGGGCACAAAAAGCTAATAATTGTATGTGGTTTTGTAGGTTGTACTGCTTGATGCCAGCTTTTGTCTCCATCTCTCCCAGTACCTCCTGAGTGCTAGATTTGCATTCTGCAGACCATGGAATGAGTAAGATGCAGTGTGCATGACCACCTCAAATGAGAAAGAGAAGTCCCTTGGCTGCTCCCACAGGCATGAGAGAGGCTTGAGAGAGGTCCATTCCAGTGACCTCTTAGAAAACAAACAAGAAAGCGTGTTTGGATGAGTGGGTACTTCTAACCTGAAGCTACAAATGAATGAGAGTTTGGGGGTACTCTCTCTGTCCCACAGTGGGAACAAAAGAAAGAGAAACAGAGAATAGTAGCATTCACTTTACAACTATTCTCACCTTGAATGAGAAAGGAAAGCAGACTGTTTTCATTTTATTTCAGATATCCAGGGTGGTCTTTCGGCTGTGTCTGTCTTATGGCTGTTTCCAAACATAAACTAAACTTTATTTTCCTAGAGGAAATAATCCAAAAGAAATAATTTTCCTCTCTTCCTCTCACTCTTATCCTGCTCATTGAAGATATATGATGTGCGAGGATTATAGAACATCCATCTCTGCTCCCCCCAGTGTTTCAACAATGTTTTCAAGTCTTAGGTCTCTACTGAGGTTTCATTCTATTTTTTAAAAAGTGGAAAAAAGGAAAAACAAAATGTAGCTTCCAGCCAGCCCTCTTTCAATATGACAGGGTAGATCTCTTATTCCTTATCCAGATTCAGTGAGCTTTTTCCCACAGGTACTAGCATCATGACAACTCAAAAATGTAAAATCAAAACAACTGAGCAAATTAGCTGTGCAGTTTGCATGAGAAATTGATCATCTTTGGAAGATGGATGAAGATGTTGGGGAGGAGAAGCTAAGGGACAAAACAGAAAAAGGCAAGGTTAGGGTTAGGGTAATGGGTTGGGATGAGGGTTAGGTTTAGGGTTGGGTTAAGGTTAGGTTTAGGGTTAGGGCTTTGTTAGGGTTCAGGTTAGCATTAGGGTTATGGTTAGCAAGTCAGCGAGTCAGCAAGTCATTGAGTAAGTCAGCGACAAAGGACATATTCTTCTTGGAACATTTTTTGTCAGATTTTCAGATTTTCAAAGACTTGTTGAAAAATGTGGTCATCTGAATGTCGAGTTTAACAGTTTATTGTGCTGTTTTGTGTGCTGGGAATACAAAAATTTTTCTGAAAGGAAATACAGAATAATATATGCATGTCTGTTAATTATGGGATTTTTTCAAGGTATTCTATACTGCTGTTTCACATTTATCCCGGGAAAGTACAAAGTACTGGTGCAGGCTTGTCCCTTGTGGTCTTGGTAACATACTCAAGTTAGGTCTGAGGCAGAGCCTGGAGGGTTAGAAGCAACTTCATCTTCAAGGCAGTCATGCTGATGCCTTAAGAGGCCACCTAAAAACAGAGACTAGACAGGAGTAAGGAAATAAGGTAGGTATTTATTCGAAGGGCCTTCAAAGGTACCCCTGGGGACAGAGGCTCTTGCCAAGATGGACCCCAAGATGGATGACAGGTCACGAGTTCTTCACACTTTCATAGGTTTGGTTCATTTGCATATCAGGGTTAATTATCGAATTAAAGCTTCAGTTTAATGATGTAATTCCCCTCAGCTTGTCCCCCTTTTCAGAGGCTCTTTGGTTTATACTTTTGGGCCTAGGATGGTCTGGGTGTTCTTGAACAGGAGGCCTGGAGAGGCTTTGCTATGTCTACCTAGCATGAGAGAGCACAAATTACTGGGCTACAGGAAACTTCAGAGTTACACACTAGGCAGTACAGGATTTGAAAAATATAAAAGTTAAAACTTAAGGCATCAATGCAGGCAGCTGCCTGTGCACTGAGGCAGCCAGCAGAAGCACCGGTTAGTGTTCATTTAGGTTACAGCAGAAGATCTGCATGGAAATAAATGGGGACCTCTTCTTCCTTGCAGCTTAACCCTCTGCAAGTGGTTGACTTGTTGCTGAAGCAGCTGGATGCATTTGTGGTAACTTCCAAGGGAGGTGAGCATATCAGTGGCAGTGTGTGCTACCACAACAGAGGGAAATCCCATTCTGGGCTCGGGAAGCTGTGGGTAACCATCAAGAGGACAGCCTTTTGTTTGTGGATAGAACTGCCAAGCATTAGGATTTATCACAGAGGTGAGCTGCTTATCACAAATGCTCCAGGGAGAACAGAAGGGAGGCCAGGTTAAGCCAAAATGGTGACATTCCAGATTTCAATTCCTACAGCTGCTCGAAAATTTGGTATGGCAGTCTACAAGGGAAACCCACAGGGTTTCCAAAGGGAAACCTAAACCACAGGGTTTAGGTTTTTCCAAAGGGGTTTTTATAGTAAGACTTCAAACTCAGAACACCCCAAATTAATTAACTATATGTATAGATATTAAATTTTTGTGGATTATGTGTTTACTTGTGTGGAGGCTAAACAGAATGGGTTCCCAGGACAGCTAATTTCCTATAATAGCATTATTTACAATAAAAGTGCAGATAATTCCTGAGACAATGAAGCATTTGCTGTTGCCTGAAAAGAGTGTTGTAAAAGGGCATAGGCAGTAGGGCATTACTAAGTGTGGCACTCCTAAAAAGGTCTGCATTGACATGTTACCTGCTTCTGGATATGCAGATTTTTCCAGGTGTTCCTGATTTTTGTTTTGGTCTTGCATTTTTTTAAAGACTTGTCCTAGAATGGCAGAGAAGTCAACCCAAACCTGTCTGTATTCAGCTGGGAGAGATGGGGCAGCTGCTGACAAAGGGCTTTGCACTTGGGGTTGTTCAGTTTGGAGAAGAAAAGGATCTGGGGGCACTGTCTTGGGGCCTGTGCATATATAAAGGATGTTCACAAGAAAGATGGCAAGAGACTTTTTACCGAGGCCTGTAGGGACAGGACAAGAAGCAATGGGTTTAAACTGAATGAGGGTAGATGTAGACTGGACATAAGGAAGAAATATTTCACAGTGAGGGTAGTGAGACACGGGAACAGGTTGCTCAGATACACTGTGAATGCCCCATTCCTGGAAGGGTTCAAGGACAGGTTAGATGGGAATTTGAGCAATCTGGTCTAGTGGGTGAAATCCCTGGCCATGGCAGGAGGGTTGGACTGAATGGCATTTAAAGGTCCCTTCCAACCCAAATCATTCTGTGGTTTTGAGATTTTGCTCGTACCCCAGTGGAACATTTTTCTTCTCTCCGCAGGGACATTTTCCTGTACTGCTGAATAACAGGACTTGTAAAAACGTGTGTGCTCACTGGAAATAACACCAAATCATCTTTGGACAACCCTGTTATCCGATCCTTAGGTATCTTTTTGCACAGGCTCCCTTATGCTGAGGAGAATCCTCACATAGTACACATTAGAGCACTGTAGTGACTCCTGTTCCAGAACTGTGTGGGGTTTCTGGATGGCATGTGCTACAAATAGCCTGAAAAAAAATCAGAAAAAAAGTGAGTAGTAAGATTAGGAAAGACACTGTTATATTTTCTAGACTTGATGTGGGAACCTAGGGCTGTGCCATGCTCCTAAACAATCTAGGCTTTCATGTGTTGCTCCCTGGGAGTTCCCAGCCTTCAGCTCTCCAGCAGAGCAGGTGAGGGGACCACCAGCTGGCTTTTTCTGCAGCACTCTACAGAGGACAAATGCTCCCAGCCCCTTGCTGGAGCTCAGGGCCACGCTGCTGAGGGGCTGCCAGGCCCACAGGGACTCCCATCAACATCAGGCACTGTTTTCCACCGTGCACGAAGCAAATAGAAAACATCGCTCTTTGGAAAAATGTCCTGAAGAAAACAATTTATCCAATCATTCTTAGCATCACAATCTCGGAAGCCAGTCTTTGCTGGAATGAAGAAAGAGGCATTCATTTAATAAATTATGAGGAGCTGCCTGACTCAATGCACAGCTTCTTAATAGTACTTGGCAGTGCTACTGCTTGTGATGATATCCTTAATGCATTTGCTACTGAATAAGTAATAGATTTTCCCAATGTGATTGCATATTCTGCTCAACTCATTTTTCTTGAATATTCACACATTCTGTTTCAGATACTAGGATTATTTTGTTGAAATGAACAATCTTGTAGCCTGTATTTCTTTTTGGTTTCTATTAATTGTCATGGTGTTATTTGTTTGCAAGAAGAAAATTTAATCCCCAAACCCAAGAAACATTTGCCTAATGTTAAGCACAAGCGAAGTCACATTTCACAAGATCCTTACATTATACACTGATATTTGTATATATTCAAGGGCCATGCTGGATTCTTGCACATTAGGCTCACTTATTTATAAGGGTCTTTTTTTTATTCTTGGATCTGTTTTTCTGTGTGGAGACAGTTCTGCTTGACTGTGTACTACAGAGGAAATTTTGGTCCTTGTACAAATTAGGATTGTAGCATCTGTCTTCTCTTCTTCGCTGTAAACAACCAGTTCTGCTTGAGCATAAGTGAGGAGTCTGCTCTCTGAGCCAGCTTCACTCCAGCAGCTGGCCAGAGGAGGAATCAGCATTGCACCTTCCCCTTGTAGCCAACAGGTTGTTAGCTACTGCTTCCTCCTGCGCAGGAGACCTCTGTTTGAAACTTTCCTCCGTCTAGAGTACCTGACCTATATCTCCCAAAGCCCGACAGTGCAGACACTGCACTGATTCCTGGAGCCTTCCAGGTGAACATCCTAAGCCACTGAGCAGAAGGAAGTGGTGGTGGTATCTGCACGCTTCCGTGGCAGCACAAGGGGATTGGTGCATGGAGAGCGCACCCTCTGGTTTGAGCCTGGCATGTGAAATCGGCAGACTGACGCTATTTTGTCGCTCGTGTTGGGCCCTGGACGTGCACCAGATACCTTGTGGATGGGGCTGTGGGCCTTTGGGCAGCAGTGCAAACACCTGAGCAGTGGGGATACGTGAAGGCGTCTCAGCTGTTGCTGAATACACCACCTTGGTGTTGGAAGCAGCCCAGACATGCTGGGGCATTTTACCCTGCTTCTTTTTGGCCTTCTGGAGTTGGCCTGGGAATCCCCACACTTTGCTGTCCAACCTCTTTCTCCAGACTTCCTTACTTACAGATAGCCATTATAAATAGCATATGGCTATCTATAATGTACCTATATGTATTATAATGTACCTATATAATGTAACTGTAATGTACCATTACACACCTACAGGGTTAGTTGTCACTTGAGGGGTGGCATTGTGAATGTCAGTGACATCTCAGCAGTGTATCTAAGTACCCTGAGCCCCTTGGAAAGCCAGGTTTCTTGCTTCTAAACACCTTTCAATGTACAGAGTGCTCTTCAAGTGGTAAATACAGTTATTGCACTGTATAAACAGGAAGTTTAGTGGCTGCCAAAGTCAGCTTTAAGAGTCAGGAAAGTTTTGGTCCCTTGTGTAAAACCACAGACAAAACTACTCCCTTTGATTCTGTGCTCTTGTATTGCTCTTTTATGTTGGAGCTGACTGATGCCTACAAGGAAATGCTTCAGCTATCTTGGGCTCTAAGAGCTAGCAAGGGAGATGCTCACATTCTGTATAAATGTGCATCCAGTTTGCCTTCTGTTGAATAATTTAAATCTGTGCTATTTATGGAAGCTGTCAGCATGCTTTGCTCTGCTGCTTTGACAGGGGAAGCAAAGGAATCTGAGTGAAGTGACCAACTAAGAGTTAAATTTTATTATTAATAGTTGCACTGCACTCTGTTGCATTTTGCTGAGTATTTGGCAGTCCTCAGAGATATTACCTGTTACTATAAATAAAACACGTGCTGCCAGCATAACTGTGCTTCATTTCTCTGGCAAATGAGCCATTTCTTATTTTACTTTTAAAATCTGTATTGTTAAGGCTTGTGTGTGTGTATTTGGGCTCTCAGTACAGACAGCTTTTACACTAGGCTCATGTTGCTGTTCCTCCATGTGGTATTTGTACTCAGAGATGGATTTCACATAGTAATGCTGAAAGCTCCCACGCACCACAGAGAAATGCGGACTGGGCTGCTGCTGAGCTGACAGGCAGACCTGGTGCTGCTCAGAAGCTGGTAAGCAGAGGAGGGCTGGAAAATGGTTGGTGTGTTATTTCAGTGACTCCAGGTCCTCTGTTCTCTGGTTCACAATCGCTTTCCTAGTCCTGAAGCCATAAAGGTTGGCTTTGGGTTGATGTAGAGCCTTACCTTTCAAGCACTCCTGATGCTGTGCAGTCACAGAACCATGCAGAGGAACAGATCTGGCTGAAAAATATCCAGGGGAGGGGAAAAATTAAAGACAGATCTCAATGTATGATGCAGAAATCATTGCCAGCACAAGAATGTGTGCAAAAAAAAAAAAAGGTAAGGGAGAAGATGAAACTACCTTTTTTTGGTGGTGGCAGTCAGCATTAAGCCAGTTTAAAGTGGTTATGGAAGTGATCCACTGAGAGATGATAGAGGGATCTTTTACATTGCCCCTATAGGTAAGAGTATGCTTAAGTGTTTTCTTTTTTAGTAATAAAAGCATACTTGCCATTAAAAACCACATCAATAATTTATCTGGAAATACTTCACAGGGAGAAGAATGCCTTCCTATATATAGACATAATTATATCTCTACACCCATATATATCACTAACTGCGTGCAGTAATCATCAAGTAGTCTTGCCAAAGTATTAGAAAGTGTTTTGCAAAGATTAATGAATTACTTTCTGTGAGTATTCAATATCTCAGTTCTACCAAGAGACCAAATGAGCTTGCAGAGAAGATGTTTAAGAGCCTCACCCCAAGACAACTGAGTCAGAGAAAATTCTTCATTAAATTCCCTGGGCTTGCCTGAGGCCAAGTAAGTCAACAGCAGAGCAAAGGACTGATTGAACTGTCCAGATTTCCTATTTCTATTTTCTTGTGCCTGGGCACCTTCCTTCTGTGTGTGCCATTAGTAGAATGATGGTGATACTGGGGGTATTACTTCTGGTGAAGGTCATCTTAGCTTCTCAATAAAGACTTTTTTTTCCCCCTCCTTTTTCAAAAGGCACATAGCAATAATAACTTTTCCCTGGGATAAAATTCAGTCTGAGAACAGTTACAACAACCTTAAATTAGCATACCCATTTCTTCCTAAGTTAAAGAATGCCAAAAAAGCACTTTTGTGGTTTCTCATTATGCGCTCAGCCCTTCTCTCAAATAACATAAAGTGGCTTTGAAAATGTAATTGATAGCATGAACTCAGCTTTTCTAGTATTGAAATAGTGCAGTCTGTAAGTGAAACAAGAAGGAACATTTCCTGCTGGGAAAACACCCCACTCTTGAGGCAAAGGTGCTCATGGACCACAGTGTAGGGCTCACCAGGTAGCATTAAACAACCACTGCAGCACATTGCAACAGTTCCTGTTAAAACTTTCAGTCCTGACTGTGGCATTTACTGTGTTGGGAAGGGTGTTTGTGAGCAGTTCTCAGCCCATCAGTTTACAGAAGTCACTGGCTTCCACACTTGCATTTGAAGATGGTAAGCACAGGCGTTAGGACTGCGATGTGGCCAAGGGACAGGTCTGTCACAGCAGTGCTTAGGGTCACCACAGTGCAAAGGTCACTGTGTGTAGCTCTTACACACCTTAGTGTACCATATTGTGCAATTGAACAGGAGCTCTCCTCAGCAGCTATGCAAGTATCTCTTGCAGTTTGGAGAACATTTTTTACAGTCAGTTCACATATCTTAACCTCTTTTATGGGATCCCCACTCTGAGCCTAGGAAAGACAATTTGCTTACAAAATAAATAACAAACTTAAAAGCAAAGAGCAGAACAATGCAAATGGGAGGTTTTGCTCACTTGTGCCCACCAAGCTATTGCTCTGTAATGGAGAAACAAGGAACTGGAAGACCTTTTTTGCTTTTTTGCTTTTTTGCTTTTTTGCTGACTCTTCCAGTGACAATTTCAGTAACCTTTAGGGACCCCCTGTGGTTTCCAAACGTGTGTGCCTGAAGTTTGGTCCAACAGCAGCTGAGTCAGGCCTTACTGACATGAAAGAAACAGTTCCTATGTGTTTTAGTGGGTGGTGGAGCAGCAAACTACCTACCTGGGTAGGTAGTCAGATTTTTTTATTTCTGAAGTTCAAGCTGAAGACAGAAAGCAGGACACCAAGGTTCATGCCTACCCACAGATGCAGGCACTTAATTTCCATCAGCTAAATTCAAGAAAAAAATCTTGGCGATTTTATATACTTTTTGGTAAAAAAGAAGAGAAAAATTATTTCAAATACAGGGGGAGATGAGGAATTTGATCATGTGAATCCAGGATGTGACATGTTCGATCTCATGGAAATTGGTATTGTCTTATGTCTTCAGGGGCCTTGCTTCTGATTTGTTCTGGCAGAACAGTCAGAGTATATGAAAGGCCCTAATTTGGGGATTTGGCTTACTCACTGTGACTTAAGGGGGCAGAATGTGACATGTGGTAATTGATAACTTAATTTGCACTGTGCCATTTTGCAGGGCTACGACAGTTTTAAAATGTGTATGCCTTATGTATACCTTCATAGCTTCAATTTCAGGCTTTAGTGTAATTAGAATGACCCTCACAGCTGCTTTCCTGTTGAGAGTCCCTGAGATGGAAATATTAGGAAAGTTGGGCTTTTTAAGCAGTGACAGGAAGTAATTGGTGCCTAAGAGAAGCTTCTGGGTTTCTTGCTGTCATTTGGCATATCCAGTGCAGAGTGATCACTTCTCATATGGACCAGGTATGCAAGTCAGCTCAATATAGAGAGAAATGAAATAAGGACACGGCTTTGTGACTATAGAGAGAAATGAAAAACAGCATCCTCTTACCTCTCAGCAAAGCCTGTGGGTACAGGTGCAGTAATGATTAATAGTGATGAAACTTGGAGTAATAAAGTGAAGTAGTGGGGGGAAACAGAACAAAACAGGTGACAGACCTAGGACAAAATAAGCTCTTGGTTTGGGAGAAGCAAACAAATGTACTTGGCAAGAAGGATGCTGCGGTAAATAGAGAGAGGGAGTGGGTCAGGGAGGGTGAAGGGCGACCCAGACCCTGGCTGCCCAGTGTTGTATCCTCACAGTTCTCTTTTTCTCCATTTCATTGATCCACCTGAATAAAAAGAAGTGAAAATTAAGCTTTCCAGCCCCTTTCACACAGGGATCCGCTTTTTTTTTGTGCAGCACTGGGGATAATAGGTGTTGAAGAGTCTGTTAACAACTGAGATTTGTGCACCTAATTACTTCTGCATTGAACTACGTGTTTGCCCACAGTGTGGGTGCCCCCCTAGTCTGCTTTTTAATTAAAACTCATGCTCTTTGTGTGCATGTGCTTTTGTGAGCCCTTCCCCCTGCCCCCCAACCTTCTAGTCTCCAAATTCTGCTTCATTCGTATAAAACAAGAGCTCAGGAAGCAGTGACACCAAGCACATTAAGTACTGACATGTCGTAGCTCCCTGGGGAGCACAGATGGGGGCTTCAGCTGCAGCAGGTGCCGAGACGACAGATCCCAACTCATCCAGAGAATTATTGTGCATCATCTGTATGGGCCTATTGTTTAGATGCATCCAGCTCGGTCACACGCTACACAGGGCAGTGGTGATGCCGAGGGGGGCTAATTCAATCACTGATTTTAATTTAGGAAATGAAAAGGATGCTCTCCCATCACTCCCTTCCCAGAATGCAGCACATACGGATTTCACGACAGACTTCACAGTCAGGCTGTGTTTGCAGAAGTGGGGGGAGAAGCGGGGGACGAGCTGATCACTATGCTTACAAATATATTTTCTGCCCTCTTTCTAAGGCAGCTCTGTTCATTTTGTTGTGGCTAAAGAAAAGGGTCAGGCACTAAGGTTTAAACTACTGCTCCACAAGCTGTAATCCAAACTGCATTTCTGGATGTGTTAATGAAATGCTGTGTTGCACACAATGCTGGCCAGCCATCATGTGCTACGCACAGCAAACAGTAGAGATGGGATTTTTCAGCTGTAACTGACAGAGTTCCTTGGATAAATTGTGCAAATAGTCTGTACTGTGAGTCCTGTAGCGCTCAGGGCATCTAGGGATGTCACAGTTATGCTCCTGGCCCTAAGCAAACTGGCCTGGTTTGAACCAGAGGTTCTCTGATCAGCTTTTTTACTGTCTGAGATGCAGCATGGTCATGGCAAATTTATACGTGAAATAAGAACAGAAGAATCAACCCATCCATCTGCATCTTGGGAGATGCACATGAACTCTGTGCTTTTGAAGAGCCTGACAGCAGCAGACATTTCCATCCAGTCAGTGGCCAAATGCTGAGGGGACAATAGAAAACAGAGTTTCTAAGCAGGCTTCACCTTCCAGGCTCTTACTGGTACAGACTGGAAAAGAAGGCCAAATAGGGTATATTGCCTTGTTGCAACCTTTTTTGTGTGAGATGAGGGAAAGAAGGTTAAAATATTTCAGGCTTATACTTTATTATATGCTTCATATTCTTTACTGTTTATTACATACTTTATATACTTTGTTTATATTTTATAATATATACTTTATTAGATACCTTAAGTAGTTACATTTATTAGAAGCTGCAGGAGAAAATATTGTCAATAAAGAACTATTTTTTTTTTTCCCATAAAGTACCTTAATGCGATTCTGCTGTTTGTGAATTTCTGTCTTCACTTTTCATTCAGGAACCCTAATATCAAAGTGATACTTTAAGAAATTGCAACACAAATCTTGCTGCATGAGATGTGAACACTGGAAGAGTGGAGACTCTAGTAAATCTGGGCTTCTGAAAAAATATCTTTAACTTAGCATCTCCATACTCTGATATGAAACTGGGATGTAGTTAGCTTATATGGCAGGGCGGTGCCAGAGAAAAGAGAAGTGTAAACTGCCTGAGTATTAGGCTATTCTATATAGTTTTTAGAATAGTGTTTTAGAGAGTTTACTTAATCTGTCACTCTTTTATAACCCTGGGCTGCTATTCTTTTATAAGTTTGTGGCATCAAAGTAATAGTACTTGAGCTTTCCACTTCCCACTGGCATTGCTCTAGTTACAGATTTTAGAGCATTTGGGGAAGAAAGGGGAGAGGAAGGGAAGGGGGAAGAATTATGTGACTTAGCTAAATTTATGCCACGAGCACTTGTGGCCCTGTTTTCTGCTCAGCTCTGGAGGAGGGAGGTGTGTTAGCCTGCGGCGGGGAGGGGTCCCGTGCTGCTCTGCTGCCCAGCCCTTCCCATCTTCTGCCAGGACACAGCCCTCCTTGATTGCATGATGTGAACACGGGAGTCAAAAGAAGCTGCCCTAATGTTGTGTTCACTTTCAGGATGACACCAACACCAGCCAAGTTCCATGGTCCTGACCTGTGCAGAGCACAGCTGAAGAGGTTCCCCTCCTTTCTGCCATTCCCTTTATGATACAGAAGTAATGCTTTTCCCCACAAACCCCTTTGGGATGGAGATTGGATTTGGACATTTCCTTGGACACCAGAAGTGGGCCTTCTAGACAAGCCAGCATAAAATTTGCACCCATGTGACTCCCAGCAGGGACATTTTGCTTCTGTTGGGTGAGGTGTGGCTGCAGGGCTGCTGATACTCCTGGCAAACATTCCTGTTATACACAGACATTCAAGCCATGAAAGACGGCATTGTTTACTGAGCTCACCACTTGGGTACATCTTTCTCTGCCAAAGGATTCATGGGCTGTTCACAGAAAGTGTGTCTGCTGCTTGCCAGCTGCAATAAGGACTCCTGTTCCTAGCAGGAGGAAGCCTTGGTCCCACTGATTTTTTAAGCAAAGTGATCTAGGCTTGTATTTCCAGCACTGCTGCTACCTTTTAAATCACCTGCAGATGACTTCATCACAATACACTGTGGCTCATGCACTTCCAGGTTAAATACAGTATTTAAATATTCTCCCATTTAAACACAGAATGTCCATGAATAGTCGAATTTGGAGGTTATCTCCACAAATGATCAAATGAAAGTTTCAAAATCTTACTCTAATCCAGAAGTGTCATGCCCAACATGTGTTTGCATTGCTTGTCTCTAAATTTCCCTTCGCAGCTGAAGCCTCACTGTCATTAATACTCTGTGTTGTCATGCTACCTGATCATGTCTGGAGTAGGTATAAATCAATATTGATGAATCTGTGCTCCGTGGAATACTCTTAAAAGATTTGGCTGATGGTAATTCCCTGATTTTTAAGACTACTGTCTCAGTCTGTTGAAGTTCAGTGCAGAGGGTCATGCATCCCACTGGAAAAATTTTAAAAGGCTTTCTATGTCCTTAATAACTTGTATGATTGTACAAAATCTGGGCACTGTTTTACACTGATGGGTCCCAGAGTTACTGGAATTGTAACTCTGCACTGTGAGTAGACAGAGAGTGGGTCAGAGATTTGTACCAGAAAGTTGTACCTGGGTAAGATCTTCTAAAGAAGAATTGCAGACATGGAAAACTGATTTACTCCCTTCAATGCTGTGCCACAACTCATGCCCTAATTACAATGCAAGAGGAACTAAGTTTTATGTGAAATATTTCAGGAACTGGATGGTCTATGCAGAGGAGGTGCTTCTTCTCCTAAATCACTATATAGTAGCAAACATTTTACTTGAGTAAAACTCCATGAAAATCAAGGTCAGCCAAAAGAGATTAAAAATTTTAAAAATCATTAGTGGTTTAAGACTGTTGGTTGATGAGCTTACTGGGCAAATGCCAATTGCAGAGTTATGCAGATTTTGAGGAAGGATCTAAAAATTATAAAAAGGGAGTAGCATTCTTTGTTTTTTTCTCTAAAGTAGAGAAAACTTTCCTCTTAATGATTATCTGCTGCCTTTGGTCCCCTGTGGAGCAAAGGATAAGGAGGGTGCAACAAGTATAACTGGATATATACATATCTTTATTTTGAGCAGACTGTGCAATTGCACAAACTGTGTGCATTTTTTTGGGAGTCGTAAGTTTTTTCTTGTGGATGGAATGGAACAATGTGCAGCAAGGAGGAAGGTAATCAGTGGGATTAAACCTCCATACTTTTGCAGGAACAATTTATGCTCTGGTTAATCCATTATAGATAAAAAAATGAGGATCTTTTGACTGTGATGAAAGGCAGAGAGCATTGAGAGTAAGAGAGGCAAAAGCAAATATCTCCTGTGTTTTTACCCTTGCTGGCATGTTATCCTGCAACAAGAAACTTTGTGAGGCAGAAGGTTATTCCAAATACCTCAATTAGCTATGTGTAATGAAAATACAGTATGTACCACCAGCTTAAATGTACTATGGTATAACAGTGCACTACCACAAAATTTGTGGTTTGTATAGCAGTTGTTAATATCCCCCTGAAAACCTCACACTAGATGACTGTAACACAGGAATAAAAGAGCTCTCACTCAAGGGTCTGGCAAACTGTTGATCTCCTTGTACATATTTGTAACCAAAGCCTCTAAATATTTCAAGAAAACCCTAACAAAATCCTTATAATGAGAAGCGTATGTTTCACCAGAGACTGTATTTATTGTGACGGTATGAACTGCCCAGGCACTTGCCAGGAAGAAGTAAAGCACAGTTAAGATTTTTTCATGGGCTTGAGAGTGACCATCCAGAAGACCTGTTCTTAGAGAGTAAACCCAACTGAAGCAAAGCCTTGTGGCCTGGCTGGGGAGCCTGTGTCATCTCTCCAAGCTGCTGACTACAGTTCATCATAATCTCACTTCAGAAATTACCTAAGAAGATTCAAAGTTGTGGGCATCTTTAATAAGAGAGAGAGTTAATTTTAATTTTTAATTTGCATTAGCATGCTGAAGCACTGCTCTCAAAAATAATTGAAAGGCAAAAATAAATTTGGAAACCAGTCAATAACTAATCCTCTGCTTTTATTGCTGAAAAATATCTTGTCTACAAGGGAGACAAGTCAGGACAAAATTAACACAGCTATCTAAAGACAAGTGTTCATAAAGGAGGCATCAGGATAATCTGATTAAATGACTTCAGTTATTTTGTATAGCCTCAGGACTTGAATTCTTGATTATGAATGGCATCAGGAGGATTTGAAAGGATTGAATTTTCTTACTTCAGATTAGTTTGAGATATTTATGAAGGGTTTAGGCAAACTACTGGTTTTTTAGCACAATGTTACTAATGAGAGGCAAGCACCAAAACAAGAGTGAGTATTTTCTGATCCTCAGAGAGATTTCTAACACACTATGCCTCTGTAAGCCACACATCCATGTGTGGTGTGCATCCTTCCAAGAATACCTCATTGAAGACCAGGTATAAATCACGCTTGCTCGGGAAGACAAGGAGATCATTTCATTGGCTTTTATTGAAAAAACAAGCAATTTCTGTTAGCCAAAGAATTCACTGCCTTCAAGTTCTCTTTCCTCTCCTCCCATTCCAGTAATGCCATCTTATTCCCTGTGTCCCATCAGGACCCATGGCACACCTGCAGCCCCTGTGTTGCTCCTCCTGTGTTGCTCCTCCTGTGTTGCCCCTCCTGTGTCCTGCACTCACTTCCCTGGGAGGGAAGGACAGACACACTTTCCACTTTCTCCTTAGCATGTCACTAATTTTGTTTTTCAGCTCTAACCTGATGCTGATACTTTTTCATAGACTTTTTTTTTTAAGATTTAATTGCCTTGAAAATACATGTTCCTCAGGGCCAACAGTTCAGAGGCTGACAATGAGGAATGGATACTGTCAGCACAACCTGAATGCCTGCTGGCTGTTGACTGTCACCTAGAAGATAATCTTTGTCTGACAGGGATGTGGAAGGTGTTAAAGCTGGCAGAGCATTGTAACACATGGTGCCAAGAACTACAGGGATGAAACTCTCAGCCCACCTGCTTCTTTGTGCAGATTGGAGCTTAATAGGATTTATTCTACATGAGCCCCTGTAGAAAAATAAATCAGAGGCATCTTTTATTTAAGCTTCCTGGAAATGTTTGGCTGGGGAGCAGCATTTTCTCCAAGTTGAGAAATTGCCCAAAGTTATCTGGGAATTGTGCTACCAAGCTCTGTTATCTGAAAATTTGAAATATCATTCATTTTTCTTCTATGCTAGTCAGGGAGTGTGAGGGTTTTGTTTAAATCTGGTCTGTCCTTAAAGCACTTGTACCCTCAAGCTTCTATCTGATGCATTTTGTTGGAGTATGTCTTTATTAAAACCTCAAATGCTCTGAAGGGAACAAACAGTGACAGCAAGGTCATATTATGTAAAGTTGCTCAAAGTGAGTACAAAATAGGGTAAAAAATTCATAACATGAATGGACTTGGGACAAAATAGGCTACTAGTTAGGTGGTCTCAGAGTTTCTAGAGTGATGATGTAGGGCTTAAAGACGGCCTAAGATTTTTGTCTTTTTTTTTCCCATGGAAGTACCAGAGTTTTTAGGGATGAAGAAATCAAACACACTTGAAACCAACATGCAGTAAAACACACTGCACTCCTGGCAGAAGTCATCATATGTCAGCCACATGACTGCAGATTGTGTGCATGACCACACATTCTGGTTTTTAAACATTTGTAGTCTGGCCCCTTTTTCTTCAGGAATCATCATAACTTGAAGGGGAATTCTGTTGCACTGGAAAAATGATGGGCTTGCTATGTAAGTGGATTATCTGGAGTTAAACTTACATATAAATGTAACATGAAAACCTCCTAATTCTCCCAGATGGAGGGAGAGGAGTTTTAATGGGCTGGACTTGTCATTGCAATAAATCATTTTACCAAACTTCAGCAAAACATTGTGCTGGGGCTGAAATGATGGAGTTTGCAGAAATAGTTTCAATAATAATCACATTTCTCCACCATCAGATCAAGAGCATTCAGTAGACTCCATGCCATCACACATGAATGAACCACTTGTCTGTTTAAGAAGTAACATATAAAAAGGTTTTGTGGAGTGAGAAGTGTAGTTAAAGAACAGTTGATATGGGGTAGGAAAAGTGGTTCATTGACTTCTCCAATGCAAGTTTTGTGGTTTGTTGTGCTGCTAAAGTGTAGGGGGAAAAAACTTCTTAAAAAGGCACAGCAAACTGAAATACAAGTGGCATATGGAATATCTAAGTGGACATACTGGGCATATCATGCCTGAAAGTGGTGCTGAAAGATGGAAAAAAGTGAGCTACATCTCCTGATACAATAAATCTTCATGGTGTTCAGTGTTCAGCAGGGACTGGCATTGTGGATCTGTTGCCTCTCCTTCACCATAAAAGTAGCAGTATGGCAAGAAAAATGGGTGTATTCCTAAGAGGTTTTATTGCAGGAGTACCTAAAAATCAAGATGTGGGACTTTTTATATTTAGCTCTCAATATGTAATGTAAGATAGCCCTTTCCTCTAATAATTTACTATATGAACATTGTAGACCTTGAAAATGGAGGAACATAGCTGCAGAGTCCTAATGTGCCGTCATAGCATTATCTTTTAGGGTCACCATAAACTGGTGATACTGTAGCAAAACCAGACCCAAACTATGCTCTGTGTGAATGCTGCATGCATTTCAGCCAGCTGCAGCAATCCTGACTTCTGGAGCAGGGAAGTGATATTTGCCAGGAGGTGGCACATCCTTCACTGTCCCTGAAAATCCATCCAAACTCAGTTAAATTATGAGCAGTGGAAACCCAATGACTTTTTGAGTCCTCTCGTTCCCATTTCCATCAGCCCAGTTTCGGTGTGTTTTCTGGTCCAACCTCCTTCCCCTGCCGCCACCAAACCACGGCAGCCACACAGCTCTGCTTTCTGGACTGTCTGTGTAGCCCTGCACAGTCCAGTTTTCCCTGCTGCTTCCAACAGTGGTTTCTTTTTCCTAGCCTTCACTTAACTCCTTATTTTAGTGCACTCCTCCCCTTCCCACCTGAGTTGATTTGTTAACTGCATTTGGAGCAGATGGCTCCCTCCCGAGAGAGGCAGCATGCCCAAGCTCTGCTCCTCTGCTGGCCTCCTCACTGACGTGGGCTTTTGGGAAAGACCAGCCTTGCCTTGGTAAATCCTCTAGGATGATACTCAGGCAGCTTGGCTGTATTCTGGGGTACTGCATGTTTAGTCAGAGTGTAATTCTTAGCAATCTGAATTTCTGAAATGTTGTTTTCTCTTTGTCTGAAACCTGGCCAGGTTCTCTTCTTTGCCTGACTGGGAAGCCATCTCTGCCAAACTTCAATCTTCTCTTTCAAAATATCAAGTCACCTTAGCATTTCAAAGAAAAAAATAAAGATTCCTCTAGTGTCCAAGCCAGTATTTTTTCTAGTATTTTATTTAGAAACAGCTGAACCATTTTCACTGATTTTTTTCTTTTTTAATTAAAGATAACCAGCCTGAGGCAAACATTCAGCAGAGGCAGTACTAGTCCAATGGATAACGTTTGGCTAAGCCAGAAGCAACTGTGTCCTATAATGCAAAGTGTCAGTCAACCTTACTGGGCAATGCTAGAAGCTTTTTATAAAAGAACAGGCTTGAAGAAACATAAATTTCCATGTCATACAGTTCAGGATTTTAGGGGATTGTACAAAGAAGGAGAGATGAACATTATGCCAGATGAACTGAAAAAATAAATTAAAAGCTGAAAAACTGGGATGCTTTATGTCTGCTTTGTTCTTATTTTATAGAGGCAGCTTGAAATTTCAAAGCTATCCGGTCTGAGACTTTAAAAAATCTTTTTATTTCCTGAGGCAATTTAGCTACTGAAACTGAGTGTGAGGTGCTGTGAGTGCTCATGACTTTAAAGAAAATAAGAAGTTGTCCAGTTTCAGGTTTTAATTAGATAAATTACTTTGTTCCCTTTACTTAGCCACTTGTATGAAAGCCCACATATTTGGCTAGCAGGTTAATAACACTTCCAGTGTTTGCGGCACGATCCTTAATGGCGTGTAGTGGCTTTTGTGATTTCATTCTCTCCTCCCTTCATTTTATAAGAAGTCTTGCAAGAGGAGCAGGCAATTGGCACATCATACCTTTCAATATATTAGATTTTTTTTCAAAACACAGCTGTGTTTAAACCCTCCTTCCTAGCCCCAACTGGGGGAATTCATCTTTCTCCTACCTGAAATACTCTTGTTACCTGGATCATACACACGACCCTTAGTAATTACAACGATGGACGCTTTCATTGAATACACACACAAGAGTCTGATAATCTAATTAGAGATGATGCATTTTACTAGATCCATTTTGTGCACAGCTACTAAACTCATTGCAAAGTCATTATTTGCTTCAATAGAGCCTCTCCTCCCCCGTCCCCATCCCACAGTGTAACATTCCCTGTTACAGAGGCCAATGCCGTTGTACCCAAACCCACAATTCCCACCAATTTGGGCCATGTCCTTTTAAAGATATGACCAGATCCTTGGTCAAACCAACAATCCTGACCAGCTATCCTAGATTTTGCTGTTGTGGCCATAAAGCTGCAGTCTGTGTGTGGCCATAAATCTGTAAAATATTACCAGCCCTGAGGACTCTGATGGGGTGGCCTGTGCCATGGACTTTGGCGTTTGAAAGTTTGTCTGCTTTTTGCTCCTCCCACAACTGTGCCCCTTGGACTAATAACTGTGTGACTTCCTCCTTCATACCCCACCTCTTTTATATCTTTAGACCATCAGTTTTGCCATGATAGATGCTGTGACAAGACATGTGTTGCTATTGCTGCCTTCCCCTGTGCCACAGCTTAATGACACAGCATCAAAACACAACTGATGTGGAGAACACGGTCTAAATGCATATTGGCCCATCTTTGCTATCATGGTCCCAGAGACTCACAAATGGCTTCTCATCTTCATCTACTCCTCCCCAAAAGCAGTTCATTCTGGTTCAGCATTGGCAGTTGAAATCACAGATGGTGTTTTTAAACCACCTGTTTAAATACAGCTTTGGCAAGCCTCCCCCTTTTCCTGGAAGCCATGTTATTTATGTAGTGTCAAGTTCCCTCTCCCCAGCCCCAGTCATGTAAGCTCAAACCTGCCAGTAGTTCTCTCCTGGCCCCTCCTCCCAGGGACTTTAGTTCCAATGTGTGCAAAAATCCCTGTCCCCTTCCCCAAAAAGTGAATCAGGGAAGTGGCATCCTTGTAGTACAGTGATTTTGAGAGAGAGAGAGAGAGAGAGAGAGAACTCACATCTGGCTTGTCCAAGTACACACAGAAAATCTATGGGACAAGAACTGTCTTAGCCCAAGTCCCAGCCCAGTGGCATATTTACAAAGTTGAACTTCCTACGTTTCTGTGAATCTTCATTGAATTCCATTTAGATAAATGCAGCACCAGTACTGATACTTTACAACATTGAGTCTGCCTTCACTCTAATTTGCATTATTATTTTAAAGCCTGACACTATTGGCTTAATCTGGACCTGATGCACAATTTCTTCCTTCTTCTTCTCTCCCAGCTGGTATTTCTGGACACCTGGTTTCACAGCAATTCTCAGTTTAAACCACGACAAAGACACTCTAAAATTAGCATCTTTTTTAGGACCTAATCCAGCAATCAGTTGCTACCAGGTGTACTGCTTAATACCTTGACAAGTCTCATTTCAGGAAAAAAAACCCCACCACCTGCAAATGTCTCATAATGCCATTTTTTCTGGTGACTCAAAGTGTCAATCATCTTTAAGTGTACAGTCCCTAATACCAGACAATGTTTTCCTTTTAAAGCACCTGAAATACATTATTGCCTCATTTCTGGCTGGAAGGTGGGCTGCTGAGAACTGCTGTCAGCTCTCACATGTTATACTGTAAAACTGGTAAAATGAAGCACGGTTTTGCAAATGCACTCACAACAATATACCAGCAAATGCCTGGTATATTCATTGCATCCCTATATGTGGATATGTATTCATGCCCAGTCCATCCCTTCAAGCCCTACGCTTCATGGAAAATGAAAGCCTGTGCCACCAAAATAACCTGCTATAAATACAGAGCCTGTGACAGCAGCCAGTTTGGAGAAGTGTGTATGGCCTTTCTGCTGTTTACTCACCAGTTCTGTCCCTGCAATGCTTTTCATGTAAAATGTGCTCTTACCCATCATAGCCTGCACATCACTTTTCTGTTCATAAATTCTGCATGGGCGGCTTCTCTGCTAATGAGAATTCATGTTTATGTACCAAAGTAGTGCCAGTGGTTAAACACATGGATGTTGAGATGTGTCTGAGTGCGTTCTCAGAAAATGAGCTAGATGTAACTCAAGAGCATATATGGTACAACATGTGTCTGCTTAGTGTCAAGCCCATGCAGGCGCGGTGAAGGAAACCATTTGGCCAGGGTGTGCAATTCCAAAGCACAAAGCCAGACTCCTGCTCTCCTTTAGTCTGTGAGTCACTGTCTGGTAACAACCAGCAGGGTTTAGCAGTAGACGCTTAAGCCCCCAGGGCTGCAGACTGGCATCTGGAGCTGCCCCAGGGGAACAACCAGCTATCCCAACCTCCCTCCACAGCTCCAGTGACCTCTGCCAGGGCACACTGTTTGTTCAGGTCATAAGGATGCAGCCTGGTAACTGCAGCTCATGGTCTTAGCAGCCTCTGTAGCAACAGACAGAAAAATGGTTTTATCTCAGAGCTTTTCCCTCAGATAGAAACCATTCTTCATCAGCTTTTGTTAAGATTTTTTCCCCCCCAACTCCAGTTGTTCCTCACACAGAAATTAAATAGCCAAAGCAGTTGTATGTATTTAACAGTAATCTCAAATGAAAGAAATTCTTTGCTTTTCATCCCTGTGCAAGAAATGGATGTGCAGAACTTTCCACATCCCTCATCTCAGCCTCATCTCCCTCTTTCCCTCACCCATGCATTTTTCTAGCCTTTTTCATGGTATGAACAATGAAAGGAGAGGCAGAGGGGGACAAACATCTTCAAAATCTTTTATTAAAAGTACCTGAATCTACAAAATTGAAATTTTTACTTAATAAGCTTTACACATGATAACAGAATATTAAGTTTGGTCTTTGAGGCTGCCATATTGAATGGAGCTCATGATGAGTTAAAAAAATTCGATATCTGACCAGTCCAGGAGGAATTGAAGACTTCTTGTTTCCAGTGGTAAAATGCTTCTTCTCCAAAATGTGCACTGCAAAAATTTTATATGTAGCAGCCTTGTAGGACGGGAATTGGTAGGGAGTGAAGACAATTGTTATGGATAGCCTAGTAAGATTTGCGTTTGGGAGATATGACTGACCATGCTGTACTTTATATGGGGAGTAATTGAGCAACCTCTGGTCTCCAGGAAAGTGAATGTATCGCTTTTTATGGGTATTCTGATCATTCCCAGGAGAGAAAGATGGAAATGGACCTGGCATTTTGATTAAAAAGAAATGCAATATGAAAATCCTTGGCATTCAGAGGACACTGCTGAATGATCTCGCCTTTACCCTTATCACTCAGGCTCTGTGGGGGCCACAACTTCCTCAGCAGAGTGAAGGCTACGAGCCCAGGCCATGAACTTGTAGGTGGCAGCTCTAAAACACACAGACACTTTGCAGGTATGCGTGCCTCAGTGTACTGCTGATGGCTGAAAACAAGCTTACTCCAGCTTTATGGAGAGAAGGCAGGAGAAATCTCTCTCTGCTTTTATACAAAAAAATGGCACCGTTCCCACTGATTATATTTGTACAGAAACCACCTTCCAGACTCTGGAGAATAGAACAGACGCTTCCTTCACACGTTTCTTTCTGGCTGTTTTCCTGATAACCTCTGCTTCAGCATAAAGGCAAATACAAATGCATAGCAATTCCATGTGAATTGATGGAAGTCCCCTTCAAAATGCATTGGTCACCAAGTAAAACACTGCGTGAGGCATTTCATTCCTACCCGGAAAACTGTTGTGCTGCTGAGGAGGGAATGTGAGACTTTTACAGGGTCTTTTATTGGAAGAAATTACTAACACCCTATGCTTTGGAATTTACTGATTTCATATGTATTGTATAACTCTCTATGATTTTTAATAAATAATAAGTACCTAATTATCTTATTCCCATACACCATTAGTGGTGACATGGTCTCCAGTATTAAATGCATATATTCATGTACATGCATATACATTCTTGTTTTACTGGCGAACACAGTTGTTCTCACAGCCAGTTGCCATGGCACTGCATGCCTAGATTAATAACGTAGGTTAATGGGTTGAGGAATGTAACTGCACATGCTCACAGTTACAAACAAAATGCTTATAATTGGACTTCAATTGAACACAATAATTTGCCATTTTCTTGTCTTTTGCCAGAGAACTTAAAAACCTTTGTGGTTTTTGGAAAGCGTTTTAGGTAGGGTCCAACAAGCACAAAAAAAACCCTACAGTGAGGATTGCAGTGGCACCTTCAGATAGGGAGATGCAGGTGTAGTTATGAATTAGTGGGGGAGGAGATGAAGGGAGGGCCTAGGTGATTTGCTTGGAATTCTATTTGCTTGGACTTGCATAGCAAACTTTATTTTGGAGGTGAAAATAGAAGACAATGTCTCCCATCCAGACTGAAAATTGCAAGTCCATCTTTTTCTTTCTGAATTAAATACACTACTAATTTATCCCCAAGCTAAGATGTTTCTGTCTTTAGTTGAAACAGGCAGCCCTACAGAAAGTGGAAAACCAGACTTCACTGTTTCCCTCGAAGGCTGAAGAGAAATGGGTTCACCCAATAAGAATAAATTCCCTTCTGTGACTGATTCATAAAACTTTGTGCACATATTGCTTAGATCTTGAAAAGCAGAGGGTAAACACACAAGTGTTTCTGCTGCAATTAATGTGGCTGAATTTAAGATCAATTGGTTGGGCCAAAAGAACTTACTGGACCACAAAGTATCAAAAATATCTTATCTGTATATTTGACATTTAAATTCTGTGGCTTGCTTACATTTTAACTTTCAGATGCAGTGTCAATTCAGTCTTGAGAAGTTTGAAGGAATTACATCAGTTTTTTTCTAAGCATTAGGCAAATATTTACGAGTCATCGGATGTCTTTAGCCAGCTTGAGAAGTTAGATACTTTTAGAACAATCTTATGCAGGTTATTTTTGGATTTCTGCATTGAAGTCAGCTGTAGATCTAGACATATTTAATTGGAAAGCATTAAAAATACTACTTTTATTTCGCTATGTGTTATAAGCAGCAAACTTTAGTTTTGGATCCGTGGTTCTCCAGAGCTTTATTATGACCTCCCGATGGACAATTTTAATGACATTTGCCATCCCACAGGCATTAAATGTGCCCTTTTTCCTGAAGTGCCATCTCCTTCACTCCCCAAAATAACTACCTGGGAGAAACTCAGAGAGGACAGCGGTGATAATGAATGTGCTCAACATGTCCTGGAACATTTACCTTGCAGGGTTGTGTTCATAATAAAGAAACAGCAGCCTTAGTTTGAAGAAGGAGTAAAGTCTCTCAGCAGCTTGGACAGTCTGCTCCATCAGTTTTCTCTCCTGCTACTGGCCCACAGAACCATCCCTGCCTCTACCTCTGTATCTATTAAACAGTTTTTCAACTGATTATAGCCCTAATTTAGCACATGACTTGATGGCTCCATGATTTGATGGCCCCTGCAGGTGCTTAGGTTGTATGTGCACAAATTTTGTGCCCATCACTAATTTTTATGAAATATCAATTTAATAAAAACAGTTATCAAAAATGAGATGACCAAGAAAATACTTCCTCCCTCTTTCATTTTAAGGAGAAGACTGTTTTGACGTGGCGTGGCTCAGCGCATCAGAGGGCTGTATTTCTGGCAGCTTACTCATAAATGCACAACAGATGAGCGTGAGCTGTCAGTGAAATAACCACCTGGTAGGTTGTTCAGAGCTAAGTGTTGAGGGTTAATGTCTACAGCCCAGGCACCTGTCACAGACGACATTAAGCTCCACAGGGGTGGTACCACCTTACTGGTTTGCAATAAATAAAGAAGACTCTCCTAAACTTCTCATTCTCTTCTCCTCTGCATCACCCACCCTGTAACTCACCTAAACCTGCAGCAGTAATGGTAGCTGCTTTCTTCAACTGGGAAATGTTGTTTAAACTTCAAGCAGTTTACAAAGGAGAAAAACATAATTTTAAATACCTAAGACATTTTTGAGAATAAATTCTTTTAAAATATTTTCTATTGAAAGCAAACATTTTGTATAGCATAGTGCTCCTTGAAGGGACATAAAGAGATAATGTGAAGATTGTTTAGATGGGAGATACTCAATTTAACTGGCATGTGTTTTAAAACTTTGAAAAATGAAAATACATTAATAAAAGATAATGGAGATTGAGATTATGTAATATTTCTTAATCCTGAAGCAGCTTTTCAATGTGATTAAGAAACCCTGGTGTCTGAACATATGCACTATGAAAAAAAAAGCATGTATAAGATCTGCTTATGGTCCTTTTTTCTTGGCTGTTCTTGACAAATACGAAAGTGCCATTATTTTGGCCTTTGAACTTTTAATGCACTAGACATGAGTGCAAAAGCCACTCCACATACCTGGCAGGTCTTTGTGTGTCTGAGCTTAGCTGCTGATGGCCACACCAATGTGAGCAGCTTTACAATTCTGCACTGCTATTAATAATTTTATGTAGTGGCTTTCCTAGAGAAGACCCCAGTAACCAGGAAAGACAACAAAGTCAGAAGCTTGGGTGGGATTTCTTGTAAGGAAGGAGTACTCCCTTTTGCACAGGGATGAGCGTTTGGGGGAAGCAAGGAGTGTAACGTGATACTTTGTGTGTTGCTTGGTGGTGTGTCTGATCACGATTTGTAAATTACAGGGTTTGGGCTCCAATCTGCACTCCAGTTGCCCACTGCACGTCCTCAGCAGGGCAGGCATTTTGCAACCTGTGGTGAAAAGGAAAGCATTCAGCAGACTGTTTGCTGGGACTGAGGTGGAAAACAGGCTGACCCAGGCAAAAGGATGAAAACCCAAGAAGCCCAAGAGCAAATGAGAGCTGTGGGGAAATGGAAGGATTTGTTCTTTTTTTTGTGCCTACCTTCAAAGACATGGGAAATCCATGGAGGGATGATAATCACTCCTGAAATAGCACTGAAGAAGCCTGGAGTGCTGCAGGGACAACAGAAATGGCTGGGAGCTGAGGCTGTAGGTGTTTCATTGCTTTTGAAGGAGGCAATCTGTGGATCAAATCCTCAGCTGGAAGTGGAGATGTGAAAACTGAGAGGGGAGGCCTTGTGTGTTCATGCTGGTATCTGGAGGAGAGGGTGGGCTGCCTACATAAGCCAAAACTGGTAAATGCCTGGTGGATAACATAGCAAAGAGACTGATCCATGGAAACAATGATTGAAAGAAATAGGCAAAGGGAGAGAAAGGTTTGTGGGTGAGAATGAGAGATGTGGCAGAGGCTTTCTCCAGGGCAAAGCCTAAAGCTAAACTTAAAGTTTTCAAGTAAGGAGGTATGATATATGCAAGTATGTATTGCATCCTGGGAATTCCATGGCCCCCAAGCTTCTCTGTTTCTTTGCTGCAGGAAAATTGCTGCTGCGACAGAGATTAATAGCAACAGTTCCTCAGATTGTGCTATCTATAACAGAGCTCAAAAATGTCTCCTTCCTACACCTCTGCCTGCCAGCCAGACACATCATTTCCACCAAAACAGTGACAATACAGAGTGGATTAGCACAGTAAGGGGAAAAGATACCATGGCCTTTACGTGTGCTCCAGTCTGATCTGCTCTCTGCCGCATCACTCCTGTCCCCGCTGCATCACTTGCTGCCAGACCCACAGCGTTCTGGGGCCCCAAAGAGCTGGATGAGGGCTAGGAGTAAGGTCTGCTGCTGGTGGAGACTTGCAAACATCCTGTCAGACAAGTTTACCGTGAGATCCCTCCCAGTCAGATCTGTCCCATGGCCAGAAAATGGAAATGGATAGCCAGGAACCCATTTTGTCAAAGATCTTCAGGTAGCCAAGGAAGTGGATGTCAGGATTTCCAGGATTGTCCCGGGATTAAAGTAAGCATGAGATGTCACTGAGATGATTTATTGCTGAATCAGTGTCATGTTTATTGAAGGATGAGACAGAAGAGTCATTAAGAACAGCATCTCTAATATCAAAGGCAGTAGTTACAGTAACAATAGCAGAAGCAGTAGGCCTGGCAGCTGCAGCAGGTACAGATGCCAGGTAGCAGCAATTCAGTGAGGTAGCAACAGCTTGCTGGAGAAGCAGCAGCCTGCCCCACTATCTGTCTACAAGGCTTTTAATAACTTTTTTAGCCAATAAGCAAATGCCACAAAGCTTGCTACACATTTGTACCAATCAACACTGTATAATTTTGCCACAATGCGTACTTTCTTATCCAATACACATATTGCTATTATAGCCTATTGCACAAGCTTATACTAATACATCTTAACTTTCTAGGAAACTTTACTATTAAACTTATTATTAAACTCAAAACTCTTTACTCTTTTATCACTATTATTTCTTGTATAAAGTATACTTTTACTACATTTCTACTCTTATAAGGCGTATTTATTTCAAAACTACAAAACTGCATTTGCTTTAATTTGCAAAAGCTTATTGCTCTAAGTCAGGCAGTTTTTGCCAAGGCCGCAAATCGAAACGTATCCATTTCTATCTGCTCAAGCACAACGTCGTTTATGTGTTCTGTCAGCACCTGCAGGCTCCCTGCGAGAGAGCTCCCTGCAACTTCATTTCCCACAAGTGGAGGCCTAGCTAAGAAGACAGGCTGCAAGACCTCAAACTACTGTCCAGCTCAGCAACGAAAGGCAGAGGAAATTCAGTACAAAGGAAAGTAAAACAATCCTAATTCTGTGCATAAAAAAAGGGTCTGAGATCTTTATTATTCAGGATATTGGTGTGATTTCAATAGGCAGCCTTATCAAAAGAAAAGCTCGGTCCTCAGTAGTGTCTAAACCAGCAAAATCCAAATGTTTTTGAATTACCAATAAAGCTTAGAGAACAAAACACCAAGTAACAATTATCTTCTGTAGAAATTTGTAATATCTGTCTCCAGAATATTATGTGAAGTTCTCCTCTCCTTCCTCCGCCTCAGGAGGACATAGAATGGGAGAGATCAGGGAGAAAGACGATTGCAGAGTTTGCAGAAGAAGAGCAATTAGGTAGACTAGGAGTCTTTAGTAATTAGGAGAAATTACAACAAAGATCTATACTCTAACAAGAAGAAAAAACACAGAGCAGGAAATTAGGTCTGACTGTAGGTGAGGCCCGGAAGGCACCAATTAGTGTAAATGGTCCTGGAGAGCCCCACAAGAGCTTCCCACAAATCCTCTGTCCACTGGCCCAGGAGCTCTATTTAGGCCCGGGGGGCAGGTATTATTCCCCCCTGTTTGAGGGTGGTGTTTCTGGGTGGAGGCTGTCTCCATATTCTTAGCAGCTTGTCACAGTACTGTCTTTGGTCCTCTGTTCTAGATAGAGCTAGGACCTACACAGAAGCCCTATTTTCTGCATCTCCTGGATGGTGGACTTGGTTCATCATTTTTACCTTGTCTTTTCTGTTGGTGGATCGTGTCACCAGGCTGTCTTTGCTCACTATGTTTGTCCTCAGCTCCAGGCTCATCTTCCTGCATGAATCAGCTGCTCACTGGACCTGGGAAGTGGAATGAGTAGTCTGGAGATATGTGACCACATATTTATCTGGTTCTTGGGGTTATCCATGGCTGTGTACACCCGTGAGTTGTTAGTCAGGATGCTGGCAGAGATGAATGCTTGGTGTGGATATCTCAGCAGCCATTTGATCAAGAACTCTTGCATTTTGAAGCTTTCTAAGCTTTACCTCAAGTCTATATTTAAGTAAGTAAATAATATGCATTTTAACTTCTCTGTTTCAGTGCAGTGCATCTATCAGCTTGTTTGAGAAAGTAACTTCTTTATGTAGGAACAGATCTTCTGAAGTGTTACTATGCTTCTGACTTTGGGCTGGTTTTTGAAGTACCTAATTTTTCAAGGTGTTCATCTCTTCTCCATTTATCTCTTCCCCTAATACTTGACAAACATCTGACCAATGTAACCAAACTTAGCAAACAAATAACAATTGCAGAAGCAAGCTCCTACAAGCTCTTTGTGAATTACCAAACCTAGCCAAGTGGCAGGCCAGATGAATTGGGTTTTGAATCAGTAGTATGTGAGCAGAACTGCACAAATGAGCTGTTGGCTTCTGGTCCTTCTTTGGTCTGCTTCTAAGCATGTGGAACTGCTGGTTTGTGTAACTTCACTGGAGCTGCTTGTTAAGAGAAATGCCTTGTTTATTGCTAGACTAGAATAAATATAGATGTAAGTACTTTAAAAACAATAAGGTAGTAAGTTCTAATGCTTAATGTGAAGTACTTAACTGACAGTGAATACCCATTAGTTGGTTTTATGCATTTTAACTTCTTGATGTCGTATTTTTGAGATGTCTCAGTCAAATTTTATTTCTGTGCATTTTAATTGCAACTTTCTGCAGAAATAGATTTTTTTTGTCTTCCTTGGTTACAAAGGCAGGGAGGAAGGAGTTTATCAACTTAAGCATTCTCTTTCAGTGCATGGTGCAAATGCTCCTTTTTTTTTATTCAAAAGTCAAGTGTCTCTCAAGAAATAAAATCTTTCTTGAAGAGGATAATGAAGTGTGATGCCCAATCATGGGAAGAGTTAGTACACCAGGATGAGTGTTGTGCACTAGGATGACTGAATCCCCCAAGTTATTGACCAGTACCAAGCAGAAAGAACAGTTGCAATAATGATTCCCTCAGGATCATTAGGAGAAAAATGGCTTTGTTTTCAAAACTGTGATAATCTACGTAAGCATCTCAGGTGAGTTGTATAACCTCTGTTTTTTGTGCGCTAAGCTGCTTTGGATATCGAGCATCTATTTAGCAGCTTTCTAATATATTCTATTCTGAAAGGTCTTAGAAGATTTTTGAGTGATTGCTTTCCCTTCTTTGAACCTACAGACTGCATTTTAAAGTAGGAGAGTGAAAATGTGATGTGTGGTTTTTTAACTCCCCAATTTAACCCAAATGAAATAAAAAGTTTGCCTTATTAAAAGGATGCAGAGTTAGACATTCCCAAAAGAGTGTGTGTTTTCTTGTTCTTGGGGTTTTAGAAGTTGAATTCTTGAGGGAGGGAACACTACAGTCAAGTTCATTTCCCAAGAGACCAAATGCTGCTGTATCTTATGCATTTTTCTTAAGATTTTAAAGCACCAGCTGTCTTTTTTTTTTTTTTGCCACTTGAGCTAATGATAAGTAGTTTTACTAAAGTGATGAATAATTCACGCTGTTTTTCAGAAAGCCTATAGTTATTTCATGAATTTCTGGATTTATTAATTTCATAGTTGCTTCTTCTGCTTCAAGTACTAATTTAAAAGAACTACAATTAAAGTGGGACACTGGGCTAGCCTGCTGTCTTTGGAATTCAGTTGAGAAACCTGTCATCTTTAAGAATAAACTTGGGAAATAACTATTGTAAAAGATAATTCAATGCAAGGTTTTTCAATATAATACAGTGAAAGGAGATATAAACAAAAATTAATCTGAAAGAATCAGGCTTGAGTACTTCTAAAAGATCACTTTACCATTTCAAAATAATTTCCACTTCATATGTCAGAAGAAGGCAACAGTGCCTCCTGCATTGATGTCAGCTTCTGAAGAGACTACAAAACACTAAGTGTCTCTAGATCATCTTTTCTCAAGGACCAAGCACTGCTCAGGCTGTAGTAAACTCCATAATTTGAATACTGAAATGGTTTGGTTTGATGCCCTTGAGATATGTGGGAACTCCACTGGAGACCACACTACAGGCAGGGCTGGTTTACAAGAATTGTTTTCCCATCTTATATAGCCGTATTTTCTAAGCTTTCCTGAGTGGTTTAACATTTATCCCTTTCTCACAAGGAGGAAAAAATTAGTTCCTTGTTCCATAGGTGCATTATAAAAGCTGAATTTTGTCAAAGATACAATAAGGGGGCAGCTCTGCTCAGAGAGTTTAAGTAGGCATTTTCTGGTTTTTTTCAGAACTGTTACCTGTTGCTCAGTACTTTCTAGGAGTGCATGGTTCTATCCTTGTCAGAAAGGGATTTCAAATCAAATCTCACTTTCCTCATGAGTGTACTTCGGCATGGAAAGACAATAAGTGAGTTGCCATGCAGAAGGTCTGATGGCCAAGAACAGTTCTGACTTCAGTCTTCTGTCCCAAGATGAATAGTTTGTTCTTTCTCCACAGAAACAAGAAACAGAACACTTAGATCACTGAGAAACAGGAGGAAGTCCAGGAATTTTTCCCTGCCCCTATTTTCCTAAAGGTAGTAAAAGTGGATTGTGGTGACGTGGCAAGGGGGGGGTGGTGGAAAGCGTGCCACATCCGTCCCAAAAGAGTGCCTTGTTGGAGCAGCTTGGGGCGTGCCACGGAAACACACTAGGACACACTCTGACACACTGGAGTTGGTGGATACACACATCCACTCACACACACAAAGCCAGATAGCTTCTGCAGCATCATCAGAGGCAAAGAGGCAGGAGGAGTCCTTTGTATGGAGTTCCAAGGGGTGTATGGAAGCCCACACTCCAAGGGATCCAGGAACAAAAAACCCAGAACACTGAGGGGTCAAGGGTTTTATATGGGGCAGTACCAGGGGCAGGCAGAACATCAGAGCCCAATCATCTGGGGGCTAAGGGGTGGAGAGAACATGGGGCGACAAAACAGTGACCAATGAGGAGGGTGAGGGGTGGAACAAGGGAACTGGGAACCAGTGGGGTATCAAGGAAAGGAGAACTATCTAGAACATGAATTTAAAAGGGGTAAAGGGGGTGGTAAGCCAACAAGCCAACCGACTGAGAGCAATTAACATAGGGAAGCAAGGTCTTGTGGGATGTTGCCATCACTTGAATGGTGGTCTTAGACCTCTGAGCCTGCCCACCAGCAGACCTCCACTGTTTTGGGGCCCTGTGGCTCCTTAGTCGATCCCATGGTGGACTCAACCACCGCAACATTGTGGGGTTGCATTTTCTCTGTAACATAACATTTGTAGTCTTAGCCTGCAAGTGCTTACTGACGTGAGCAGGCCACAATCACATAATTCAAATACTGTCTATAAATGAGGAGATTTGTATTTTATAGATACCATAGAATGACCTTGGATGAAAGGAACCTTAAAGATCATCTAGTTCTAACACTGCTGCCATGGGCAGAGACACCTTCCACTAGACCAGGTTGCTCAAAGGCATATCCATCCTGGCCTTGAACACATCCAGGGATGGGACATCCACAGCTTCTCTGAAAAATCTGTTCCAGTGCCTCACCACCCTCACAGGGAAGAATTTTTTCCTAATATCTAATCTAAACCTACTCTCTTCTAGTTTGAATCCATTCCCCCCTGTCCTGTCACCACATGCTCTTGTAAAAAGTCCCTCTCCGTCTTTCTTGTAGGTTTCCTTCAGGTGCTGGAAGGCAGAAATTAAGTCACCCCAAAGATTTCCCTTCTCCAGGCTGAACAAATCCAATTCTCTTGGCCTTGTCTCATAGGAGAGATGCTCCAGCTCTGTGATCATTTTGTTGGCCTCCTCTGGACTCACTCCACCAGGTCCATGTCCTTCCTGTGCTGGGGACCCCAGAGCTGGATGCAGCACTGCAGGTGGGGTCTCACCAGAGCAGAGCAGAGGGGCAGAATCCCCTCCCTCACCCTGCTGCCCACGCTGCTTTGGATGCAGCCCAGGACACATTTGGCTCTCTGGGCTGTGAGTGCACATTGCTGGGTCATGTCCAGCCTCTCATCCACCAGCACCCCCAAGTCCTTCTGGGCAGGGCTGCTCTCGATCTGCTCATCCCCCAGATTGTGTGGGTACTGGGGGCTGTCCCAACCCAGGTGCAGCACCTTGCACTTGGTCTTGTTAAACCTCACAAGATTCTCATGGGCCTATTTAAGAGCCTGTCCAGATCCCTCTGAATGGCATCCTGTCATTCAGGTGCGTCAAGTGAAATTGTGATCAACTGTAGACTTTGCTCTTCTTTTAGCATGTTAGGGTCACTAAAACAAGAGATAGTGGCATCTAGGTTGTATAGCAGGAATTATTTAGACAAGGAACTGATTTATATTTATGTTAAGGTGAGGATTTTGTATTTGCTAGTGGCAGGACCATGGTGGTGCAGCTGGGGAGGCCACTGCAGGACTTCCCTAGATCTCTGTGCAGCTTTTTATTTTCCCACTGCTTTTCCTTTTAAAGTGATTGCTGCTTCTCTTCAGGAGAGTCTTTTTCTGTCAAGTGAAAAGGAGCTCCAGGAAATGCAGAGTGGTTATATCAGGTAAAGGACTTCACAGGATGGGCGTCCAGTGCCTGAAACTGAGCTCCTGTTGAACTAAACCAGGCATGAACACCCTAAGTAACATGGCACTTGATATACCACTGGCTGTTTATTGGTACTAGATATGCTTTCCTCCCTCTATCTTCATTCAAGTCAAACAAGTTTTAGGTGTATAATTTCTAAAAGAGCCTTTGAAAACTTATGTGGACTTTAGGATGATAAACTGGGCAGGAGTCATGGGATAACTGGGTCTGTGCTTTTTTTTTTTTTCTGATGAAATACAAGTCAATAATGCCTCTAGTTCAGAAGGAAGGGGAACATTTATAGGAAATCTCATTAACACAAAAAATCTCACCATCAGTAGTTTCTCCATCTTCCTTTCAGATAGTACTTTGATAATCATATTTCAATTTCACTGCTAAATGAAACATTTGTGAAAACTGAGGCAGCCACAAATCATGAGTGAGTTTAAAAATACACATAACTTCTACCTTTTTTGTTTGATTTTGGTTTTCAGACCAAATGATGTTCATTTGGCTTGTCCTGCCTTCTCTGCCTTGCAAATAAGGGCAAAAAAAATCCCTTAAATAAAAAAACAGCTGATATTTTCACAGCAAGAGCTGAAATTTTAAGAAAAACTACAAATATGAAAGACTGAAAAATGTGAGAGCTGGGAACACAGATCTCAATGCCTATCTAAGTGCATTTCTACTGATTCAAGTCTAGCATGAGAAAGCTGTGCAGGTTAGTCAGCATTGATATGGACTGCATGGTTCAGGGCAGGACTAGTCTTTCCTAGACTTCCATGTCTGCAAAATTCCACAGAAATGTAGAAGTCTCATATCTGGGCTGAAAGAAGGCAGTGTCTTTTTTTCAGCTGCCTTTGAAATACATATGTAGGAGTTGCACTTGGTAGGCTTTTATAATAGATCTTAAATCGACTTAAATGCAAGCTGCAAGGAGGTTTAGAAGCTATTTTTATAATAAGCTTTTTTATTAACATCTTATGAGCTGTCTGCCATCCAGTCACATACAGTCGTGGAGCAGAGGAGAGGCTTTGAGCCTGCTGGCACTCTTGACACATCTGCCTCTGCCGGGCCATGGGAGACACTGCTGTCTGGGTGGAAAGCTAAGCTTTAAGAAATGATGATTCAAATGCCTTTGGTGCTTCATGTACCTAAATATTTCTGCTCCTTTTCTTTTAGTTGTTCATTCAGATATTTCCTAAGTTTATACTGTGTTCCCAGGACCTGGTTTTTATTCTTAAATGCTTCTGTCCATCATTAGTGCCTGTTATACTTGCAGTTAACAACTACTCTAAAATAAATTCATGTGCATGGATAATTTATAATTAGCTCAATTTTCAGAATTGGACTCATAATTCTTAAATCTTGACAGTATTTGGGAATGTTTCATTTGGAACTACTTTGATCTTCTATTTTATTTAAATAGGCAATAATCCCCACTCTTTTTCTGTGAGCCCTTTGATAACTGACTAAACTTTCTGGACTTCTTTTGAATCAAAATGTACACTTTTAATCTCTAAAATGCAGCAAACTACACAAATGTATTTGTTTTCCTTCTCCCACTTTTTCCTGTGAGCAACCTGGCCTCATGCCCCTAAGTATATTGGGATGCAGTCTGCACATTTGTTCCACACCCACTGTTATGACAATTGGAAGGCTTTGGTCATTATTTTATAAGATCTTTTTCAGTCAGTTTGATGAATCCTAGTATGGTTTTTTTCACAGAAGAAATAAAACCCAGAGGATATTAACCTTGATCTTTAATTCATATCCCTTTAAAAGGGAAAAGGAACATCATTCATTCCTCCTCTTGAGCACAGAAGCCTTTGCTAGCCTGGTAGGCTGGATGGTGAGTTACAGTGACAGACTGAGGTTTACTGCCTGTGTGAGGCAGGCAGATTGCCACCTCCTGTTTGTGTGTTGGCCACAAAGATGAACAGTGGGAGATTGTCCATCTTTGACTTCCAGCTTGATAATTATGCACCATATTGTTTTCCTTTGGCCAGGCATTAAGGACTAGTCTCAGGAATGCTCCTGGCTGGGAAGCAACATGTGTTAGACTGGCAAAGAAGCAGGTTTTTTATGATGTTTCTTATTGGAATTGCCATTCTGATGACAAAAACAAGTAAATATTCCATGTGTTGGCAGCATATGTACAGTGCACAACTCAACAAAAGGCTTGAGAAGACTTCATAACAAGCAGAAGGAGTAAGAAGGAACAGTTCTCTAGGGCTTCCAACAAGATCTTATTCCTTTTGTCCACTGTGGGCAAGTGGCATGAATTGTAGGAGGGGAGTCACAAAATACTGGAGTGCATTTTAAAGCCCTGAAATGGGACCTGGCATTTGTCAGGCACAGGAAAGGCTGTGCTGCAGGAGTTCATGACTGCCACCATGGTCAGAGCTGGGACTACTGAAAATCAAAATGCACCAGTCTGCAGGTACTCGGTAGGATGTGTTAAGTGTACAGCTGAGCCCTGAGTCCTGCAGCTTGGGAGCCTTCTCACCCTGACTGGTTGGCATATCCTGAATAATCACAGCCACAACTCCCTCTAAAAGCTGCTTTCCCCCCATCCTCCTCTTATGAAGGATAGGGAGAGGTACTTGTCGTAGGGAAATACAAATAAGAAGTCATGACTAATTTCTTGGATATGACACCCACTGAGAAGGAAGTTTGGGTTCCCATCCCTGCTCCCAGAGCTAAATTTGTGCTTATTTGGTACTAAAATATTAATTGACTAAAGCACAGTCCTGGCTGAAGCTACAGCACAGGTCTCCTCAAGCTCAGTGTTCTCACTGCACTGCTGCTGGCTCCTTACTGGCCCAGGGACTGTGCTCTCCTCTGCATGACAGGCCAGTTTTGGCCTTGGTGGCTGAGCATCTGATGTGCCTTGTTTGACTGGGTCCTAAATGTTTTGTATTGCCAGGAAGCCTCACTGTTCCTTCACTGCCTATAATCCAGTGCTATCACTGTAGAGTTTTTGCTGCACCCTGTTACTACAGGTAAAGCAGCATCACAGCCAAGGTATATAAATACAACTGCACTGAAGTGAATTGACTATCGTGAGCCATAGCCACGCAAGGTGTACTGAGATCTGGCTTTAAAGGAGATCTCTATCGTGGGTGTGCATTTAAAAATAAAATCTTTTTTTTACTTTCTCTAGCCTTCCATGATCAGCTTTAACTGCACCACGTAAATGAGGCAGTAGTAAAGGAAGGTAAATCTGAGTTAGTCCTTAGTCCTAGGAGGCATCTGAAGGAATTTGCTGATAAAGAAAGTGCAGCAGTGCTTGGCCATCCTTCCACCTTCCTGCTGAGCTGTGTTTTGGTTTACAGCCTGAGTTGCCAAGACCTCTTGTTGACCTGTAGGTTCCAGCTGTTCTGACTTGAATAATTTAAATTATTGATGTATGACTTATAAAGAAAATACCTGAATCTGAAACTCTGACCCCATTTAAATTTTTAATTAGAAAAAAAAATTACAGGTAGAAGAGAACACTTGAAATGTACCAGACTAAAGTGCTTTTGGGAAGGCATTACCAACATCTGGTAAGTAATAGACCTACAGAGAAGCTAGTAGCACTTGCCAAACTGGTTGGTAATACTTGGTAATGTCTGTTCTGGAGTGGTTACTGTTAATGTTTCTTGCCAGGGTTCATAAAGAGGTTGGATGCCACAAATTGCTCAGTTTGGCTGTTTAAAATTTTATGTTATTTGGGTAAGATTAAATGAAAACAAAATGTTGTAAATATACTGGTGGGGCAGGGGGCTTATGTTTATCTCCTAGAGGACAAATCCCTGGAGCTTCTGGGTTATATTTGCGATTTGAAAGAAAAGTGTTTTATGATAAGGAAGTAATTAGATGACTTCCAAAGTTACTCCAGTCTGGATAAAGGGATGAGGACTGCAATAAATAAGCTAAAATAACTTTAAATCTGCAAATGTTAATTTACTTTTTTTAAGAAAAAAATGGTTTAGCATATCTCTTTATATTCTGAAAGACAACAAAGAAACTTCCAGTTTCTCAGGTCCTTAAAATGATTTACCACACTAAGACTGAGTTTTACTTGGTTTGTATTGTTTTGCATCTATAGGCTTCTTTCCAAAAGCAAGAGCTCACATTCCCTTTAAGTGAATAAGGTGTTTCCTACTACCTCATGACTCCAGGAAACAAACTTGTGAAAGGGCCAAAACTCTTGAGTCATATGAGAAATATGAGCAGCTGGGAAAGGATAGTAACTAGTAGAAGCAGTAATGAAGAACCTCACCCTGAAACTCATGGTAGTCACTAGGACTTGGAAACAAAACCTCTTCTCCTGCTGGGGTTTGCTGCTGCCTTGGAGGCAGGAGCTCTCTCTGGCTGCAGCCTTTAGGTCTAGGAGATCATTAATACATGTCCTTCTCCCCTATGCTGCCTGTTCTCATGAAACCTTTGACAATGTAACATCCTCAAAATTGGCCAATACTTCTTATTTTTCTGTTGTTGTTTTGGTTTGGGTTTAATCTTCTAATTGCTGATTTAAAACTAGAAAAGTAAATAAGGCTTTCTGATAAAAAACAGCATGCTCTTTTTAACTGGAGACAATCACAAAGTCTTAAATAATGTATGCTAAGAGCTACACTTGGTAAATCTCTACAGAGGGCTCTTTGAGATATTCATTCTCTTAAATAAAACAGATGGTATTCCTGAATGTACTGATTGCCAGTAATGTAACCCTTAGAATAATTCTACATTCAGGTTTAGGTCACACAGCAAGCTTAGAGATACTGTAAGTTGGGATACTGTTTTTTTCCCTAGCACTGAACCACTTTAGGACTTCCTATATGCCCAAGGCTGAAGGGAATGTCATGCTGAAACATCCAAAGCTTATTCAGGTGCTTCAGTATAATTTACATAGTAAATCTAGTTCAAGTTTTGCTACATTTTGAAGGAGTCTTTCTAAACAGTAAGACTTGTATTAAAACAAATTGGCAACTTAATCATTTTTAGTAGCACTCTTATGAAGATTGTTCTCCTGTGGTTAATCTAACTGCCTTTTGAAGGCTGCAGAGTCCTCAAGAGAACTTTAAAATGCAATTTATTTCTTTTGCTATATCACTTGAGAGTATGTGTAATAATTTCTTCTTATTGCTTAAAATGTCATTTAAAGATGTGTAAATTCATCTTAAAATGCAGAAAATAAAAAGCTTGCTTGTTTCAGTGAAAAAGGTAAAACTTGGTCTCTTGGCCATGTAGTTCAGCAAAGATGGCAGGAGCAGGTGCAGGCTCTGGTAGCCCCTAAACTGGAAGTTGGTGGAAGTGAAGGGATTATCCTAGGAAGGTGTGGCTGCGTGTCTGCCAAGGTCTCTGGCTTCTTGACAGGAATCAGTTATCAGAGGGCGGTCTTTGGATTAGATGACCCTGATCTAACCTGAGAGAGCAGGCACTGACCAGGGGACCTCTCTGAACAAACTGATGAAAGTAATGGAGACCTAAGAGCTGGTGGTGGGCAGGGTATGAGGAAAGTTCAATAAGCTGAATGCAAACTCCGGCTGCTGTTATCACAAGAGCTTCTGCTTCTTTCTGTGACCCTTGTTTTTCAAGGACTTCTCAGTGAGGCCAGAGCAGCTGTTATGCTGGCAAGGGTGCTTCTGCCATTCAAGCATGTCAAAATATAGGATGTCCTTCCAAAGGATGCTGAGAAACTGGGAGATGGGAAAAGAGCAGTGAGAGTGACAGAAGGGCTAGAAAGATTTATAGTGAGGGTCCTGAAACTTTGCCTCTTGAGCTTAGCAAAGGCTATCAGGGACTAGCAAAAAAGACCGTAAGAAATATCAGCAGTAACACTAAAGCTGCATCAATTCTTATTCTGAATACTGATACTAACCTGTTGTGAAATCTGTTGGGTATCTTTAAGCCAGGGATGAATGCTTGTCCGAAAGATTAAACTCTAATTTGAATAGATGGGCAACAAAGCTGTGAAGGGGCTGGAGTCTGATAAGGAGTGGCTGAGGGAGCTAGGGTTGTTTAGCCTGGAGAAAAGGAGGCTCAGGAGAGACTTTAGCACTTTCTGCAAGTTCCTGAAAGGAGGTTGTAGCAAGCTGGGGGTCAGTCTCTTCTCTCAGGTAACAAGTGACAGGATGAGAGGAAATGGCCTCAGGTTGCACCAGAGAGGCTTACATTGGATATTAGGAAGATTTTTTTCATGTAAAGGGTTGTAAAGCATTGGAATAGACTGCTCAGGGAAGCTGTGCAGCCACTATCCCTGGAATTGTTAAAAAAAACGTGGATATGGTATCTGATGTGGTTTAATGGTGGTGCTGAATTGGTAGTTAGACTTGCTGATCTTAAAGGCCTTTTCTACCCTTAATGATTCTATGAACATGAAGTAATTCAGTGAAGTCCCATGACCTGTTACACAGAAGATGAGATGCTGCAATCTATGTAGAGGCACAGCTCTGCACATGTGGACTTGACTGACAACGTGAATAGTCCTCACCTGTTTTCGTAAATTGAATTACTTTAAGCTGCCTTCAGCACTACTGATGTATTGAAGAATAGTTAGAGGATCAGGGACATGGGTCATTGATAGAATTGAGGGATCAATAAAAGAACTGTACAAGCAATAGGCCTGCAAGCAAAGGTTAGGGTGAGAAAGTGTCTCCATGAGAAAATCCCTGTGTGAGAAACAGGCCTGAGAAACAAAAAGGGAGTTTTGAAGCGATGCAGCTGTGCAGATAAGATGTGCTGACCGTGAGGAGGGAGGCTGAACTCTGAATTCTTTTAATCATAACATAACTAGTAGAAGCTTGCCAATGTAGTCTCATTATGTAGAAGCAGAAATGCGCTTTGATAGGTTTTAAACCACTTAAGAGTTAACAAGCTGGGATACTATATAAGTGCCTGTGGATTGCTAAGAAACGGAGCTTGCTTTTGTCAACCATATTGGCTGGGTCAGCAATTTCTCCCCCCGCTGGAGTCCATGGACCCTTTTTCCAACACTGATGGAAGATGAACAAGGAACTGGTACTACTCAGAGCAGCTGAAAGCAGTCTGAAAGGGTATTCGTTTTCTTGTCTGTCTGGCTTACCCATGCCGTACAGTGGCAGCAACTCAGCTTGCAGTGGAAGCTGGACCTCCTACTGAGCCCCCTTTCCATGGTTTCTCCTATGCTATGATGGCACACCAAAATGACACCACAGTAGGGTACAGTGGTTTGAAGGTAAACAGGCTGGGGATTATGATTGGGGATTATGATTAGTCATAAAAATACTGATAGTTGTCAGTATTGGACTTACTGGGATAGAAAAGAAAATGGGATAAGAACAAGAAAACCCTATAGTGTATGTAATGTCAGAAAAGTAAGCTCCCAGTAATTACTGCTCAGTTAGTACTCTGGAGGCTTCTCTGGGAGTGTCAGGAGTGGTCAAAAATCAAATAAAGTGTTAGAAATCTGTAGGAAAGGAGCGGTGAGCAAATCCAGCAAATGTCGTCATGCCATTAGATAAACTGTGGCGTGCCCACAGGCTGTGGGCAGATCTGCAGGTCTCACTACTCCTCTGAGGAGACAGTTGTGAAAAAGGTGTGGGGAAGTCTCCTCAGAATATCCTGCTACAGGACAGTTTTCATTCAAGAAAGGTGTAATTTGAGAATCTCCAGTTTTCCGTCAAGCTGGAGGAAGGATGTGGTACAGTCTTAGTCATGGATGATTGGAGAGTCACCAGTGAATGTCTGCTCATGAGGCTCTTCTGTTGGAGTGTGGCTTCAAAAAGAAAAATACTTTTCCAGGGAGGGCATAGGGAAATGGCAGAACTCATTAACAGAGGCCAGAAGTTGTTGTAGAGGCCAGAAGTACAGAAAGGCTGAGGAAAAAAAGACCAGCTGCAGATGTTGAATATATGGTGTCAACACAGATATGTTTTTTTAGCTCCAGAAGTCCTTCAATTCTTTACTGCCTGGGGGGCACACTAGGGAAAGGATTACTCTGTATTTGCCATGTTTCTTTTACTTTTTCTCTGCGCAAGAGTCTTAAGAGGCAGGTATGGGGAGGGAGAGCCCTATACCACCTTTGCTAACTCCCAGTGAAAAGAAATCTGTTGGGAGAAGTAAAAGCAGGGGGAAGATAGCACAATGAAGTGAGGGGAGCTGTGGGTAGGGGAGGTAATGTGATTATCAGGGCACAGGGAAAGCAGTGGAAGATACTTCCTTTAGACCTCACAGGCAACGTTTTATCTGTGTCCCTGCTGAGCATCTGCCACTGCTGGAACAACAGGATACAGATGGAGGTTTGACCCAGTCTGATTGTCCCCAGGATCTCAACTGTGTTCCCAGCATGCCTGGGTGATGCCAGACATGTAGAAAAGCATCCACCAGTGGAAGAAGCTGCAGTGGACCACTCTTCTAGAGGTGCAGTGGGAATTATTTCAGCAAAAGGGTGAGAACCAGAAAACCTCATGTTTAAATGGGATACATATTTCTCAAATATTTCTTCTGCTAAGACAAACCACCTCCTGAACAACTGTTTGGGTTTTTTCTTTTCAAGTGTCACTTACAAATGAAATATTTGTTGAAAATTGATTTGATTTGCATTGCCTCTAATGCTATGTATGCAAATCAGGCATTCATAGTCTCCATCCAAACTGAAATCCCCTTCCTTGATATCCTTCCATTTAAATAAAAAAATCCAAAAGGATAGATCCTTGGCTAATAATGATAATTAATTCCATTAATGAATCAGTTGCAGAATTGGTCCAAAATGCACAGAGCATCAGGGTAGCTTTCTATGTGATTTGTATGGATTTCTCACTTAGGTTTCTCATCTTACCAAATTTCTCCTGTTTTTGAAATGCTTTGTTCTGTGGTAGTATTGGCAGCTCCCTGTCTTTTCCTCGCATGACTGGGTCAGTCTAGTCACTCCCCATCTTTGCTGTTCTAAATAGTTGCTCTTCTGTAAATTTGCATTATTATTTTGATGTTTAGAATGAAGGAGGTTATTCCTAGCAAAGGAAAACGTACCTTCTCTCACCTGGTGGAGAAATAAATTTGAAGGGGTTTTGGTTTTTGTAAGGAGCAGTTTAAATTCTGGTTATACTGTGTTCATGTTGCAGAGAAAGAAGCTGTATGTTCCTGCCCAAAAAAGGGACTTCTTCTATTCTGCTTGGCCTGGTGATTAAGTCCCTCTATATACTAGAAAAGGACAAGACTTGCTGCAAAAATGATATCTGGAGCAGCCTATCCCATTACTTAGTTCCCCCTCATGACTGCAAATGTCAGACTAAATCTCTTTTCCTTTCACATGAAACAACTTCTGGCACAAAAGTTCCAGAAACCAATTGCGTAAGTGTCCATGAAAACCCTCTCTTTTTATTAATCAACCTATTTTACCTAAAAGCTGAATTAGAGTTCTGGAGCTGCTAAGAAAAAAAACATGGGGAAGCTCACAGCTACTGTCACTGCTGTGAAAGCCACAAAAAAGGTCAGTGGCATACATAGTTGTATTGCTCCTCCAGGAAACAATGCTTTTGGGGCTGCATATGTTTAGACATGACCAGAAACAAAACCTTGTGCTCTAAAAGAAAACAAGATTGATGTAATGAGTGACAAAATGGTAGTCAAACTAATGTGCTTATTTAACCTTGCATTTGTATGCTCATTAAACACAACACTTAACTGCTGCTACACATTTTTAATCAGTGGTGAAATCTAGGTGTATGAATCTGTCCCAGGTTAATTAAATGTTTTGTTAAAATTCACTGGGCTGATCCTTAGCTGCTACAAATCTGCCACAGGTAATGTAGGGTAATGGTAGGCTAATGGAGGCAAGAATCTGATCTAATTATCTAAACCAGACTTTTCCACCTAAGCTATGTATGTGCTGCCAACAAAAGAACTCCTAATCCCACCTTTCCATGCAGCTAAGTAAGCAGAATGATATTTTTTTAGTACCAGCAGTATGCTTAAAGAGATATCTGCAAGACTGATTAGAGACAATGGAGCAGCATTGCAAAGCTATCGGTAATATATAGCAGTACAGCTGAATGATAAGAATAAAAGTTTTCTAAAGAAGGAAATCATATGATGTATCATCAGCAAGTGATTAAGATGGTGAGTGGTTCTTTCAGATGGCTTCTGTATTTTGCATTCAGTGTAAGGAATCCTTTGGAGTCCTCACAGAGGGCATTCAAAAACACTAGTGATAGTTGAAAACCGGAGTCTTGGCTTAATGAACAGTGATTTGACATGATATTTTAAAAACCCAAAAACCAACAAAAAAAACCCAAACCCCAAAACACACAAACCCTTTGTAAATTATGTTGCAATGAGAAGATATTGCTCTTCAGCTAGCTAATGCCATTTAAAAACATGGAGTGCCAGTTCCATCAGTCATGATATGCCACATCTATCAAGAAGCTGGAGCAGGGTTTCTACCTGATGTTTCCACCAGGAAGAGTCTAAAGGGTTGGAGCACCACACATTGCTTTTAATTGCCAGTTCAACAGAATACTTACCTAGTGTAAGTATAGACATATCCAAGGGAGGTCCAGTGTCAATTTTAGAGATTGCACGTCTTACTCATGTAGCTGACTACGAGGAGGTATAAACAGAGTTTCTAAAATAATCACCTTTCCAAAGAGGGATGGGAAGCATCCTCTGTTTCTGAAAGACAGCTAGGCGTGCAGAGGGGCAGGCTGCATCTTACTGCTCTGAAAACAGCGTATTCTAGAGCTAATGATGTGGCTCAAAGGTGTGATAAGAACTTGTGACTCGTTACAGCAGCTCTTGTCAAAGTAGATTACTTGTGGCTCTTTCGTGTTGGTACACCTTCTGTAGGCAGTGAGTGGGCAAAATTCATTTGAACTGCTTTAGGGAACAATAAACCTTGTAGTGTTAAGGCTGCATCCAGATTTATTCAGGCATAAATTAGAGCAGAGCCTTGAAAGCTGTTGCCTGTTCAGGCCTCTATCAATTCTTCATTTAATGCAGTAGTATGGAGCCCCTAATCCCATTCCCACCTTCAAGAAGGCTGCATATGTTTTGTTTTTATGGTGATTCAGAGGGAGCCTTTCCACCATGTAAAGAACAGTGTGGTTCCCACACTTGTCAGTCCAGGGCAGGTCTCGTGCAGAAGCCTGGTGTCTAATGTGTCGCTGCTGGCCATGAGCTGTGGCATTTCATGAAAAGGTTCTGAGACTGACGAAGACCCGAGGCTTTCAGGCTTTCTGTGCTTCTACGTCTCACTGATTGAAGTAACCTGTGTCCCTTTACACCCCAGGCTTCTGTTTGTACCACTTCATTTTGAGATGGTATGGGCAAAGGGAATCAAGTTTGTCACATTATCAAGACACTTCTGATGATGGAATAAATAGATCAGAAATGAAAGGCTGTGACTGTGGAAATATTTGGCTTCTCATTATTCCTTCCTGTAAGACTTTGAGAAGAGAGGGTTTGGCTCACAGAGAGCACTATTCTTTCAATTCTGTAGCTATAGTAGCTGCTACATATAACCTGGCTACCCTATGTCTACAGTTGTGCTATATCCTGGAATAGTGCTTTACCGTCTCATGCATCTTTATGCTGGCATAAATTATTTTTAATTGAAAATGCTTTTAGCCTTTGAAAAGTATTTCAGTACCCCTAGAAGGAGGGGGAGATACTCAAGTAGCATTGTTATAATACTTTTGTTGCATACTAATACAGGCGTTTTTTTGTGGACTATGAAAGTGTTTGAAGAAAGTAACATAAGCATACTAAAAACTATTGCCCAAATCTGGAATGCCTCAGCTCGAGGTATGGGCGAAAGTTACCTGGTGCATTCACATCGGACACTGCTGTGACTGAGCATCCTTAACAACACCGTGCCCCAATTGTGCTGGACTCATGTCTGAATGAAGTCTATGCTTAAACTAGATTATACTATAGGACAATCCACCTGCTTTGTCCTCTACAGACAGACTGAGATCTGCTTTACCTGTGTTCTAAACCACCTGGACACTGATGCAAGGCTCCTCGCATGGCCTTGGCAGAGCTTGTGTTGCTCTGGCTTGGAGCTGGGGTGGAGGAAGGACAGGTCTGGACAGTCCTGCTCCTCTGATGACCACCCTGCCACACTTCAAGAAGGGCAAAATTGAGCAGGGGAATGGTGAATCCAAATCTGTGCTCTGTGTTCCACAGAGATACTCTATCTGCTGTGTTTTTTCAAAGCAGCTGCTGACATGCTTGGTTGTTTAGCTTGCATATGAAGTACTGGCCACAGGGGCTCTCTCAGTGTCCCCAAACTCTGTAGGGCCAAGCATGTGGCAGACTGTACTCTCAAGTATGCTAGTCTCCTTTTAAAGGGGGAAGGACAAGATAAAAGAAAATTCTGTTGTGCTGTTGTTTTGGGTTTTTTTTCCTGAAAACCCAATCCCATCCTATCCAGACATTATCTTAAGTCTTTGAGGATGACATGGAAGGAGACTCATGGAAAATATTTTAAAAATAAATCTTGAGGGGGTTTTTTTCCCTAGCTGATAATCACTGAAACTACAGAACGGTTTTAAATTGTCAGTGTAAATGAGCTGAGTGCCCTATAATATAGGTTATGACAAATGTATTACGAAGTAGTCTTATGAGCCATTATTGTTATGTGTCAGTACTGTGACTGGCAGAAGGAAATTGCATTTCTGTCAAATAAGGCAATGGAAGGGCAAAAATATCTTGTTATGCCTTGGGTAATCTAGTGAGACAGCTACCAAATACTGATGGGAGTCTGATACACATCCTTCACTAGCAGAGTTAGTGACTTGTAATTTTAAATTGATTCACATGGACAGTCACATTAGGACAACTTAAAAACTTCTGAAGGGGCTTCCCTATTAGTTATAACCTGAAAAACAAATGCAAACCTGAAATAGTTTTTTCCAATATGTTATCCATTTCTATTGTATCTTCCAGTTCCAGATACTGCAGTTCAGTGAATATATACTGGGCTAAATCCCACTCACTTTAATTACACCGGAAATACCACTGATGTCCAGGAAGGACTTGCCCCACTAAACTGGTAAAAGATTTGCTTTGCTTTCAAAATTTTATGGCATCTTGCAATGCTATGTTGCAAGCCAGAATTGACCAACAAATCTCCAAATTTAGAGACACAGAAAGAACATGCTAAAGGAAGAGGAGAAAGAAACCTACTTATGTCTGCCTTTTTTTGTAACTTGAAAAGGAGGGGCAATATTTTCACCAATTTTCAGCTGTCTGACTTAAAATGCTATCTGAGGAAAATTAAATCTCTCTCAGAGGAATTAGAGAATTGGAATTATTTGGCTCTTGTTCCAACTTCTTTGCCAGCTTTAGGCACAACATGGGCTATTGCATGTTTCCCAGCAGAGTCACTTACAGGAAGGACAGTTAAACTGTCTGATATGTGAACCAAACTTCACACCATCACTGTTTGCCCTCACTTTACAGCTATCCATTATCTTAAGGCTCTGTGAGCTGGCTAGCACACTGTTCTCAATTTTTGGCCCTGCTTATCCAGTTGTAACAAACTTGTACAAATTTGTAACTTTGTATTAAAAAAAATGCTCACCTACTTCACCCTAGAGAGGTATTGAAATATTAAAATACTACCAGCACATTTTTGGGACATTTAGTTTAACATAACGGGTGTCAAAGGAACAATAGGAAAGTTTTGGACATAGAGGATACCTGGTCTTTGAATTTTGTGCTAAGAAAAGGGCTAAAAACTCCTGAGAGACTGTCAGGAAGGTCTAAGTGATTAGAAAATCTTACTCCTGCATCAGCACAAGTCAGACAGCATTGTGACAAAGTTTTACTTGGTTTGCAGAATGGCAGAACGTGATGCTGGGGAGACAGTGCTTCCTGTAGTCAGCCGTGTGGTGTGCAGGGCTCAAGTCACCTGCCTGCATATTGCTCTAATGCCATTCTGGCAAGAAAACACAGGCTCCTGATGTGATTGACTGGATTCTTAAAGCGCAACCCCACCCTGATAATAGCAGGTGCTCCTAAGCACCTTTATTCTTCCTTACCCTCAACCCTCATCCTGAAATGTCAATTTAATGGCCAATAGATAGAACTATTAAATTCTACAATGGTGTTAGTAGCTTATTTCCCCATTTGTTTGTTCCTATTGAGACTTACATATCCATGATTCCTGGAAGGTGACAAATTGTGACAGATTTTGCTCATATTCCTCCGAGGCATATCTCCTAATTGAGGGGTAGATTCAAGTAAATTATGAAATGACAGGATTTTTCCCTTGTAGTAGTCTTTTTACTCTTCCTTTTTTCCCTGAATCTGGGACACCTGTGGATATAACATAGTTGAAGAGACCTAACACTTCAGGGTGGAGAAGTTTGAAGCTCTTTCATTATTCAGTCTTTATAAAGATTGAAGTGTGGAACAGGCCTCTGTAGAGATGTTTTGAAGTGGCCAAGGAATAAAAAATGCTGGTTCAGAAGCAGACCAAAGGTGGTGCAAATAGCAAAGGTAATGGGAAAGGGATGGCAGGGCTTTCCCATGTGAGGGTGTTCACCTTGAGATATTGTAAAGAGAGGAGATTCTTCAGGAAAATCAGTAATTTTAAGTATTTTCAGGAAAGCCCACTGAAACGCTGGTTGCTTGTAAGAATCCTGAGAGTTTGGAAGTTCTTAGATTCAAGGTTTTACTTCTGGCATATTTATACTAATCTGTGACACAAATGTAAGTATAAAGGAAATTGGGACAGGTACATAACTTACATTGCCTTAACAGGGAGCTTGTTGTTAATGATGGCACTGTTCTGCCATACCCTTTCACTGTACCAGCACTCTTCAAATACTCCAATGGATTTAAAAGCCTAACTAGCTATTTGTGGGATATACTGTTTCTGTCCTACCAGATGTCAGATTGATCAAATAGCTGACTGTTGTATACCTGGATATGTCTCTAAGTAACACATGATCAGAAAACACAGGTAGGGTGTACGGCACCTGGGATTTGCTGCAACCTGCTGTTAGAAGGCCTCTGCTCTCTATCACATATGTGCAGCTGAGTACAATTTGTTTGAAAGTTGCCTCTTGCAGAACTCAAGGCCATATAAAATGTGATAACTTCAGAGTATGGACTAACATGCGTTTTTCTGTCTTGGGTTTCTGGACTGCTTTTGACCAAGATCTCAGCTTCTGCTTTTGGCTTTCCATTTAAATTTTATGTGTCCTTGAAAGAATAATAACCTTTCAGTGCTAATAGGCCATTCCCATTTTCCATTTGAGTTTCCAAACTCTTTTGGCATTCCAGAACTCTTCTAATTTCTCATTTTCATGTGGTAACTATTCCTACACTACAGCTATGAAATGTTCACTTGGGGCAGTCTGAACATTTACAGGGAATGGATCCGTGGAGAGACTGCTCAGGAGGGAAACAGAGTAGATGCAGGACTGCAGCAAAGCTGTTATTTTGCTCAAATTGAGTCCCAGTGACACTCAATCAGTATTTCACAACAAATGCCTTTAAGCACTGAGATACCAGAGGAATCTCTAGTGCACCCAGCAGCGTGTATCCCTGCTGAGTCAGAGGACTCAATTACAGTAACATCCGCTACGTATTTCAGTGTACTTTTATCTGTTGACAGATTGCTTCTTGACCCTACCTAAGGTTGGTATAAAAGTATGCTGGATTTCCAGGCAGTGAATAGCTCCCCTTGAGCACCTTTCTCACTCAGCCTAAGCTGTGGCTGTTGCTGCTCTGTAGCTATGATTTTCAAAGCCTGGGGAAAGACTATGATCACTGTATTCTTTTCTAAATAACCTTTCCTTGCTCACAGAAATTGTTTGGCTCTTGAGTCAGTGATAAAAAAGTTGCCAAAACAGAACAAATTTTTTTAACCAAAGGGTTGCTCTGAACTTTGAAGAATAACATCCAATCCTTGTTATAAGACATCATCTGTTTCCCAAGCTATCCTACTGTCACTGACTTTGCGCAGTAGCCGTATCTCACGCCATATCTCTTTTTACAAAGAGAGAAACTGCTAGTTTGGTTCAATTTCAGTTTTCTAGAACAGCTCAGGTGCAAGAATTGTATGCATATGGAAGTAGGAAATGGCAGTGGCATCCTCTACTGTGATCTGGAATTTGTCAATAAATGAAATATCAAGACAGAATTCAAGCATGCTGAAAGAGAAATAGGAGCTGTAGCCATGATGTGAATAGTGAAGGAAAAAATGCAAAGAGGATAAATAATCAGAAAAATATTAATAATCAAGAAATGTCAGTATTTTATATTTTGCTTTAACAGCATATGTTTAGACGTAGTACTTCTGGCCTGGTTATTTGCATGCACTTAAAAAAAAAAGATTTGGTAAAATAATAATTGAGCCATTGAACAATAAGTTTATCCCAAACTTAGATATTTTCTTTGGGGTCAAAGAAAGTTTTCAAATTGTTTAAATGCTTCCAATTTCCCTACTTTATTACCACATCTCTTTATAGTGGATTGAGTGGTGAAACAAGGGTTGAAATAATCAGATGGCATAATCCAAAATGTACATCCTAACCCAAAATAAAACTAGTGTTGCGCCATGAAAAAGTTAACCTTGTAAAAGCTAGTCTTGAATCTAAAGTTTGGTCACTTCCATATCTTTATTCTATGATATACTTTCAAACACTTTTAAGAAAGGATTAGGAAGAATGTACTTCAGAGAAAACACTTCCAAATATCTCCTGTGGAATAATCATAAAATAGGACACTTCCTGATTAGGAAAGTATTATGAGACATAACAGATTGGGTAGTAATGACAACAATGGATTACACAGAATGGCTCTGTTTAGGAAGAACATGTACATATAATAATTCCGGTGCAGTAAACAGCACTTCCAAGTATTTTAGATATCTGTGGATGTATTCCAAATGATCCTTGGAAGTCTGGGTCTATCATATCTTTGCTGTAAAGCTTGTCCTTTTAGAAATTCTTTATAATTTTGTCTGAGACAGGGATTCAGCAGTGAAAAGAAATGCAAGAATCTGATTTTTTTTTTCCCCTAGCTATTCTGTTTAAAAATGTTTTCTTCTGTATGCTTTTAGAGGAATATGAGGAAAGCATCCCTGGGTAGGTCCTTGGATTTCTTTTGTATATTCTCCATGAAACCTTATAAGAACGTCTAAAGGAAGAAGAGAATTATGGCAAACCCCATGTACCCGCAGGAGGGATGCATATCCTTGCAGAGACTTGCTTGAAGGGGAATAAGCATACCTGTGGTACAGACCAGCATCTTTATACAAGCATAAATGATCTATGAAATTGCATCACTGGGTCATGAAGTGCAATGATCTGCACTGCATGTGGAATTTATCCTGTTTGCTTGGTTCTTTTTGGTTATCTGCTCCTCACAATAGTCAGAACGAAAATACTTGACTAGCTGGCCTTTGGTCTGCTCCTCTCTGGCTGTATTTTCCGTATGGATGATAATGACAAATAACTGATGAGCAGAAGTATCAACATCATGACTTAAAAAAAGAAACCTGAAAAACCCCAAAGTGCAAAGGGAATGAATGCTTTGTCACTGATATGTTGCTTTTTCCTAAGCAGTCATGCTTCTGACTCCTATCTGGTAGTTACACATCCAGTGGAAGAGAGCAAAATTCTCCCATTATTTCACTTGCCTACCTCAATGAAGTTGCACTAGTTGTCCCCTCTGTCCAATATAAAACTCTGGAAACTTTCAGAATGATTTCTACATCAGTGACTCTCCTACTTGTAGCCAGATTTGAGGTTTTTTAGGTTTGTAGATCTATCATTTGAAGGAGCTCAAATACTACAATAAAAAAACAGGGGTTGCATAGCTCAGTCTCTATTCTTTACCTCTCCCTGAAGAAGTTCTATGTACTCTCTTTTCTTGTTGTCTAATACAGCTGGGAATATCTGAGATAACTCAAATCAAGGGGGTTTAAGATAGTGAAATCAGAATTACTGAGTTAACTGACAAGGGGTCTGCCTTTGGAGAACTGAGAAATTCAGTAATGCTTATTTTTCAGTTGCAACTCTGCAGCTTGTGACTGTCACTTGTTTTCTTCTTCAAGATACTTGGAAATATTAGAAGTCATGAAGCAATCTTGCTGTGGTATTTCAAGAATTTTTCCCTGAAGAATACTGCAAACTAAAAATCTTCAGTATATAATCTGCTTCTGTGTTATGTCAACACTGATTTATTAATAAAGAATTAGACTTAAGTTTGGCTTCAGCCTGCAAATAATTTGTTATTTTCAGACCTTGAAAAGCAAAGTCTGCCGCACAAAATTAATTACACTGGTTACTTTAATACCCTTGGAAAAAAGTTAATTTCCTGTGCTCTCATGCACCTCAATCTGTCCTGTCTGTCCAAACACTTCCATGATCCCTGCTACTCATACCATGTATCTGACCTGATATTCTCACAACCCTTTTTGTTTTATTGCTTAGTGACATTTCCCTGGGTAAAGCAATGTTTTTGCTTTTACACTTAATGAACAGATACAGCAGGTAAACTGATTTACCCAAAGCTGTACGGGAAGTTTGAGAGAGCCAGGACCTGGCTCCAAGTACCCAGAGTTGCTGTGTTGTCACTAGACATCAGTTGTCATCTGCTTGCATTATCTTCTAGTGTATTCCAGCAATGGGGGAATGATCACTTTTCCTATGGGACCAAAAGTATAGTGTTGTAGAAAGCAAATTCTATTACTGATTCTGGGTACTGGCAAAAAATACCCATTACGGGATTTAAGGCTCCCTCCTTCCCTTTCTGTATTCCTGATTGTATTTAGCTTGCTCACTTTGACTTATACTAGGTATTGTAAGTCATATTTTGGATAAAAGCTGAAAATTATGAGGAAACACTTTTACCAAATGATAAATCTGAGAGAGGGATAATTGGATGCACAGTTTATTTTGTATAAAGCATCAGATTTATAGAACTATGGAGTGTGAAAGTTTAATTCAATTTTCCTTCCACAGCATGGAACCTTGTACTGCAGAAGCTATTTTAAAATAATACCCTTTTAAACAGTATGAGAACAGTAAAACTAAAAATATCACCACACTATTTAAAGTAGCTGTATGGAAAAAATAACTCCTGTCCTGAGGCTCTTGCACTATTACCCAGAGATGCCTGAACATCAGGCAGGGTGTCTCAGCTAGGTTTAGGAGTAAAAGGGATGTTGCATTATTGATTTTATTTTTGGTAGTGAGTTCATTTTGGTAGGAGTCATTTTCAAACAGAAATGTTGCAGATTTCTGTAGGTCAGTCAGACTTAATACTCAATCAGCTCTGCAAAAACAAAAAAAAAGAAAGAAAAAAAATTGCCAGTGACATACAGTTTATCAGGACAAGTTGTGTTCCAACATTAGCTGCCCCAGGCTTCCCAGGAGTGGAAATTTGCAGTAGCAGCCCAGAATGTGAAAGCCTATAAACTGAGGAAAACTTCTGTGGAAAAACAGTGCTCTAGGCCAACAGGATGCAGCTGAAAAATTGTAGGATAAGTTCTTGCCATATTAAACCACAGCTGAGAACATGTGCCACCTGACACCCTGGAGAGTTTTGATATGGGACAAAGGTTAGTGAGTCCTTGAAGTCCACAAGGAATTCTGGACTACAGAGTTATCCAGACAGCTCTGACTAACAGTGGTGGAGACTATATTTGCTCCCTTCTTTAAATACTTTGATTATATATATGGCAGTATCTATCTGTGGCCAGATGTGTACAAGCTCTTTGGAAAATCATTGGATTATAGTGAAACCAGACATCCTCCTTTCAGCTACTTCCTTAGACCTGCTCTGAAGTACAAAGCCTCAGAGATATTAATCACAGGGAAATTAAATTTTTTGTAGACTTTAAAAAAAGCATTAAAAAACATTTAACAGATGTTAAAGTTATTTTATCTCAAATATTAAAACTGAAACCAGCGAGTTTTCTACTTGACTGGGAAGTGCAAGAGCACTAGAATGGGTGCTTATGTAGGAATTAAGAGTCTATTCATCTGTGTGTATCTCAAACAATGTAGTGCTGAACTTTGATACTGATACTTCTTTCATAATAATTAGAGAGATTCTGGTATCAGTAATTAATTATTCTGGATATAAAGCAGGGGGATATATCTGATTTTAGCCCTACAGGAAAAATGCTTTTTTCAACTGCAGGTTAAAATGTTTTAAAAACTGGAAGGTATCAAAGGCAGAAGAACACTTTAAAGAGTGTGCACATACTGAGGGTGTTCAGTGCCTCTTATACTATTCCTCTTGCTCATTTGTCAGTTGTCCTCTATCACTTCTGGACCAAGCCTTTTTTTCCCACCAGATGTCATTTTCACCACAGATTCAGACCCTGCTCCTGGCACTCGCTCTTGTCCGTTCTGTGAAGACTCTTCTGTCGGGAGGAAAATGCAAGCATTCTGTAACTCCAGTCTTACAGAAAGAATCACTGCAATGCAATTTCCTCCTTCCTCAAAAATGAACTGTGATGGGGGAGAGTGGATGCAATTCAGACCGTTCCTTTCCTTTATGCAATGAAACAAAGAGGGAATCCAGGGACAGGAGAACCTGGGAACACCCCCTTTAAAACTGCACAGCACGAAAGACCACTATTTTATAATGTCTGATGACGCCTTGCAGGTGTCTTGGTAGCTTGCAGAGGCATTGGTACACCACTTGTACTGATTTACAGGGCTCAGAAATCAATCCTAAGTGCTTGGCCTGTACACACTGCTCACAGGGGACTTCAGCTGCTGCTCCACATGACCTGTCCATAATTCTATCCCTGCTTCTTCTGTTACAAACCGTGTATGGAGCTCTAGAATGTAACATGTGCAACTCCAGCTTTCTCAATAGAACAGTGTGTAGCCATTCACATCTGCTAACAGTATCAAAACAGTTTTTATTGCTTTTTACTCCTGTTAAGCTTTGCAGAGACAATACAGCTGAATTGCAAGGCTGGTGCATTATTAACAGCACATTTGCTGAGTTCCCCATAGAGAATATTCTCTGTTAGTATTGTGTGAGCCACATATGCAGCCTTGCTTATCCCTTAATGCTGCATTGAATGTAGGGCTGCTGGGTGAGGAGCAGCTCAGAGTTTACCTTAGATGTGAACTGGAGCCATGAACATGGACTTTCTCAATGCCTTGCTTCAGAGAACAGATAGGATTAAAGAGGCTCATAATAAATACAGAAGGAAATCCCAGGTGTTACTCAAGTTACACAGAACTGCTGAGGCCTAAATTTTGCTGCTGCTTCACATGTACTCATGAGAAGACGGGATTTGTTCTGCATTTGTGTACATGGAGCAGACCTGATGTGTCTCTCATATTTTGATGTATTTTTCAGTGGTACATAACATAAATGTTTATTTTATGTAGGAATATAGCTTCGCTATGTTTTCTAGTCATTAGCTGAGACAGCTAATGGTAATGTCATTTAAGACAAATTGTTGGAAGCAAAGGACTTAGCTGTACTTCTCACTGAGCATAAAAGCATTGCTTGTGGGGTTTTTTCAGGCTGACCTTTAAGTTTTAAAACTGCTGAAATGATTACTGGGGCTGATGAACCTTCCTGGTGTAATTAATGCAACTTACAAGAAAAGGGAGTTATGCATGAAAACTTCAAGGACTTCTCTGCAGGAAGAATTTCTTGAATATGTATGAGTTGGTTGTAAGTAGAGATCAGAAATTGTGTGAGCACTTAAAGGCAAAGAAAGTTGCTCTGTAAACCTAGTAGATGCCAAAGAGCTGCTGCAAGCTGTAACATCTAAGTTTTGCAGACCTGGCCCTCAGTCTTCCCAGCTGAGTGCCGTCATAGTCATGTCACTTGTGCTTCAAAGGCAGAGGTAAGGCAAATTATGCATATGGAGTAGTCATTTCTCAGTATGCAGCAGGTACAGTGATGTGGTGGCATAATTTCAAGTCTGTGAACATGATTTTAGATGGAGTTGAGGACTAAAAGGATTTGCAATGTCTGCAGAGACCTTGGTAGGGAGACCTTGGAGCTGAAATGCTAATAGAAAAGAGAAGCATCTATAAGCAAAGCTTTCATGATGAGCTAGAAAAACTGGCAGAGCAAGGGCAAGAGCAAGATGTGCAAGAGCAGAGCTGGAGGAGCAGGCAGGGCTCAAACAGGGGTGCAAGGTTCAACCAGGAGAGCAGGTAGCACTTGTGGCCAGGAGCAGCAGCTAATGCTGTAGGGCCAGCAGCTTGGACAGCTTGGATAAAGCCTTGTTATCTTCTTCTGCAGGTGACAAAGCCCTTGGACCTGCTGACTGCAAACTGAAAAGAGATTGATAGTAAAGAAGATGAGAAAACAGCCTACACCAAGGTGCTAGGAAAGAAAGTTGTAAGCTATTATAATGCAACTTTGTTTTTGTCTTATTGCTCTCTTTTTTCTCCCATTCATTAAAGTAATTTATTAAGAAAATTGATACAGTTTTATGTGCGGAAAAATTAGATATTTGAACACAATTTAATTTTTCCCAGTTTTGGCATGGGGATTCAAGCTAATGTTTTATTACTGGCTGCTGAAGTTTAAACCTGGCATGGCTGATATCAACCAAAGGCTGTCAGAAATGTTGTAGAAGGCTGTGTATGATCTCAGGACATCTGTCCTGAATGGTTACAACATGTCATAATAGGTTCTTTTGGCTGCAATTGGAAGGGATATGCTATTTAAGTGAATACCCACTTCTTTTCCCTTCTATTAGAAGGAAATATTGACAGATGAGGGAAGACAGTGGCAACTGAACCCATGCCAGACTTATCTCTACAGTATTTGCATGGGGAGGTGGATCTGACATTACAGAATGACTGAGGGTGGCTGTGAATCTGTGCTTACTATAGCTGTATTCATATAATTTTGATTTTGTAGATTTGTAAAAATAACATAGATCTTCACCCCTTATGAAATGGAGTGTTCATGCTGTTGATTGGTTGGACTCTTGAGAAGCATTTCCTGCAAAAAAACCCAAAAACCCCACAAACCTGAAAATGTCAGAACAAAACAACTGATAGTTATGAAGCACTGTGACAATCAAACAACAAGAGCAGAAAAAATGTTTAGAAGAGACATATGGCTTACCATGCTGGCCCATTTTTGGTTGATCTTTTTCCAATCCTTCTGCTCTCTCAATATAACCTCTCTCTCAGTCCCTCCTTTATTCCATAAGCCCATCTGCCTTCATCTGTTAATTCAGCCCTCTGTTACTACTGAATTGTTTATCAGCCAAATGAATGTAGATGATGAGCTCTTCTGTTCACTCCAACCTAGTTAAAACAGGCCTCCTACTCAGTGGTGGGCCAGTGTTGAGAAAAATGTAAATAATTAATGATTTTTCTGGAAATCCTTGAGAGGGAGGCCAAAACAACTGAGCATTTGGCATCTTCAAAAAATTTTTCAAGGCCTGGATGCAGGCAGGAATAATCTCATCTTCACCACCCTTCTGAGTAAAGAGTGATTTTTGGCTTAGTGTGCTTTCACAAGCTAAGAGGAACACCCCTGTTTGTCTTGAGCTTGATTCTCTTCCAGTTCAGTCTGGTAGAGATTTATGAGATGTCTGAACTGATCCAACAGGCTTAACTACTCATGAAAGGTGAAATTTCAACTTTTTTCTCCTCCTTGGAAAGTACTGCTTGTCCACGTGCTTTCACCTCTCTGTAGTGTACCAGTGGGAGCTGTTGGTCTGACTCCTGTTCAGCTAGTGGAAAATTAACTCAGTAAACAGTGGGTACTGAAAGACCAAGGGAAAGCCTCAGCAAGAAGGTATGGGACCACCACAACAGAAATTGGATGCAGAGCAAAACCAGAAGTATCCCCTTTCCTCAAGGATTCATTTATCCCTTTTGAATACCCACTCTCATCAAAAGAAAAACTTCTCTGGCTGTGTTCTAGCACAATGTTAAGGCATGTATCTAAACACATTAATAGTTGCTGGACAGTAATTTAGCAATGCTGCCTGTGTGAAAGGTAAACTTGGTGAACTTCATCAAAACTAGTCCTCTTGGGAGAGTACCTTCAAAACCCATTCGTGTAACTAGAGATTTTCTCAGTTTGCCCCTTCAGAGGAGGTCTCCATCTGAGATTAAAACTAAATATATTTTAATTTAACCAAATCACTATGGTGCTGTGACTCTCCAGGGGTCCCTTCTCTTCTGGCTTAAGTGTTGTAGTTACGATGTAGGGCCAACTTTTTTCAGAGACAATTAGGCAACTATCCCCCTCTTCTAGCAGGGATTCCTAAGAAGAGAAGACTTGCATATATACTCTGGGTGTCTAGCTTTATGCAATCTATGCAATCTCTAAACTGGTTGAGACCTCTGATACATACTAGATGAGGGAGTCTCAAATATACTGAGTTCTTTTAAGTTTTATAACAGCCAGGTAGAGGAGAAGAGACTCTGATAAAGGGTATTCCAACCCCCACTTTCCGGGTGTGGGAGAAAAAGCTGTAATATGAAATCACCAGTCACTGAAGACATATCAAAGAAGCTACAGGAATACTCATCAAAATAATTTCATTGGTGGCAGAACAACTTGTGGGCTCAATCTTTGTGTCATCGAACATGCTTTATGAATTTTTTTCGTTAAGTAGAGCCTTAGTTGTAAAAATAATTGGTCTCTTAGTAGCATTATCATAGGCTTTACACAGGAAAAATATGCAGTGTGTTTGCCCACGTAGAATAATGTTTCATAATCACTCTTCTGTCAGGGATGCTAATATTTAACCTCCTTCTGTTTTAAAGCTGGTTATCATTTGCTCCAGAAAGAGAATCAAGGTAGAGGAAAATGTACTTAACAGGGGCAAACGTCAAACCAGTGTATATCTACATGTAAAACAATTAGGAGAAACTGCAAAAATCAGGCCATGCAAATGATTGCAGCTGAGGGGCTAGAATTCTTTTGATCAAGTTGGTTAAATGCTCCAGTAATTCCGTTCCTCTGTAAAGAAATTTCTCTTTACACCCAGGATAAAACAGGGATGGAGTTAGGGCTGTTGCATAGCACACTGCTCCTCTGAGGAAGAATATTTATGGGGGTGCAGTCCTACTAGGACAGAAATCACTTTTACACTTGCCCTATATCATTCCCCAACAATTATAATCTTTGGTCAATTGTTCTAGGAGACTGTCCATCATGGCCTCCCCAGATGTTCAGATCTGGGCTGCCGGAAAGGAAGGAAGGAAGGTTACAGGGACTAAGAAAAAGGCAGCTCCTGCCCAAGAGCTGCTAAAAGAAAGCACTCTGTTAAGGCCTGAAGTCTGAGCACCTACACCAGACAAGTACCTCCTTCTGTGCATGTGTGGCATCAGCTGAGATACGAGCAATCCCATCCGTGTAAGCCAAAACACAGTAAAAAGCATTAGACAGCATCAGCCGAGAGCCTCTATAAAGACAGTCTTTGTGTGTCAGTAACAGAGTTCAGAGTCCCAACAGAGCAAATAATCCGAAGTCAAATCCCACAGAAGACAGGTCTGAGAATATCACTTGGACAAAATGAGCCTAGCATCAAAAAATGCTAGCCTAGATCATCTGAGTGGCAGTCTCTATCAGGTGAAAATTGTGTTTATTGGTAAAATCTAGTGAATGCTAAGTTGCAGAAAAGAGATGTACTTACATGGCATCTAGCTCAGCTGGAGATGAATCCAGCATAAAAACTTAGGATATGTCCAGATGTACATGTGAACTGTTAAATTACCATATTCTGTCAAGGTGGTGGATTCCCACTTATCAATCATCCAGTCTTTATTTATTCAAAGGCCACCCAGTGCCAGTGGCAGGATAGTGGTTGTCCTCTTATGTTTGACTGATTCAAAGGGCAATATAAAGCTTAAGCAGCTTGAAGTTACTCTTGGACTTCATACAGCTTTAAGGCAGGAGCATCCCTAGTCAGTGATTTAGAGACTGACCATTTCTTCTTTCAGAAAAGCTTTCTTGGAGAAGGTTTAGGTCTGTTTGTACCCGGCCCCCTACAAATGCAAGGTATGAGTATACTCTGTGAGAGCCTTACTCAGTTCTACCATCATCACCCAGATCAGCACAAGTCTCGAAGAGAAGGACCTCAGTGGGAATTTTTTGGGTTTTTTTTATTGGCTGTAACACAAGAACCAAAACAGCTATCTGTTTCTCCAGATCAAGGTGTGCTGACATTTTTTAAGAATAACTAAATTTCCCATTTTTTTCCATTTATTTGATCAAAGCACTTAAAAATAACTACAAAGTATGCTATACCAAGTACACATTCCTCTGATACATATCAGGCCTGAGCCACCAGAATGACAGATTTCGGAAATGCAATTGAATCTGTCCTGTGCCAACTCAAGAGTGTGTGTCTATGTACCTCAGAAGTATATGGTAGGGAAAGATATGTTTGCTTCATCTCGCTTTTTCCACACCCTCCCCAAGACAAATTTTTCTTGCTTTCATTTCCTGCTTCTGCAGGACTACTCTCTGTCTGTCAAAATTCTGCAAAATTTCCTGTGAAACAGACATGCATTTTGGTCACTTGCTGCCTGAATCATCTTCATCTTATACTGCCTGCAGATCAGTCCCGAGGCATGAATAGGGCTTAGCTTATGTCTGAAAAGACACCAGGAGTTGTCAACAAGCCTGTGGGACAGCAAAATGTGCTGTTTTGCTTAGTCTGTGGGAGGCTGGGGAGTGTATAAAAGGTAGGCATATGAAATTCAGAGGTTTGTTTATTATATAGATAAGAATCTGAACTGCCAAAGTTTAGTCTAATTTTAAAGCTCCTTATGCATTATGTAACTCTCCTCCTTTTCAGTAAAATGCAAAGTTACAATGCAAACCACTTTATTTCCAATATGTATTAGTTTCATTCTTTTGAAGAACAGCAGGGCAAAATGTCCTCTTCAAAGCCTGGTTCATTTTCTGAACCAGTTGCCACACTAATCTTCTGCTCAGTATTTGAGTATATGTCTACTGGAAGTGAGTATGCATTTTGCCTCTTGATCTTAATTTTGATCTCTGGTTTTACTCAAATTCCAGCAGGAGACAAGTCTTAACTTCCTTCTCTTATAGGAGATTCAGGATGTTCTTTTCAGTCTTAAAGGAAAGCAGGGTGGTAGCCCATGAAGAAGAAAGCATATGCTCTGTCCCCTTAAAGGGATTCCTCTCCCCAGGTCCACAGTGCATGACAAGGTCTTGTGCTTCATAGCTCATGGCCCTGAAATGTGTTCATGGTGGTTCTGACTCCTTATTGCACACCCATAATGTTAAGCTGCCTCTAAAATTCATAATCAAGACTGAAGTTTGAGCTGCTGGATTTAGACTGTTTCTAGGACATGTGCATTTATCAGGTTTTCCTGGTTTTGCTAACTTACTGTTTTTGATAAAATCAACATATGTGTCCACCTTTGGAGATGAAAAGCATGTCTCATTTTAATACATGATGTAGGATTATACCAGTAACCCACAAGAGCAGAAGGAGCTGGGTAAAAGCTCTGAGGGGGCAATGAATCAAGAGTGAGGAGGCTTGGACCAGTTCTCTATTCTCTTCCAGAAAATTACTGTCTGACCTTTGGGGAAACGTCACCTTTTCATTCCTCTGATTCTCTTCCTCATCTCTACTTTTTTTCTTTACTATTTAAACTTTCAAAGTGCAAAGGCAGAAGCACATGCCTACTATAGGCAATTCCAGTGTAAATGTTGATATACAGATTTAAAACAAGGAGGCAAATGTCCATTTGGAGGTCTCCTGTAGGTATTTGTCATCATGGTCCACTGCAATCTATGATCAGTGGATGGCTTTGCTTGATGAGGAGAACCAGTGTGCTTGCCCAAACATCACCTGAATTTTTCAAACACCTGCAGAAGAGTGCCCTGAGACGCACATTTGCTCATTTGGACTTCAGGACCTGGCATGCCTTTTGATCTGCCTTGCTCCTGGGGAAGAGCTGGAGCTGCTTTGTGATGATGGGCACCCATTTCTTCCCACTCTTAGTGCACAGAAATTAGCCCACTTACTGGTGTTGTGTGTGGGTAATTCTGACTGTTGATATATTTCTTCTTTCACTAATGTTATAAAATACTGAGCCATTCTCCTCCTCAAATCCAGTTTGATTTTTCTTCCGAGGTTTCTGCTTAAACAGGATTCCAACTTCTCCTGTTTCACCTCTTTAAGAAAGGAAATGAGATGATGAAGTAGAAATTAGAGGCCACAATGTGTCTGAAAGTATTTCGGAGTTAATTGATTAGAGAATTAAATTCTTGCACTGATACCAAGCAAAGTAAGTGTTAGATCCAAAGAAATTTGTATGAGGGAAGATTGCAAAGAAGGTTTTAGGCACAAACTTAGCTTCATTTGTGAAGTTACTGGACACATTTGTGACTTTTATCAACATGTCTTTGCATTAAGATACAACTTAAGATCCAGAAGACTGTTAAAAAATCGATATATTTAGTAGTGGGTAGGTGTGAATCCACTCCAACAGGACGGTTTAAAAAAAACGCTATTTAAAAAAACCTTTTATCTAGAAAAATAAGGTGAGGGGGTAAATGGGCCTCTGTAGGATTTTTCTGTCTTTGCCAGCTGACAAGAAGAGCTGTTCTTCGGCCCTTTTGGCCAGTGGATGCAGACATAGCAAGTTGCTGCTGGAAGCTGTTGTTCCCTGCAGTCCCAGCAGCTAGTGGTCTATTTTCAGTGAGCCGGTTTGCAAGACCTGCGGGAGAAATTAGTGTAGAGCACCTCTATCCCATCCTGAACTGCATCTTGAAACTTGCTCTTTTCGCAGCTGTGGTACTGACTTTCTTTGTCCGGGGGTTCAAGCCATAAAGCCCTGTCCAGGAGGAGAGGCTGGAGATGACAGTGGTGAAGGGTGCATATTCCTTAGGGGAGGAGACACAGCTGCTAGAGCAGTAGTGCCGCCCAAGCTCTTGTTTAGATGAGCGGGGAAAAGGCTTTAATGACTACCCCCGGAGGCTCTGGCACTGGTGAGCAGTTGGTGTGAGGGCGGCAGCCCCGACTTCAAGGGGCAAAGAGGAGAGAACAGGTTGATTTGTTTCCGCCTCCATGCCCGATGTAGGGTGAGCTGGGTTGTGTGCGGTGATGTCCCCGTGGGATCAGCCGAGGAGAGCCGGGATGCCGCGCGGGGAAGGATGGAGTTAGAGGAGCGAGCGGGCGGCCCGCGGGTGGGCTCCGCGGGCAGCCAGCCTGGGACAGCGCCGGGCGGGCGGGAGGAGCGCTGAGGGGCGGGCCGGGCCGGGCGGCGCTGCCGGGCGCCCACCGCGGCGTGTGGGTGGCTCCAGGCGGCCGGTACCCAGCGACAGGCGGCGAGGTGGGAGGAGGCTGGCGGGGCGGAGGAAGAGGAGGAGGAGGGAGCGCGGCGGTGCTGCGGGGCGTATCAGCCGGTGCTGGACTATGGTGCGGCTCGGCGGGGGCTGACACGCCGGCACCCCGCCCGCCCGCCCGCCCTCCCTCCTTGCCGGCTGACAGGCACGTGTGGGATGTGAGACCTGCCCTCGCCGGGGGAGCATGAGCTGTGCCCAGGCCGGCATTGTCCAGGTACGAGGGGCTGCTGCCGCCCGGCCCCGGGTGAGGGTGGCGGGGCCGGGGCGGGGGCGGGTGGCGTCGGCTCCCAGCGGAGAAGTGCGAGGCGGGATGGAGCTGGTAGCGGCCTCGGCTCCGGGAAAGGCCCTTCCCGGGGCGGGCAGCCCCCGCCCGGCCGGCGGGATGCGGTGGCGAGTCGTGGGTGTGCGCTGTCACTGTGCCCGGCTGCGCGGTGCCGCCTTTGTGCCTCGGAGGTCTGTGCGGGATGGGACCCTCGGCCGTGCCCGAGAGCGCTGCCCTGGGCGGGGGGCGGCGGTGTGGAGGGGTCGCTCTCCGAGGAGCTCATTGGGCCCCGGTGGGTTACGGGCTGAGCCGTCGGCCTGTCGGCTGAATTCCACTAGCGAGCAAATAGTGTAGAATTATGATGAGCGACGTGCCGGCGGGGATTGACATCATTTGGGGATGTGGATGCACGCAGGCAGTGATGAAGAGTCCCGTGCCAAATTTTTGGTGGTTACGTCCCTTCCTTGTAAAAGCAGAAGCCCCCAGTTTTGGTTCTTGGCTCCCTGACAATGCAGCAAAATTTAAAGCACGAACTGCCTTTTTCCCCCCCTGCTCTGTTGCTGTAAGCCAATCTTGTGACTTCATATTTTGGTTATTACCTTGTGTTATTATGTAACTGCATTTTTTGTTAGCAATTAAATAAAATAACTTATAAGTATGTTAAGAACATTGCCCTAGCCTGTAGCATTGTCAAATGCGTTTCTCATTTTGCAACCTGCATAGATAATGGTTTTGTACTGACATGGGCAGTACAATTCATTTTGTTCTCTCGTGCATCGTTTCCCGTGTGTTTCTCTGTAGTTGCAGAAGAAATCACTTGGCCTGGGTTTAGATTTTTGCATCCTGCTGTTTGGAGCTGCAGTAGTGCCTTTTTTTTTTTATGCTGCACTCAGCAGAAGTGCGTAGTGAGACTGTACAACAGTCAGTCAGGCTGTGCTCCTGTCCCTGTGTTTACCAGCACCACTGTTGTGTTCTGTGGGGCACCTAGCCCTGTCTGAGCAGGGCAGCAATTAGGGGCAGGGTGCTGCTGTGCCAGTGGTGCCACATAGCAGGTGGTCAGCTGGGCCTTTCTGATTAGTGCTCATGTGAGGATTGCAGTTATTACAGTAATTCATTTTAGCCTGGGGATTCATTTTGAAAATTTGGATTTTCCACTAAGAAGGGATTATCATTTCTCTGTGTAGTATGTGTGTTTTGTGAAGAAGTGGAGTATGGTTTGTATCCTGGCTGCTTTCTCTGCTTCCCTTCTGTCTGTCTCTGAAGTGCACACCCAATTTGGACAGCACAGGTGCAATGTTGATTTTCATGCTGGAAGCAGAAGTAGATGTAAAAGGCAGCACACACTTAGTCAACCCACAACACTCATCCTGTCAATGCAGTCTCAGTCTAGTACAGGCAAAAAGAGTATGTGTTCTTACAGAGGAAATGTGTGGTCCATTTACTTGTTTGTTTCAGGAGGGTGAGCAGGGAGTTAGCTCAGAACAAAGAGTGGTTGGTCAGATGGCCTGCATTTGTGAGCAGTGAGCAGTATGTGAGTTAAGGGTGGATGGCGTGTTTTTGTCATTTGTGTGATACTATTGCTGATGTGTTTCTGACTTAATGTGACCTGAGCTTTGGACTCCTAAACTTTTAGTATCAATCAGCTCACTCATTTGAAACCCGAGCAGGCCAGAACATGAACTGATCCACTCAGTGACTTTAGCAGGAACCATCAATATCTGAATGTGACGGTGATTTATTTGAAAGCAAACTGTGTGCACGTGCTCAGAACATCCCAAAGAATTGATCCCAAATCCATATGCTCAGTATTTTAAGTGCATTCTAATAAACAATATAGTACTTACTCTTTTCCAGTAAATAACTGGCTAAGACTTGTTACTAAAGTGCATTTTTCAATGGCTTTGTGTTTCGTGTACATGGCATGCGATCCAGCATCCTTTGCCATTGTGACATAGATAATCTCTGTGAAGCTTCGTGGAGTTTTGCACGTGCTGTGTCTGATGCTAAGTAGCGTTCATTCAAGGTAGTGCTAAATCCTTCTCCTTGTCTCCTTTTGAATAGTCTTCTTACAAACAATGCAGTGACTTGGAAAAATAGTGAGAGTGAAATTTAGCTTATTGGCTGCCTTTTGAAATACTGCAAAAGATACAGCCAAGGTATTGTGGGGAGGATTCGAGTTGTGAGAGTGATGGTGTTGAGCAATTGGTGTTGGCTCAGGAGCTGTTCTAACAAAGAGGATAGGTTGCCTGTGTTTTAAAGCTATTGGATCTGCCTTGTGGATACAGGCATTAAGGATGCCCCTGTGGTTTCACCTCTGAAAGATGCTTGTAAAAAATACCCAGCAAAACAACCTCCTCATTTCTACACCAGTTAAACATGTTGCAAAGTTCAAAGAGAAGGTCTTTTAGTAATTAAAAAAAACAGTTACTCCAAAGTATCGTAGTTTGGGATGATACATTTTGCCAGAGAATGTAGCTTGTCTTCACTATAACTTTTGATGCTTCTAAATATCTCTATGGTCCTATGTCTCTACCTGTGTAGTTTTCTCCAAAGTTAGGGGTACCCACAAGGCCTGGCTTCAGCATGTATAGAACATAGTCTTTGTGGGCCTCCAGAGACAGGGAGGAGAACTCAAGCTTTAAACAAGTGCTCTGGCTCACTGTCCTTGCTGTTCTGTAGAAGGGGTGCTTGCCAGTGTAAGCCGAAGTTATGCCTTTGTGAATACTGCCCCAAACAGTTCAGCTGGGTATCTATATACACGTGTGGCTTACACGAGTGGATCATGCCTGCAGCTGCCACAGCCTTCCAGCAGATACAGCTATGAACCGTGATTGCATTGGGAGTCACCATCACCTCAGATGCTCCCTTGGCTCCAGTGGCACCTGTGCTGCCGGGAACGTTGCTGTAGCTAGCGTTGGCCGTTTCCCTCAGATTGGCTTGCAGTAGCTGGAGGATGATCCTGCCCATACGGGTTTGTGTATCTGCCTATTAGCCGGAAAAGGAATTGTGACGCCCCCTTTTCTTCAGGATGTCTGTTGTTTGTTTACACTCAGCAGCTTTCTCGGTTTTGGCAATAAGGAGATGAGTCAGTTTTGCTTCTGTTTAAGGCTTTTTTTACCCATTTCTTCTGTAACATTTCATGTGCTGTTGTGATTCTGCAATGGCTGAATGGCAAATACTGCAGGTGTTTGGTTTAATTCCTTAGAAGTGTATTTCTATTGGCTATTAGATATCATGACCATTAATTCTAATAAATTTTAAAACAGACTAGATCTTATGTACTTCCATATTTGTCGTAAAACATAGCAATACTTTGTTTTCTACTGGTAATCTCAGAAGGGTGGGGGTTGTGCAACTCAGAAAAAATACAAGTGAAGCCAGTAGTGAAGGGCAAGATAAGATGCCACCTACTCTAGCTGACGTTTTCCAGCTGAGATTTGAGGCCAGCAAGATGCTTAGAATTAATTAAGAAGAGATGGCAAGGTTCTTTGATGCAAGGATTCCAGGGTCATTTTCCTTACAGCTGATGAATGGTGGCTAGGCAGCTGTATGATGGGCTTGTGAGTCAGTCTTGGCCTTTTTTGTTCAGCTGTGTCTGGATAGGGTATCCTGTCATTAGCTCTGAAGTAGGAAGTTGAGGTTCTTCAGGCAGGGCTCCTTAGGAGGTGCTGGGGCTGTCCCTTGGCAAGATGGTGTCCTCAATCCCAGATGTTTGTGGAAAATGGACCAGAAAGACTGGTCCAAACTACAGGTGAAATGGGCTGTTGTCCCAGGCAGCAGACTGCTGGAGGCAAGAGGCTGGCTGTGGACTGCTTTTGCTTTTGCAACAGGGAGGGGTTGGGTTGAAGCAGGGCAGCAGCTGAGCCCGAAGCGGGGTTCCCTTGCTGCAGTACCTGTTGCAGCTCCCATTTGTCCTCTCCCTCCAGTGGCGGCAGCAACAGAAACCACTGTCAGCTCCTCGGGACTCTCCTTCCCCCAGCTTTCCACTTATAATCTCACCCTCCTTTTCCATGAGTTTCAACAGCCTTAGCTTGATCTCAGCTCCTCATCCTTTTGTCCAGAACATTGCCTATAATGCAGATAAACTGTGAGATGGCTTGGGGGCTGGGGTGGAGTGATATGGCAAGTCGTTTCTTTTAGATCTCAAAACAGGGGGAAACCCTGGCGCTTGTGTTAGAAATATCAAAGTTGGTGATCAGCACAGTGTTCCCCAGGGAATTGCTGTGCTCCATTGTATTGCAAAGTTCTCTGAGGACGCAGCAGTGCAGGCAGCATTCCCTTGCTGCAGAGCAGAAGGTCTGTGGGAGAGAGCGTGTGCACAGCAGTCAGGAAGCCTATTATTGAGACCTACGCTGAGGTTTCATTTTGTGCATGTAGCAAAACAGGCTCGCTCTTTCACACTTTCCAGATATTTTTATATTTCTCTGCAGATGCTTGTAGAACACCAACATTTGTTTGGTTTCAAGCCTGAATTAAAATTCACAACCAATGTCTGGAGGCAAAATCAAAAAGGCAAGTATTTTTCCCAGAATTAAAATCCATTTAAATTTGAGAGCTGTTAACCCATTAAATAGCAATGGAGTATAGAATATCTCTTGGACTGAATCACTTGTGTTTAAAATGGAACATGCTCTAAGAATAAATGGCTAATTGCTTCAATGTAGTCAATATGGAATTTAGAGATGACTGACAGAATGATTTGTCATCCATCTCCATAGCAGGAGTCATCTGGGAAGTCTGTGATGTTAAAAGCATTTGTTTCTATTACCACCTTTTAAGTAGTTTTGTTAATGAACTCTTGAACACCAGGACTGAAATATGTCATGTGGTACAATTAATTTTTCCATTTCATAGGAAAACATGTGCCATGTGCACCTTCAATTACCAAATCAGGTTCATCAGGTCCTGAAATGTGTGGTTCAGCAGGCCTGGTTTTTTAAAGGCAGCAGGAGCATGCTTTACTTCTGGTGCCAACAAAATGCTTTCACACGTCTCCATGTAAAATTTAGGATGGCATCCTGCAGGCTGGGGAAGATCTGATGTTGTGCTACCCACTGTTTTCTTTTTACGGAGAGAAGGACTAGTTAGGAGTAACTCTGAAACATGTGTAAGCAGAAGAGGTGGAGCAGGAAATTGTCTGCTTTTCCCAAGGGAAGAAGGAGAGCAAGAGATGGGGGGAAATGCTTGATGAGATGGTCAAACAAGTCATTCTTTGCTGTGTGCTGGTGAAATGCCTGAGTGCTGGTTGTACAGAGCAGAGATGGGTCAAGAAGCTGTTTGTTCTCTGGATCTTAGGAGTTGCTGTGACTTTTCTTCTTCCCCAAAACAAACTATCCTGCCAAAATCTGTCTCTTTGGCGGAATGTACATTACATGTTGTACAGACTTTGCTAAGATAGGTAAGAAGCAATGAAGTTGGGGATAATCCAGCTTTGCTTGTGAACTGTATACAGCTCGTTACAAGGCACTTCCTGAACTGTTTGAACCGCAGTCCTTTCAGTTGGATTAAATGACTCAGGTGTGTGGGGCTACCTGTCTGGGCACTCTTACAAGTGCTTGACAAAGAAGAGGGATGAATGGGATCATCTGATGTCCCAAGCTGGGCAACTTGCTGCTTTTCTTTTGAAATCTGGGCCCTTTCAAGACTGATAGTGTCATTAAAGTAGGAGGTACTGTCTTATTCCAATGTCTTAATGCAACCTCAGGAAAATTTAAATTTAGAATTTACATTTTAATGCAGAACATCCATCAAGTACTGGGTTATTTGTCAGTTTTCTTTAGTGACGTGTTAAAAAACGCTATGCGAGAGGCCCTAGGATTTTTAATTTAGAAAAATATATATATTTTCCTTCATTGAGGTATGTTTCCAACTGCGTGGTTGCCTTAAGAAGACAAAGAAAATACTGGATTTACTCTCCGAAGCGACATCTTGATTTAAGTAGCGAAGTTTAGTTGCCACATGCTTAACATGAAAAGTGGGGTAAGCAGATGAAATATTTAATCCTAGAGTCAGAACACACGTTTCCAAGATGATGCTGTTTGAGACTCATGAAATGCCCAGTAGCCATTAGGTTGTCTCTATCCTTGGTTACAGGCCCATGAAAGCTGTGTAGAGATAAGGAGTAAGGTCTTTCCATGAACTCTTAAGTTGCCTAATTTGACTGCACCATGCTCTCAAGTGGTAGTCAATGTGAGGTCAATACAATGATGCAGAAATGTTACATATGTACCCCGAGTCACAGGCAAGACATGATGCTGAGATAAAGTGTTGTTGAGTTTGGTTTAAGACTGAGCAATGCTTCTTTAAAGTTATTTTTGAACTCTTCTTGATGAAGGGCAGCACTGACGTTTTTTTCTCATTACTTGAGCAGCAGGCTAAATCAGAGCGAGCCATAGGAGTTACTGCCCAGACCAGACATTAAGGACTAATGAGCTGAACTGTATTTTCTCTTCCACTTAGGCTAGAAAATGATTCCAGTAGAGAAACACATGGTCCTGTGCTAGAACTCCCTTCCAAAACCGAACACTTCGGTGGTTTATTAAGAATCAGGCTATCTGATTTACCTTCCTTTTTGTTTCCACTTCTTAATGTTCCTTAAGGATTTTGCTTTGTATGTAAAATTACCCATTTTTTATGTGAACAAAGCTCCTATTAAAGAATAAGATTTCTCATCGGACTAAAGGCAGCAGTTCTTATGTTGGTCAGGAAACTGCATCCTGGTTAGAACATTACCCACTCTTGAAATCTGACTTTGTGTTAGTCTTTCATGCTCCTCAGAACTGTCACTCTCAAAGAATCCTCTTTGCAGATTTTCAAAGACTCCTTCTCTGCACATGTGTTTTCATTCTCTTTGATAGTCTGTTTTCCCCTTCAACCTTCCCCCTACTCAAGAACCAAGTGATTGTGAAGTACTATTCTTTGCAATGCAGTTTGCTACAGAGGTAGCACTGGTCAGGCAATTTTATGTTCAGATAATTAAAACGTGTTTAATAACTCAGACTAATTCTCCATACCCAATAACATGATGTAGGCTAAAGCCTTAGTAATCTGTATTTGAGCAATTATATTAGGGCATTTAATTAAAAACATGTATCACCTAATTGTAAGTCTCTGAGTTCTTAAATATTGGTATCTTTTGCATAGTGCAGAAGAGGGTACTTGCTTATCATGAAGTGCTTAGGGCAATTTACAAATTAGGTTTTACTGTTGCTGGGGAGGGAATGAAAAAGTTTGGGATGTGGGAACAAAATCACAAGCAGAAATTGCAGCAAAACTGTAGCAAATGTGTAGTAAAGTGTTGTGGGTGCCTCTGTGTGCTCAACTTGCCAGTTGAGTTACTGGAGTTTGTCTAGAGGTGGATCTTACAGTAGGGTGGAAGCAGACAGCATCTTTTAGAGGAGGGATCTAAGGAGCAGCTGCTTGACTTGCTTGTTGGAGCCACAGGGTAATTTTTTTTGACATGTCAGCTGTATTGTCTTATCCATCTTGGAAGATCATCAGAAGCCCAGGGAAGTTGCTGCAGAACTTCTAGAAAGGGGCAGGCTGCCCTCACGCCCCCTTTCCCTGTATGTCTGCCTGAATCTGTCTGCAAAGGTGACTTTTGAAGTTTGGAATAGGGGTAGTGGCTCAGGCCAGTCTCCCTGCAGGGGTGTTTCAACCCTGCACCATCACTATCTTTCAAAAAACCCCTAAAAAATGTCTAAGGCTTTGGGTGGAAATGAGTAACAACTTCCCAAAAAATAGTACAGAAAGAAGTTGCTTGATTACAGCAAAAGGATGATGTAGGGCTGCGAGAGAGAGGTTGTATGTTTAAACCTCTGTTTGGAGTGGGAATAGAAATGTTTCTGGTAGAGCCTCTGCTTCTGTAAAATATCTTGGTTGCCTAGTTCATATCAGAATGATTTTCTAATGGTTATAAAATGTGGATTTTGTGCACGTGAGTATGAATTATTTGTTTGTAAAATACGATTCTGAGGTTTGGTCTCCAAGTTAAATATATGCCTGGTTTGACCTATTTTTTCCCAACCTAATTCTGCCAGTGCTGTGTGCACACGTGATGTTTCCTGCTGAGGGAGTCCTGCTGACCTTAGAGAGACAAGGCACCTTAGAAAAGCTGATGCATAAGTGGTGGTGGTGGTAGTGGTAGCAGGCTCAGGGTTTGCATGAGGTGGGCTGTCAAGCTGGCTGAGCAAGGGGAAGATGTGAAATAGGGTGTTTGAGGAGGAGTCTGATTTAACACCGTATTATCTGGCAGCTCAGGAAGGGTCATTGTGAATAATATGCTTGGCTGACTTGTGACCTTCTCACAGTAGGTCTGAGAGATGGACAGGAGATCAATCTGTTTGATGGCCTTCTAATAACTCACTGAAAACCCAGTTCATCTACTTTAGCTACCTGGACCAAAAAGGATATAAATGCAGCATTGCTAATCCAAATAATCCTTGTGGGACCATGAGAGGGGACATCCACATGCTGAAATGAAAAGTGATAAGAGGGCCTTTAGCAAATGAAGATCTAAGCTGCTAAGTCTACACAGCATGTTGTGATCTTACTAGCTTATATCCAGGACAGTATAGCCATGTTTCGTGCAGTGCTGCACCAAAAAGAGAGACATGACAGATTATCTTGAGTTGGCTGCGTGCGACTGGTTTATGTGCAGTGCTCTGTTGTCGCCAGGGCTTTTATTCCCCTGTGTAATGAAGGCAAAAGTAGCTTCCTGCATCTCTGCCCCCTCAGCATCATCGTGCCCTGGGTTAGGTGCAAAGTTGTTCAAGAGTGCCTGAAGGGAGGCAGGTCCTCGGAAGCAGGAGCTCCAGAACTGGTGTGTTGGGTAAGGCCTGGTGCTCAGGGAGGAGCTGCCCTTCCCAGGAAGGGTGTTACTATTTCTCTTGTACCCGATCTAGATCAGACCTAGATCTATGACTTTCCAGGAATGTGTCCTAACAGGCAGGGAGCTTCTCTAAGTGTGTGTGAGTATGGGACATGCTTTTCACCCATCTGGCCAAAGTTGTTATGTTCTACATGGAAGATTTGAAGATTCATGGAGCCAGAGAGCAAGAGGGAGCATAATTCTGCTTTAATGGGTAGAGGGGGAGTTTATGTGTGCCTTTGCCAAGAGCTGGTTCCTGTGTTTTATATGCAGCGTAGCACGTGGGTTGTCAAGACTGGTGTTTCTGAGACGCACAGGAACAGAACACTAGGTTCCTGAATCCTGTTATGCTGAGAGCAGGACTGAGTAGTAGTGAGTACCATTTTCAACTTCAATGCCTAAATTTTGTGTAAATCCCATTCTTTTGATCTAGCCCAGAATATCTATGTTTAGTCTTAGTCTTCAGAACTGTTTTTATTCATGCCTCAGTGATGCATCCAGTGGGAATTTGCATGTTCATTTGGCTTGTTTTATGCAGTAGTTTTTTCTGTGGAATCCTGGTAGCTAATGGTGAATATGAAAGCTTTCAAATACAAATTCCCATGTAATAGGATACTGATATAATTCAGTCAGAGCTTTGATAAGCTGCAGATCATATGTGGTAACCAGTTCTTCAAGCCTCAGAGGACCTTGGATCAGAGCCTAGAAAGTTGTTGGGCTCACCTCTGAGTTTGAGTGAGAAGATTAAGGTGAGAGATTACTCAGAAATGCTTTCCAGGTGCACCACTCAGCCAAAAACATTGTCTTTCCATAACCACTTTCCTTGATTCTCTGTTCATGGATTCTGATGCATGGTAGAATGGGAGGGAGACTTTGTAGCTGCAGAGGTCTCAGTTGGACTTCATGCAAACTGCGGGTTTCTCATTAGAGAAACACAGTTAAAACTGCAGTTCATGATAAATGAGTAGAAAAAGTTTGCTCCCTCTAGGAGCTTTTAGAGTTTTTTTGTTTGTTTGCTTGTTTCCCCACACACACATTTTTTAAAGGAAGCAGGAGGTAAAAAACTTTTTCAGCCTAAGTCAGCAGGCAAATTCTGCATCTGCTGGAGGTAGCAAGTCTTCTGTGTAATGAACCATTTTTATGTAATTGCTGTGAAGAAAAAAAAATAGTCCTATTTTAGAGCAGAGAGGGTTGTCATTGAGAAGACTTTTTCAGAGACTGCTAACCAATTGTGATGTTCCTCCTCCTGCCATGGTTCACATCCCTGCAGTGCTGTCCTGCCAGGCTTACCCGGCTTCAGGTGTGGTTCAGGAGCTTGGACCAGCCCTTGGCAGCCCTGCTGAATGCTGAGTCACAGGGAAGAGATGGAGACACAAGTAGTACTCAGATCTGTGCAGCACTGGTGGATTATTTGCTGAAAACTAGAGACCCCCACAAATCACAAGCACATCATCAGTTGTTGACCAAGATTGGTGATATAATTATGATGCTCATTTTCCGATAGATGGCTGCTTGAGTAAAGAGCTGAATTTGTCACCGTGTGAGCTACCCTGAGGCTACCAAGCCTCTTAAAACCCCCCCAAAAATTCCATGTATTTTCAGTTGCATATACTTTTTGGGAATGTGTGTCATTTATGTGTAGACATTTAATCACCCTTGTTTTGATGACTCTTTTCTTTGCAGTCTCTCACTCCCAGTGAAGACAGGTGACCTGGCAGGAGCAAATCCAATGCACTGTGAACATGCAGCATAATTATCTTCCTGAAGTAGTTCTGGAGCATGCATGTGTGGGAGGAGGGGAGGCATATTAAGTAGTGGAGCTGCATGAAAATCTGCCAGTGGAACAGTTTTCTGTCAAAAAAAAAAAGCTGTTTTAAACAGAATCAAAATGTTCCTCATGAGAACGTGTTTGTACTGCAGCTGGCAACTGTTCAGAGGACCTGGAGCCCTGCAGCCTTGTTTAATGATCAGATCCAGTTGGGAGAGATCAGACATGGAGGTGTGGCAAGGTGTTGGTTGTTGTTATGCTTCAGCTGTAAAGAAAACTTCAAAATGCTTCAATTTCCCACAGTGCAGAGAGTGAGACTTGACCTACTCTGCCATTTCTTAATACAGCCCTTTCTTTAAAATTATCTCCCATCTCCAGCTCACATCATTAAAGTGCTGTTCTATTGTATTTACTTCATGGAAGCCTGGGGCCCATCTCACTGCTTACACCAAGTTCATTTAAGTCACTGATCTTGCACTAGGGATGCATTTGACCCATGATGCCTTAAAATAACTGTGGAAATACTCACTGCATATTTATGTGGGACAGAGACCACACAGATTTCTCAGTTTGTAGTTTTCTAACGCTTGTGCACTGGAAAACAAAAACACATCAGTGAGGGAAACCTGTCCCCCAAACATAGACAGTTGCCTTTTGGCTTGACAAGATCACCTTGAATGGGATCCCTGCTGCCTTCTTAAATTCAATTTTCCCACTTTAGATTCAAATGTTATGCTAGCAAGTTTCTTTTTTTCCCTCCTGGCACTGCTGGGAGCAATTTTTTTTCTTCTCATTATCTCTACTCCCTTCCACCTCACAAACACTTTTTTTATAGTTGTTGGAGCCTATGTTTGGACTTTCAAGCATCTGGTGCAAACTAAGCATAGTGCTGCTGTTTGGGCCTTCCCGGTTTCAGTGGTATTGGGACCTTCTTACATTTGTTTGCAAAATGGTCTGTATTTTGACACAATGGGGCTATCTTAGGGTGTAGCAAAGGCAGCCTCCCTCACCAGATTGTTCAAAAGTGGTCTTCATCAAGGAGAAAAATGTCCCATTTTGGCTTCATTTCTCTTGTGGCAGTCAAACCAGTCATCAGTGCAACAGAAAACAATGGCTTCAATTAATGTCTTACAATTTTGTGGTCATTTGTCTTATTCCTTCAAAGACCTTCACTCTTCGCCTTGTGGGTTGGTCTGGTATATTGAAGACCATCCTCCAGGTGTTTAGTCTGGCAAAACATGAATGTGAAAACTGCATTTTTTTTTAGTGTGGACACTTAGTGCATTTATTTGACAGTTGAGCTGTTTCTTGTTCAGAGCATGCTGCACAACAACAGCAGTTTGTCATCTCCTAAGTAAGATGAAGAAAGAGACAGTTAATGGATTATTTTAATATCCTGAGATTATTTCTGATTTGGTTTAGTTAATAAATGTCTTGTGCTTGTTTCCTAGCACTTGTCTTGCATCTTGTGTATACAATTACCTTTCAGTCTTCCCCTGGTCCCCAGCTCTTCTGCTGGATGGTGGATTGGAGGGTATCTCTGCTGTGCCACTGGTTCCCTGGTCAAGGTACTCACATAGCAGGAGGCTGAACTAATCTTGAAGTGCTCTATTATCTGAACAAAACTTGGAGGTGTCGAACTTTTTGTCTGTCGATGGATAAAGCAAAAACAAATTAGCAGAAGCTTTATCACTGTGCTTTCTAGTCTTTTTCTAGGCTGAGTATGGATAGCCAAGTATATATGTGGAAAAAATATTTTGAAAAGTCCTTTCCCTTTCCTTAGAGGTGTTCTGCTGTCCATGGATGAAAATGGGAATCTTTCAGAGATCTTTGTCATGCTCTGCCACAAATACTTAGCCATTTTCAGTTTTTTGACCCAAATTTTTCAGATACTAAAGGCTCTTCTAGCAGAGATGTGATATCCCATAGGAATGTCAAATCTGCCATTCAGTTATCTATGCAACCTGCATTCTTCAGGCCTTAGAGTTGTTTGGTTTCTTTTCTTTCTTAGTTAATATTTTTTTCTTAAAGGGCATTTTCTGTATTTCAGTCTGTGACCATTGCCTCTGGTCCTATCACTAGTCACCACTGAGAAGAGCCTCTCTCAGTCTGCCTTACTCCATCCCACCAGCTGTTCATGCACAGTGATAAGATCCCCTTTGAGCCTTTTCTTCTCCAGGCTAAATAATCCCAGTGCATCCTTCTGCTTCTCTAGCCACTCTTTTCTGCATGTTAGTCATTCCCTTGGGTCAGGACATGCATTTGTGTGCCTGCATGGAGAGCTGTGTCAGGGAAGTGACCCGGGTTGGAAGTAACCAGTTATTTTATGCTGTGTGCTCTTGACCCAGAATGAGGTCTGCTCAGCTGTTCTGTGAAGGCTTATGGCAATGCAAGCAAAGACTGGGAATAAGAAGTGGGAGGAAGGTAAGGTGTTTCTCCCTGTGGAAGTGTCAGTTTATGCTGGCCTAAAGTGTTTGTGACAGTTGTCACCTTTGTGGACTGTGAACAGATGTGAAGGCCTAAGGGTAAAAATCTTTGGTCTAGACTTACTAAGGCAATGAAGATGGTGTTTTGAAGGGATTGAGAAAAATAATTTTTCTGTATTATTTCTTTACCCTGACCCCAACCATTTGCTGCTCGGGAACTTTCTGAACTGTTTGTGCTTCTGTGGATTTCGTACCTTTCAACAGAAATCTGCTCCATGAAATCTCCTCTGCTTTCCTCTGAACCTACCTACACTTTCATTGTATTTGAAAATGAATTTCACAGCTCAACTAGCTGTTGCATTAAGAATCACTTCCTTTAGGATGCTGTGAACCTGACTCCTACTGCTTTCTCTTGATCCCCTCCCCTCCCCTCCCCTCCCCTCCCCTCCCCTCCCCTCCCCTCCCCTCCCCTCCCCTCCCCTCCCCTCCCCTCCCCTCCCCTCCCCTCCCCTCCCCTCCCCTCCCCTCCCCTCCCCTGTCATATCTTCCCTCAGCTGTCTTTTATCCTTCCCTGAATCTTCTCTTAATCTTCTCTTCTGCTTTCATCTTTGGTACCTGCATACTATCCTGCTCCTGATTTGTCACCATTATACTACACACTTCTATATTTTGGATACTCCTTTCGCATTAAATCCCAGACTAATTGTCTTCTAACTCCAACCCCCTAATGCTCAGCTTTGCATCTTTTGTTTTAGCTCTGGGTATCTTGTGTGGTCCTGTTCGACTGCTGTCTGATTTGGATACAATCCAGTTTCTTGTATGTGACCTCTTTTTCTCCTTCATCTCCTGCCACCACCTGTATTTTGGTCAGGGACTTAGTCAAAGTATTTGATTTTTCTTAATTTTTTTTCTTTTTTTTTTAAATTAGACCAAATTCACTTCTGTTCTCACATTATGGTGGAATGTAATTTTCTGTTTGTCTTTGTTGCCAAAAATCTTTTTCCATGATTTGGTAATTTTTCTCCTTTTGTATGGTAATCTTAAAGTCATCAGCTTTCCGAAAGTTAAAACTCTGCTGTGAGGGCATTTTTCTCCTCTGTTTCATTTTATTTGAATCCCAGGTCAATTTCTTTTGTCTATTAATCTTATTTTTATCTTTGTGGATCTGGTAAATGCTGCTTATTCTTAAATACACATTCTTGTGCCCTCTGTCTCTTCTTTGCTAGATAATTAACATTACTAAAGTACTTTGCTTTTGCAACAAAGTATGGCAACTCACTTCAAGCTGTTTTCTGTACTCATTGAGCCAGTGGTAAGAGACTGCCTGAGTAGTTTGTTACTTTCTTCCTTCAGATCCTTCCCTTTGCTGCTACAAAGTGTCCATTGCAATAATATCTGTGAACCTCTGCTATGTGCTCATCTTGTCTGTATAAAGTTTTTGGGGTTTGGGTGTACAGATACTGGGTGATTCACTGCTCAGTGCTGTACCTTGTATTTCACAGAATTGTGTCTGATAGTGGCCATTTGTGAGACAGTTGCTTCTGACATTTCTGATATTTTTGACTTTGCCTTATTAGTAGGTGAAATATTTAAATCTTCCAAAATGCAGAAGACCTCAATGCGTTCTGCTTGGGATTTTCATGCACAAGTTGCTTATTGGGATCATTGTGGCTCTTAGAGGGTACTGGGGATTCCTGTTCATTTTGGTGGGTGCTCTGGGGATCTTTCTCCTCTTGCTGTATTAAATATATCTCACCTTACTTTTGCTGTCTAGAATTGAGCCCTTTTGTGCCAATGGAATAACTGAGTTCTTTGTTGTGAGGAGAGGGGCTTGGGATGAACCATTCTGTATTTTAAGATGAGTTGTAATTTCCTGTGTCTCTCTCTCAAGGAAGCCTCAATGCAAATTTAAGCAAAACAGCTAAAGCTGGATGATGTAAATCTCTACTGTAGGGTTGTTTGTGTCAATACAAGACTGGAATTTCTGGTCAGTATTTCTGTGGTAGTTCATATTAGCATTTCCTTGAAGTATATGTTGCTCACATCATTTGTGTCTGTCTTCCTGGAGAGTTTAGTTTTGCTTTAACAGAGGGGCAGAATGTCATTATGTTCAGTGGAAGGTGTCACAAGCAGTAATGGTTGATTCATAATCACCTGCTCATAACTATGTAGAGCAATGTACTTTTGGAAAGTGCAAAGGGTAATTGCGTATCCAGACAATAATTCTGTCTATAAGTGTTGAAAACTCAGGAGTTGGACTCCCTGCCAATGGAGGAATTTTCAAGGCTTTTAATGTGGAGACTTTCTCCTATGACATCAGGGTGCTTACAGGGTTCAAGACTTCCAGTACATGCAGGTTGGAGATGTACTGCTGGAAAGGAAAGCTGAGATTTTTTCCTTGACTCTGTGACTACAGTTACTACAAATATTAGGAAAAGCCTTGGTTTTTATTAAACTCACAAAAGTGCTGCTCTCACTAGAAGGCAGTTAGACTTGGGGGGCTTTCTGCCCAATTGCAAACAAACGTTACAAGTTTGAGATAGCAAGGAACTATAGGTTTTTTTGTATTGATTTGGGGTGGTTTTGACTTCGCTATGCTTCACTTTTTCCTTTATATTCTCCTAAGCCTTGTTATATGGCCTTTTAGATGTTGTTTATTTAACAAACATGAATGTTACCCACTTAAAAAGAAAAATCCTGTCATCCTCTCTGGGGGTTAATCAAGGGAGAAACTTTCTACCCTGTGAAAGCAGGGTGAGACTGTTCTGAAGTATTAAATAATCAAAGGGAAATTATACTCTGTGATGATACCTCAGGGAAGATTTAATTAAGAAAATGAAATTGCGTAAGAGTGACCTGTTGTGGACTGCCAAAAAGCCAACAGGTGAGGGAGACATTTGTTAGCAGTGTGTGCCCATTGGTAAGAACTTGTGCAGTGTACCAAGCCTGAGAGATATGAAGCACAGCAAAGTATCTGAAAGCAGTGTTTAACTATCTGATTGATGAAGGTCAGCACTGCAGGGGCCACATCTAGGCTGTGAAGTGGCTCCCAGGTTCTGGGAATCAGGGCTGGTTGTGGCACGTGTGTCTCTGCTATGCCTCACTTAGACTTCATACTAATGAGTTGCCTACAGTTCAGAGATACCATTTCCAACCTTCACTGGCTAAAAGGGAGCATGGCATCAGCCATGCCAGCCTCCTGTGGAGTTGTACCTGGAGCACAGTGGGTGGGTAAGTCCACTAAGGCTTCAGCAGATTTGTCTTGCTTTAAATCCATGTGGTTAATTTTACATGCTTGCTGGCCAGAAGCACTTTGGCACTGGCTGAACCCTGGAGGTGCAAGGGCAGTGAACTGGTTGGCAGAAGGTCAGCTGAGGGGTGCAGACATCGGTGGGATGGCAGATTTTAAGGAAGCAGCAAAAGGTCTGTCTCTTGGGCCAGGTCTACTAGAGGCGTGAAAAGGAAGTGGCTCACTTCACGCCTTGGTGTGACCAGGTTTTGTAGAGCTCAGAGCTGTGCATTGGGGAAGAGCGCATCCATGTTCTGCTCTTCTCTCTACAGATGAGGATTGTCTCTGGATTCACCGATGAGGACTGAATTGGGAAACTCTGGAAACAGCAAATGAACTGAGGAGGAGGGAATATAGGGAACTTAATACTTGATCCTTTACTCCCCTAGGCAATGCTTTTGAAATACATTTGACTCATGGGGTCTTGAACAAACCGGGGACTGACATTTAACAAGTAAAGGCTGCAAGGATGGGTCTGATGTCTGTAATAACACATGTGATTTTGTAAGTCAGCAGTCATCCCTCTGCCAGGGCTGAGCGGTTTCTCCTTTGCCCTTTGCAGTGTCTGAATCCCCAGAGGTCTCTCTCAGCCTGCTCTCTGGCAATTACAGAGGCATTCCCTTGCTCTCACCATTAGCGTAATGGCTTGTGAGAACATCACTTATCCCTTTGCTCTTGAGTGACTACTGCTTCCATAATCCCTTTTGCATTAAACTAATGGATCACTTGTGTATGCAATTTTTCTCCCCCTCCTCATATGGTGAGGAGAGTACCTGTCATTGCTTTTGCCCCATTTGTCATTTATTGCAGATAAAAATACAAAGAGAATTTGACAAGAAATTGGAGCAACTGTCATATCTTGTTGTGTCTTACTAAAAGTATGCAAATAATAGAAAATGCCAGCTGAAAAAAGAAATACATTGCCATGTTCCATTATTCCATTGCTATGTGTAATTCTTCAGTTGCAAGAAAGCAGATTCTCATCACAAGTAGTCATTATACCTGGATTTTATTTATTTATCTTTCAGTTAGAAGTGATGTTTAAAGTAGCTACTTATAAAATGGAGTAGTGACCATTTCCAAGCCATCCCTTATGGAAGAGGAAGAAAAATTTTGCTTACAGATACAGTACCTCTTCCACTGTCTTTTATTCCAAAGTAACAACAATTTTAAAGGGCTGCTTCATTTTCCCTGCATTTACAATATCACACCTGTGCTGCTCTCTTAATTGTTAGGAAGTTTTTCATAATGTCTAAGCTGTCTCTTGCTGTGGTATAATCAGTCCCACCCACTGTGGGCTCAAGAAAAAAATATTCTTTCTTCTTCACAGAAGCATCTTAAATACTGAGCAGTGTCACTTGCACTGTTCTTCCCACTGCATCTTCCATCTTTTTTCCACATTTTTGCTAGCTAGTCCCAGTTATATGTATATCTTTATGGGTTGTGTTTTCCTGAATTTTTCTCTTTCCAGTGGCTCTTTGGACCTACTCCAGTTGGTCATATGTTTCTTCAAATGCACCACCCAGGCAAGGATGTAGTACTGCAGCTGAAGCTTTGCTGATGCTCAGTAGAGTGGAAGGACAAGTCCATGTGCTCTGTAGGGCAGTTGTGTTTATCTGTTCCAGCCTGCTTGTTTGCTCAATAGCTTGACTCTGACTCCTGTTCAGATTGTCATCCCTTCTGACCAATGGATTCTCTCTGAGTACTCTTACCTGGTGCTCTGGCTTTGGCTGGAGTGGAGTTAATTCTCTTCACAGTAGCTGGTGTGGGGCTGTATTTTGGATTTGTGCTGAAAACAGTGTTGTTAATACAGAGATGTTTCAGCTGCTGCTGAGCAGGGCCTGCTCAGCCTCAAGGCTTTTTCTGCTTCTTGTACCACTCCCACAGTGAGGATGCTGGATGTGCTCAAGGAGCTGGGAAGGGACATAGACAGGACAGTTGACCCCAACTCAGCACAGGAATATCCCAAACGATATGCCATCATGCTCAGTATGTAAAGCTGGGGAAAGAAGAACGAAGGGGTGGATTTTCAGAGTGATGGTGTTCGTCTTCCCAGGTAACTGTTCCACCTGATGGGGCAGGCCCTGCTCTCCTGAAGATGGCTGAACACCAGCATGCCTATAGGAAACAGTGAATTAATTTCCTTGCTTGGCTTGTGAGTGCAGCTTCTGCTTTCTCTATTAAACTTGTATTTATTTCAACCCGTGAGTTTTCTAGCCTTTACTTTTCTGATTCTCTACCCAATCCCACTCTGGGGGGAGTGACGGAGTGGCTGCACAGGACTTAGTTGCCAGCTGGGGCTAAACCACAACACTGGGTGTGAAATTCTCCTTACTGTATTTATGCACTGTGTACAGCTGTGTTTCTTTCCTGGTTTTTCCAGTTGCTCCACTTTGCCCCAACAATACTGGATTTGAATCCTGGCCTTCACACTTCAGGTCTTTCTTTGTTCCATTTGGTCTACAGACTTAATAAGTTGACTCTTTCTTTTCACTTAGAGATGTAGCAAGACTAGCCCATGGAATTTGTCCAGGTCTCTACTAATCATTCATGTAGAACCAGTGATAACTGCTAGATCCAACCTGAATGAACTTTATCTAGATCATGTTTTCCAAACTTTCTTGAAAAAACGTTTTAAAAAGAATTTTTTAAAAATGTGAAAGTATGTAAAAAACTTTAAATACGGTCAAGGTATAAAGTATTCGTGCTTTTTCCTGAGCTGCAAAAACTGTTACTTTGTTGCAGAAGAAAATTAAAGTAGTCTGAAGTGTTTTTTCTCGATGAATCTGTTTCTTGTTAATTCCTGTTACCAGTATCTTGATGCTGTTTTTGGATTTGTCCCACTCAAAGAGCTCTTGGAATCTCTCATCAGAGTAAATGCCTGCAAGAGGGATTGTAGTCCAGACTTATTCTTCTTTGTCTAGACTTTGCAGTCTCTGAGGCAGGCTGCATAAATTCAATGTCAAGAGAATAAAAAAATCAGTTGTGCTTTTATTTTCCTCTCCCTGGGGACTATTGCAAGATCCAGAAAGTTAATAAACTGGCCAGGTGCACAGTGTGCCAGCTGGTCCTAAGATCTGTGCAGCAGTTGCCAGCTAGAAAGAGTATTTGGTATCATTACTTGGAATATTTTCTATATTATTTAAATTGTACCCAAGTAGAATAAACACTCCAGATGAACAGAATCTCCATTTCCCCTGATACCTTATGCATTTGTAGCCAAATAATAGAATCACTGAAGGTCATCTATTCCAACCTTTCTGCCTAGGCAGGGTGCCCTAGAGCATGTTACTCTGGGTTGTGTCCAGACAGCTTTTGAGTATCTCCAAGGAAGGAGACTCCACAACCTCTCTGGGCAATCTGTTCCAGTGTCCAGGCACACAGTGAAGTTGTTCCTCATGTTCAGGTGGAATTTCCTGTACATCAGTTTCTGCCTGTTGTCTCTTGTCCTGTTGCTTGGCCAGAAGAGTCTGGCCCCGTTCTCTTGACGCCCTCCCTTCAGATACTTACAGACACTGGTAAAGCCCCCTCTCAGTTGTTTCTTCTCAAGGCTGAACAGGCCCAACTTCCTCAACCTGTCCTCAGAATTGAAGGAGCCTTTCCCCTAATGCATAAGATTGGAAGAAAGTGGGATCCTATATATAGCATAAAGTTTGATTGATTCATTATATGGTTAAAATGAAATTACGGTAGGTTTATGATCTGTTTTTTCACATATTGTGTGTATGGGGAAAAAAGTCTTTAGGGATGAGAAGTCTAAAGTGTTTTCTAGGTAACTTTATCGTGAGAAAGTAGGTGTGTGAGAAAAAAACAGAATTTAACTTGTAGCATCTCAATGAATAAGGTTGTCTTAGTACAGATGTTTTGCAGGGCTTCAGCCTGTCCCAACCAAGGTGGATGTTAGATCCCAGCTGTTTTCAGAGAGCAGGAGCAGTGTAAGATACTAATCCGTTTTCAAGGTGTATTTTTAAAAGACTTTTTGTGGGCTGAATCTATGGATCTTAAAATTTATTCTCATCTAAAATACTTTATTTGCTGAATGTCATTCCATCTAAAAGACACATTATTTGCTAAAAATTATTTTATCACTGTGTAGTTGTGGAAGGCTTCTACCAGTCCTCCTCCTTGTTTTGCACAGTGCAGCTTCGCTGCCGTATTCAGTTTGTTTCTTGCTGGCACTCTGAAGATAGCGTTACATGCCTCACAGCTTGATTTGTCAGATACGGGGCAGGTTTTCTGCCTGCATGCTAACACTAAGTATAGAAGTGTTGATTAAATATCTAGTTTTGTGAAAAGCACATTGAAATACCCTTTTGCATGTAAGAAAATGTGTGATCCTCTTAAGATTTTAGAGGAGGGTGTCCTGTGTGGAGTTACAGCAGGATGAGTTTCAGGTATTTTGATATCTGTAATGTTTTTCTCAGACAAATCCTTTGAACTGATGGGTCTGCAAAGTTTTTCTTGCTGTAAAACTTTGATCCAGAGTTTAGTTTTGGTTTTTGTTTTTTTCCTGAAGTCCATCAGCATGGGGAAGAAGACATGTTTGTTCATGTTTTTAGTGCTTATTTCCCCTTCTTTCACAGAAAATGACTGGTTGAATTTTAAATTCGCAGTCTTAGTTTGTACTCAAAATGCATTTATAGGATACCAAAGTCATTGTGCTTGTGTGTTATAAAATATGCAAATTCTCGATGCTTGGTGCAGAGCCATCAAGTGTGGGAAACTGATACAAGTTGGAGGTGCAATGTATCTCGCATAAAACATAATAGATATTTTATTTGACAACTCACGAAGGAATTGCTCTTTATGGTGGGTCTTTGAACATTAATTTATATGTTTCCTTATTCTGAGAGTTTATTACCAGTAATTCAAGTAGCTTCATGAACCAGGCGAACTTACTTTGTCCCTGATTTGGCAAAGACTTAGCGATATCTTTAATTTTAAAGCAGGATGACTGTGCACCCTGATTAGAGAAACTCTGCTTAAAATTTCTTTGAATGGGCGAAAGCAGAGTTTGGGTCAATTGGGTTTTACTCAGGGAGCCTGAATGCTTAGGATTTGGCTACTGCGAGGATTTAAGATACCTCATAACCTTAAAGTAATTTACTGGTGACTTTTAGTTATAACTTCCCCTTCTTTTCATTTAAAGAATCCAGAAAGAATAAGAATTGAAGTTTTAAAGTGTAGGGAAATGAATACAAGATTTTGTATCTACCATTCACTTTAAAAAAATGTCCAGGTGGTTTTTTTACTTATTTTCTTTAGAATGAACTTTGGTTCCTTAATCTCCTCTAGGTCTTAATCTGACTATGTATGTGTGTCATGAATCATTGATTGATTTATCTTATTAAAAGACATACATTTTATGAAGCTTCTGCAGTTACTAGTTTTTTCCTTCCTTCTGTGCTTCTTGAAAATATTTGACTTGGAAAAATTCTTGAGCAAGGTTTTTTGGTATCTAGATAGTTTAAAAATGAATCTTAGACTTGCACATATGTTGTTCAACACTTTGAAGCCCTGAACTATGCAGGTTCTGAGAACACTCAGAAAACATCTCAGAAAACATTGTGTGAATTATTAGTTAATGTTGATGGTTTAAAAGTGACCTCAATTTTTGTCATTTCTCTTGTTAGGTTTGCTAATATTTCATAACATTTGTTTTTTCAAGGAAGGATTTCTCCTCCTTGCCTTCTCTTCCTCTTTTCTTGAATCTGCGGTGAAGATGTGAAGCTGGATTTGACATGATCTCCATGGCAGCACACATTAGTTTCCATGGCAACACATTTCACAAACAGCTCGACAACTTTACTACAGTGTCAAACAAAAGAAGAAGCCCGACTGTTGGAGCAGGCTGGGATCAAGGTTAAAAAATAAAAAAGAGGGGAAAGGGAGGAAACACTGGAAGAGGCTGGGTGAGATAATGACTTCTTCCAATTTGTCCTTTTAAAGCTTTTGCTCCAGGGTAAGCACATCATTTAAAATAACCCCCTAAATTCTCCAGTCCATAATTACCATGCTATCCAGTTGCATTCCCACACATGAGTAGGTAAGTGATGGGCTGTCACAAGTCTTTTGTCCCAAGATACTTCTTTAGCCTGGTTTCATAAGGAAATGAGGCTTACACATTAACAATCCTCTGATCCAGTTGTCTCTTTGTCTCTCTCCTATTGGTACCTCATAGCTTTTGCCCCCATTGATCAGATTATTTGAATCTGACAGAGGGGTCAAAGTTGAGGAGGTAATTAAGTTCCTCTAGGTGTTGTGAAAAGCTGCTCTCTGTTCAGTCCCTGGAAGGAGGCTTTGTGCACTGAGAATTGGAGAATTACAGGCATCTAAGCTAGATGGATATAATAAACAATGTATAAAGATTCTTGTGATGGTCTGAAGTCAGGAACATGTTTAAGCACATGTTTAGTGTCTCTTTTTCATGAGATGCTTTTCTGAACCTCAGAGACAGGATACTATGAGAGGCTGATTCTCTTAGAAACAGTTAAGGTCACTTCTCTTTACACTTCCCAGTAACAGTACTGGGAAGGCATGAGGGAAAATATGGAAGGACTGCAAGGTGTTAAGCAGCTTTCAGTTTTACTTTTATTTCAGACTGAGTATAATCCATTCTTCAGGTTTGCACAATGCAGGCAACAGGCTTGTTGCATTGTGTTTGTGTCAGGAACCTAAACTACTGCTGGCAACCAAATGTGAAAATAGAAGCTTGAGTTGGGTGTCAGAGGACTTGTACTAAGAGGATTTGGGAGTGTGGGCAAGGATATATTGGTATTCTCAGGGGTCTGCTCCATTGTTTGGGCTGTGCACATCTCCCATTTCTGAGAGGTGCAGTTCCATGTGCATGGGAGAGATTGCATTTATGTCATTGGAGAGGTGTGGTGTTTTAGTAGAATCTATTTCTCAGCTGTGTTAGAGATGATTTTTAAAAAAAGAAAAGAATGCAAAGTAGCTCAAAAATTTATATTGATCCTGGTTTAGAAATGCAAGGCTACCACATTATTCTTGCCACTTCAGAGTGGTTCCCATCAAACCTAGTATGATGTGCTGTCGTGCATGCGAGCTTTTATGGGAAGATGGGTTTTTATTTTCTGGTTTTTATTTAAAAACATTATAGACGTGGCTATACAGGGCTAAATGCAGGAGGGAATTCATAAGTATCAAAGATGTATTTTGATTAAAGGAAACACACAATAGCCCACACCACACTGCATTGCTGCAGTTGATGGTGTGGCAGGTAGAAGGCAGTGTTAGTCTGGGGACTTGCCGGGGTAGAGGCAGGTTCTGGAGACATGGCTTCAGGCTGGGGACATTGCCCTGCTTAGGGAATAGGATCCAGCTCCAGCGAATCCTAGAAGGCTGGATCTTTTAATACATTGCTGTTCAAAATTGGCTTACCCACTGCAGACTTCTGCTTACCATACAAAATATTCAAGTGTTTTTCTTTCAGAAGGAAAGGAAAACAGTTGTCTCATAGAATTGTTTTTTTTTTTTCTGCTGACTCTTGGAAGTTATCCTGGTGGAAATGGTCTGTTTAACAGAGTTGAATGAAATGGTCAAAGATGTACATAGCAATCTTTTTTTGCCTACTTTTCCATTTTAACTGATTACTATTGTTTTAAAAAATGGCTAGAGAATTTTTTAAGGATCTTGGTTTCCATAAATCTCCTCAGAAGCTAGTTCTTAGGGGCCTTCATATTTTGAAAGCTTTAGTCCTTTGAAGTTTCTGGTGAAACAAAAATGCATGCAAAGGCTACCCATATTAAAAGGCTTGCTTATAGCAGTGTTAGCTGTATAACCAGCCTATGCTATGCTTCTGTTTTTGGTTACTACTAACCTTCCAAAATATCAACATTGATTTTTTTTTTCTGTAGCTCATGTGCCATCTCAAAGTATTTGGGAGTGTTGATTGGAAAATCCAGACAAGCTTATATTTAACACTCTTTCATGGTGTTTATGTTGTGCCCTGCTTAGACATCCCAGGGGGCTTAGTCCTTTCCACACTGAACCCGGAGAATCCATCTTTGGTTGATTCCTTCATAGTTTTCAGCCTCCTTCCTTGTCCTTAAGATTTGCCATACCCAGTCAGTAATTCTCAAGCTTGAATTAGATGTGCAGTGTTGGTCAAGGTCATCTATCCATCTAAAGAGTCTTAGCTGCTTTCCTGTCCCAACGAAGAGCAGCTTCTCCAGCTGTTATCTTCCATGCTTTTAAGGCCCTATTCAAAGACCTCTGAGGCAGACAAGGTTCAGCAAGGCAGGAAAACCTAGGCTCACATCTGCTGTTTTTTGGTATGTTTGACCAGGAAAGGATGGATGTGGAAAGTTTGCCAGTATTATGATTTCAATACGTACTTCCAACACCTTTCTGTAAACTGTGGTAATGTGTTTCTTTCCTCCGGTTGTCTTTAGAGTGTTAAAATTGCAATGTGAGCTCACTGCTGGAAGAACTACCAACATACCGATCTGAATGAAAGCTGTGAATCTTGTTCCATGGGTTATAAAAATAAACTTGTTTCATTGAGCTTTCATGTATCAAGAGATTTGCAAATGTAAAAATGCAATATAAAGGGAAGGGATTTTGAATAATTCCTTAATCTGGTTTTCAGTGGTCAGGATGTTCAGCTGCATTTTTTGTCTTCTCCCTAATCACTTTCATATTAAAGATTAATTGCATATCATAGAGAATCCTTGATTAAGCCAGTGAAAAGTGAGAGCATAGATCTGTTCATTAGAAGCAGTGTGAGGAATAATAATGAGCAACTGCCGGGCTTCCTTGTCTGCCTTACAATAGACACATAGAGGACATGAATTTCTGTGATGCTCCATTTGCTGTTATTAAACAAAAATAATTTACAATTTTACCAAGAAGCTTCCTTATTAACAAAACAGACTAAATTACTCTGCTCCATACACCTTCTGGGGCGTAAGTTTAACAGGAAAAGGAGTTAATATTTTCCAAGCGTATTTTGCCTCTTACTCCAGGAGAATCCAACAAGGTGATTTATGAAGGTGTTTTGATTTTAGGCTCTGTCAAATGACTTTCTCTTTAGCTACGTGCCTCTTTGCAATGGGTTGTTTGGGGTTTTTTTGTTCTTAGTTCTGGGATACTGCACATGATGCACGTACCACACCTGTAAAGCTGCAAAACTTGCGCCCCATTGCACAAGAACATAAATGTGTGTGTATGACTTTACCCCCAAGTGAACAAATAGGTTAATCTAGAGTTGTCTCTGCTGTCCTCTCTAGATAAGGAATGTCAAAAGAATAGGATGTAACAAGGGCAATGTCAGGACATATGGCAACAGTGTGGACTATGCATGCCAAAATTAAATCAGAGTCACTTTATAATACCAAATGAAGCAGTTTGAGAATGAGACTTGAGAGACAAAATGATCATTGAAGGCACACCTTTGTTTATAACAGGTGCTAGTACCACAGCTGTTAAGATTCCCATTCGGCAGCAATTTGTGGCTTTTTTTACTTGGAGGGAATGGGTTTTTTTCCACTAGTACACTGAATGAATTTGTCCTGAATCTGTGAGCAAGCATCAAGAGGCTGTAGTCATACATAGTATTGTTCATCACCTGTAGCAGTGATTCTGAAACTTCTTGGAAATAGATGACTGTCAAACCTGAATTTCTCTTGGACCATTTTCGATTCTTCTCAAATTTTTTAAGAAAGCTTTTTTAGACTATGAGTGAATTAAGCCAGTCTCATCCTCCTGCTGCCAGTCACTGTAGAAATGTAGTTTGGAGACCACTAGCAAAGTGTCATCTTAATCTTGAGTGAACTACAAAATAAAAGGCCTCTGGGTTGGCTTTTCTATTCCAATGGATTTGGTTTTTTCCTGCCTAAGGCTTAGAGTTTCAACAAGTGGAACAGAAATGTCTGATACTGAAAAGCCAGCTGAGTTACTCCTCCTTCAAAGGCCTATACAATCAAGTCAGTGCAGCATGAAGTCTTGTTCCAAGATTCATCTGATGCCAATTCTGCACACCTGCCCAAGTATGAGCCCTAGACGCAATTGTTTTGCATATGTTGTATGCAGGATAACTAGTTATGTGTCAGAATATACGATGGTGGTCAGGTGCTAAGAAATACAGAGTTGGAGTCCTTCACTTATACATTAGGTGGGCAGCAAAGCTAAATTTCTGATTGAGACAGTAAATTATCCCTAGGGAATAAGAAGCAACTGCCAAGGCAGTTCCAGACCTCTGAAAACACAGCTGTTTCATGATTCAAGAGAGATGTGATCATTGGTGATGAGACAATGCACTCTTTTCCATTGGTTCTCAAACAGCTTATTACTCAACAGGTTATTGAGTAATCTATGTTAACTTACCTTCTTTTGCTGTCATTGGACCTTATAGATCCTTTTTTAACGCTTTTAATTTTCTGCTTCTCCTTCCTCCCTTTTTGAACTAACATGAGTCGTTACACCAAAGGGAATAGCTAACCTATTTAACTTGATTTTCTCATGAAGCCTCATATTCTCATGAAGGCAGCATATTCTAATCTCCTTCATCTTCCAGAATGTCTGCACTATATTGAAAAACATTAAGGAAAATAAACCTCGGTCTTGGTAAAAACTTAAACACAGATATTGGCAATAATAAAGTTTCCAATTCAATTTATCTCTACTGAAAATTTTGAATCAAATTGAATTGTGTGTATGGCACAAGACAAGTTGGTACAGGCCTTGTGTGTGTGTGTGTATTTACTTGAAATGTGTGGGTTTAGGTTTAGATTTTTGTGATATAGACCAAAAGGATCCCTTGAAAGTCAAAGTTTGCTTCTTTTTTATCCACAAACAGTGGTGGGTCCCAAAACATGTTGGATTTACTTCATCTGCTTTCTGAAGGTTTCTAAAACAGGTACGGTGATTGTCACTTCATAAGTTTTTTGTCAATATAGCCTTAAAGGCAGTGTTATTTTTAACCAGTGATGGAATCTCTGAACAGTGATATTGTATGGAGAAGGTTTTGAAAGCAAGGGAATTCAGTTGGTGATGAAGGTTTCGTACACTGTTATTGTCTCAGCAGGGACGGGTTTGTGAAGATACGAGAGTTAGGTTCTATCTGACTCTTCCAGGTGCTGTTGGAGGGACAGTGGCATACTTGGTGCTGCAGAAGTCCTGAGGAAATGGCACATGCTCAGGTGGTGAAACTGTTCAAAATCCTGTCTACCACAGCAGATACAGGTCTGGTGGTACCGAGCAATGTGAAGGGTGCCCTTCAGTCTTGTAGCTGGAGGTGGTGGTGTATTTCATTTATGTCCTACTGCTGTGGGGTTTTGGGTGGGCTCTATGCCCTAAGTTAACTAAAAAGATAAAGAAAAACCTCAAGTAACTAAATCCCTACAACCAATCCTGAAGACTGATACATCAGCATAAAAAGAGTAAATGGTGCAGGAGCTTGCTTGGGTGTTGCAGGGGTTTGAGTTGTTCAAACCCCATTTACAGCAGTATGAGAAGAATTGCAGAGGTATAGCCACTGTGTATATTCTACACTTGTTTCATCTGAGGAGCTCAAGGAATTAGATACATTTATTTTTTATGTTTTCATTTTACTGCAGAAAAAAATATATAAATGAGGCTCTTTGATGGGTGGAGAGGTGAATCTGGTCCAGAAAACTTCCAGCATTCTTTGACTGTGCATGGCAGGTAATATAATTCTGTGAATGGTTGAATTTTACACAGTTCTTTGGGTGAGAAGGGATGAATAGGCTTGGGAAGAGGTGGGAAAGGACTGGATAGCCCTTCTTAATGTGGGTTTTCTGCTGTCTTCAGAAAATCAACGAAAATCATCTGCATGGTAGAGACTATTTCAGCTGCTGTACCTTGCTGTATTTTGTGCACTGCTGCTCCTGCTTTTAAACTAATGGGTTGTTTTCCATTCATGTTCTTGCCTTTTCTGCTTCCCTGGGTAAGGCTTTGGGCAGTTTCTGAGGCAGAGTTTCTGATCATGAGCTGAAATTTGCCACAGGAAATTTGGAGGATCTAAGTCGTTTTCTGACTTCCTGTCCTGTGCAGAAAGCCTGGGGCCACTGCTCCTGTCTTCCTCAAGTGAGCTCTGGACTCATTCCCCCCATTCTTCAAGGAAAACATGTTTAACATTAACCAGTGAAACTGGGTTTATTATTGTTTATACAATCTAGACCATATTCTGTTTTCCTTGACTTGCCCATGATGTTATGGTAGAGTGAGGCATTATTGCAGCATCTACTCTTTATCTTCTTGAGCTTCTTTCCCTTGGACCAGCCCAGAACATACAGCTTGTTTTGTTTTGTTCAGGCTATCCACATCTAATGAAAATCTGAATTCATTCTACCTTTTAGTGTTTGACAGTGATTTCTTTTTTAGCCACGGGAATGTACAATGAGAGCTTTTATCTATGACTGAAAACATAACAGGGTTTTCACTGGTACATGCTGCAACATGGCCAGAGCAAGAGGACAGTCCTTTCTGGAGGGCACCAAACATGGCTCTCTCCACCCCCTTGTCCAGATTCTCACTCTAATCACTCAAAAAAGGTGTAAGAGACCATTTCAAAATTAAAGAGAGATGAGAGATAACAAATGACAGGGAGGCAAAATAAAGGAGGAGATTAGCAAGGTTGTATAGATTATCTGCATGCAATCATTAATTTAGGAATAAAGATATGGAATTTCCATTTGAGTTTATTTTTCAGAAAATTTTGTAGCTCTTAACATCTATTCCTCAAGGGGATTTCTGGAGGGCAGGGGGAATACTGTCATTTCTGACCTGCTTTAGTTTGCTTCATCCAGGTCAAAAGATTTTGACCTCAGCCTTAAGCAGAGTCTGCTTTTTGTGTATGTTTCTTGGGCATATTGCTTATGTGGTACCCTATGGGGAACAGAAAATACAGACTTTTGCATTTAAGGAGATCAGCAAATCCAGAAATTTGCATCAGTTAGTTGTAAAAGAGCTTACTGATGTGTTGTGCAGGCCACTAATACAAGTTTTATTATATATTAGAGCCCTGGAGAGGTTCAGGAAAACTACAGAAGGGATCTGTTTTGTACATATTGAAGAAGGGGGAATGGTACAACCCAGATACTTGTTTGTCCATTATCTGTTATTTATGCCAAGCAGAAATTATGGGATGTGATTTATACATCTTAAGGAAGGGTAGCATAAGAAAAGCTAGCCCATGTGGGATTCTATGTGTACAAAAAATTCATGTCAAATTGGGCTTTGTTTGATGTTAAGAAAAGTTATGCAATTGATTTAATACACCAAGACTACTGTGAGGCATTTCTCTTGCTGCTGTACAACATTTTGATTGAGACACTAGGTTGATACAGAATCAGTGTGACACATTAAATACATAAAAACTGTATAACTGAGGTCTCCAAATGTAATGGTAAATAGGAAAAAACATTGCTGACATAAAGAAGGCTTCCACTTCTTTCTGTGTTGCATCTTCTTATGCCCACAGGGCAGGAAAGTTTTTGAAAGAATTTAGAGAAGGAGGAGGAGTACAGAGGGCACTGATGACCTGGAGATGCGGGGCCCATTTAATGTGTTGATACACTTACCTTATCAAAGAGAACTGGAGTGATTTCTCGATCATTGTCTCAATATATACAGAGGAAATAGAAATCTGAAATCTGAAACCAAGGTATAACACACTGAAGATAGATTGCAACACGTATTTTCATTTATGCTGTAAGTAACAATTAAAATGATTCCTCAAAAGTTTGCATGGCTTTTGCCACATCTAAAATTTTAGTCCTTCTATATGTTTTTCTGAAATGTACACTCAGGGAGGAGTACAGAAATTAATTCCAAAAAAACACCCTGCGTTTTGGTGAGAGAAGCTGATCCCGTTTCCCCCAGTGAGCCCTGAGTTCTTGCCTGAACTACTTCCCAATAGATCACCCATTCTTGTATACTGAGTGCAGTGAGATGTGAAGTAGCTGGGAAGATCAGCCCTTTGGGGAAGAATAAGGTCAGGAGATGCTATTGGGAGGCTTTGCGGCATCGTATGTGGCCTCGGGGCCAGTCTAGACCCAGTTCAATTTAATGTCAAACCAGTTTAAATTAAGACTTCGTTATTTAGTCCATAATGCCAAAGCCTTCAGCTGGGGAATAGTGGAATACTTAGTACCTAAAACAGTACTTTCTAAATGCTTTATTCTGTGAAAAATGCTGATATTTTGAGGTTTTGCCCTAATTAGAGATGAAAGCAAATGACAAAACTGAGATGTTCTGAGGAGTGGTACGCCTGTGTGTTACTCATTTTTACAGAAAAGGTCGCCTTAACAGCTAGAATCACTCTTTTATAATCCTTGTGAAGACAGTTGAGCTTCTATGTGCTTCAGTTTTATACTTCAGTTATGCTACTTAAAATTCAAGCATATACTTAATCACAGTACTGAATTGGGCTTGATTTCAGAAAATGAGCTGCTACCCTGTTTGTGCACATGCAAGTCTGATAAGGAGCAGCTGAGGGAGCTGGGGTTCTTTAGCCTGGAGAAAAGGCAACTCAGGGGAGAGTGTATCACTCTCTACAACTACCTGAAAAGAGGGTGTAGCAAAGAGGGGTGGGGAGTGTGGTGGGGGTGTCAGTATCTTTTCCCAAGTAATAACTGACAGGGTGAGAGGAAATGGCCTCAAGATGTGCCAAGAGAGGTTTTGAGGGGCTATCAGGAAAATTTTTTTCACTGAAAGTGTGGTCAAGCATTGGAACTGGCTGCCCAGGGAAATGGTGGAACTGCCTTCCCTGGAGGTATTTAAAAGACAGGTGGATGTGGCACTTAGGGACATGATTGGTGTTGGACTTGACAGCGCTAAGTTAATGTTTTGACTTGATAGTCTTAGAGGTCTTTTTAAACCTAAATGATTGTGTGAGCCTACATGAGAGAAGGCTGAGAGGACAGGTGAGAAAGTGGTAGACTGAGAAGGGAGCACAGCGTGAGACAGTGAAGTCCCAATGAGTGTGAGATGATGCTGAAGGCAAAAGGGTACAGAAGGGTGGGTACCTCAGCAGGCTGAGACAGTCCTTTCATTGTGTAAGGTAGAGTGCTGGCTATCCCTGGAGGGGAGTAAGGGGTTGCTCCACCTGTGCTCTCCAGAGGTCATGGAGTGCAACCTCCTGGGTAGTGGCCAGGGATGATGCCAGTGGTGCAGCTGGAGGTGTCCTTGTCTCGGCAGCCAGGGCTGCAGGGTTGAGCTCCTATTGGGTTGTTGTCCTAAACCAGCATCATATGTGAGCTGGGCTCCAAACAGGAGGTGTAATGCACCAGGATCAGCAGGTTAAAAAGACACCAGTTGGTGCCAGTGAATTGGTGATAGCTTACATAATACTTCCTCATGGACACTTTAATATTTAATGTTTGCTATAGCATAAATGGAGCTTGCAGGCAGCTGTACATAAGCTGTACATGAATTTTTAAGAAGGGGAAAAATTTTGGGAGGCAGGAACGTCACAGAAGATTCCTAATTGGCACATACCCCAATAGAAACCAAAATGTGAAAATTAAGTTACTGCCCTAATTATCCGAGGCTCCTAGGAATACATTGTGCTGGGAGATATTCCTTTTTCATTTCATGCACTGCTTTAAAAATAAGCACTGTGCGGAGCTTAACAAGGCTTTTAATTAAAAGGCTGTGCCCACACAGTAACTTTTCACTGTGGCACTGGCTGATGAAGGGAGCTGCAAGGGGTGAAAACACTTCTTGTGTCCACAAAAGATGGAGCTAATAATCCGTTGATAACCAGTGGCACTCAAATGGCTTTGTCACGGTGACATGAGGCCTGATTCTGACTGGCAGCAGTGTGTGTGGTAGGTTTCTTGCAGGGATGAACATTTCTGTGTGCTTCTGGCCCGGAGCTGCCTTTGCCTGCCTGCTCCACTGCAACTGTGCAGCAAAGATGTTCACCTCCCTTAGTCCTGAACGCCATGCTGCACTGAGCTCTGATGACAACTCTATCCCCAGCCCACACCTGAAGGTAATAGTTGTAATCATTTAAGCCATTTAAGGTTTGTAAGATGTGGAAGAAGACAGATAAGTTGTAGTGGTGGACAAGCATGGCAGTGTACTGTGCAGGTGGACAGTATCACAGCAAAGTAATAAGTAATAGACAGAGGGATATGTTACCAGCGTGTGAATTCTGCTGTTGGTAACTGTGATGTTTCTCTTGATCTGCAGAATTTGCCATTTAGAGGCAAGGATGTGCCTTGTATTAAGGCAGAGTACATAACTCTAATAAAGGAGTAGCTTTTCTATTGGCACTGTCATGTAAAAGCCCAATTGCAATATGCCTTCTTTTGCTGAGTTTTTGAGTATCCAGTACAAACAATGCTTTTCAGAGTAGGGTCTTTTGGATGACTGGCTTAGGAGCACTGTCATTCATATCAGGGAAATTTTATACATTTACTTCTCTGGGAGGTGATTTTGGTAAAATGCAGAGTGCTTTTTGAAAAATGTGTTTAAATGGGACAACAAATACATATTTCTACATGTATTCATATAATGTAGGAATGCATAATAGCTGTGTGCTAGAGCTGCTGAAAACCAAGAATTTTGGGGTCCTATTTACAGGCAGAGATGCCTGGCTATGTAATCAAAATGAATACATTTTCAGTTTATTTCTTGATTTGCCAAAAAATACTTCACAGCATTAAAGCTGGAAAGACCTAGCGAGTTTAGTTTGCTTTCATGAGTCCAACCTACTTTAGTTCAAGATTAGAGCAATTTAAAACTCTCTGTATGATAAGTTTGAGTAAGTTTAATAACAGATATGGTGTGTAGTAGTGAAGTTCTTTGTGGAAGCATGAGAGCAGCTGTATTGGATCAGATGGAAAGGTCCCCCTTGTGCAGTTCCTGCCTCATGAGCCAGTAACATATGTTTTACTTAATGAAAGGTAAGAACATCTCAGGCTTTCTAATGGTCTTTTGCCAGTACTCTTCCAGCTCAGGAGCTTCAAGTGTGTATTGTCTAAAAATTCTTAAGGGATTTTTATTAATTTATTAAAATATAGTTGCATTTCTCCTTTTAAATCTCTTAACTCTTTTCCTCTTCTTACCACCAAATTTCTCACAAACATTAAGTTTCCATTCTGAGGCATGTCTCTCAGAAACTGCCATTTCGGACTGCCAGAGAGATGTGATGCTATGATAGTGCTATTTCATGCTCCAATTTGAACAGCTATGATGTGCTGGTTTTGAAAAAAAAAAAAAAAAAAAAAAAAGGTTTCAATTAGTTTGGGATATTTCTTTGTAAGAATAGAAACAGTAATATTCACCTAAGTTGTCCAAATCTCTATAAATGGTATGAACAAAACCACTCTAAGTAATCAAGGCTAGAGCAATCTCCTTAATCTGGTTACAGTACACTCTAATTGAGTAGGTAATCAACCTGAAACATCTTGCCCTGAGCATGAGTTTCAGACTCTCAACGAGTGTAAATGTCACACGGAGAGTCTTGTAACACTGTAGGCAGTAATTCTGTAGAATTTGTTCTTTCAGTTTGGCAGCATCTGACACAGAGCTCTTTGCACACAAATTTGTGCTTGTGCCTTATCGTTTTGAATGTGATAATGCTTGGGGTGCCCAGACAACTTTTCCCTCTCTTCCCATTCCTGAGAAAATCTTTTGAGCTGATATATAGGTAGGAAAAATTTATCTCATGAAGAGGCTGGAAAATATCCATGGAAGATGAGATAGCTGTGTAAATGTATGACTGTTACGCAGAGGCAAAGAAGAAAGCCACATTCAGTTTATGAGGTGTAACAAATATAGCTGTTAGACACTCATATGCCTCTCCAGGTTATCACTAGAAAGTATCTGATTTTGTTGGAATCAAAATTTCATCCACTGACTTTTGGATTTAGGAAAGATTGTTCCATCAATGATATTTGTTAAATGATAATCTAGGAGTCCAATTTTTTTCTTAAGCCAAGCACTTAGAGAAGTTTTGTTCTTCAGAGCAGAATAAACACAGTGAAATACTGCTTTTGATAGCACTTGGACTAAGCACGTGGTTTTTGTGCACCAGATATTAATATCATAATATTCAGTCCCACTGTTGTCCTGTCCCACAAGTTTCTCTTCCTTTAAAATCTGAACTTCTGCCCTATGCCCTCCCTGCTTTATGGCAGACAGCCTCTTGAATGGCAGATCAAAGGACTCACCTCCCCACAGCTGTGACTGCTATTGTTTGCAGTGAAGTCTTGCCTCTAATGGGTGTGCAGGCTGCATTGGAACCCACACTGATGGGCTGGTGTACCTTAAACCCAGTTGTAAAATGGTAATACTTGGGAATATGGGCTGTTGTAATGTATTGTGACCTGGGATACACTCTCTTAATGAGCTGAAGGGCTGGAAATGTCAGGCATGTGAATTTATGTAGCAGCTTTGTCATCATCTTGAGGGCTCTGGCTGGCTTTCCAGTTGTATTTTAAAGAACAGAGCAAAGCTTTCTCTAACAGAAGAATGACCTTTCCCCTTGCAGTGGGGAGCGAAGGAGTTCTCATGCTGGAAGTTAAAAGGACTTATGGATTTCCTGCATTCCAACAGTAAAAGGGAAGCTGTGAAGCACTGTGGGGCATCACCAAGTTTTTCTTGATAAAGAAGTTCCACCTGAGGTCACTTGTTCGCAAAGACCAGTGTTATTTGCACAGCGTCAAAATTGAGTTAGTCCACTGCAGTGAGACAAGAGCAGACTGTAATATAAAGATTTTTTCTGCTACAAGTCCTAGAAATAACATTGGCTATGATAATAGAGACTGCCAGTGTTTAAAAGCACTGTATTTCAGACCTGTGTTCACTGCATTGCCTAGGCTTTTGGCTTCCCCATAATTATTACCCACACAATATTTGGCACCCAAGCTTCTCATTTGCATGGTTATTCTGTGTATTTTAAAGGTTCTGTTTTGATATTATTAACAAATATTTTCTTTTAAAATACCAAATAAAGACATTCAGTGGTGTTTGAAATAGATTTAAAGAAACAACAGGCAAGGTGAGTCTGTCCTGGAGATGACTCAAAATGCAAGTTGGAGATCTTTCCAGTATTTTTTCACTGTGCTGGGAGAAGTGAAATTTGCAGATATTGTCTTGCCTGATCTAGATGCTGGTTTGCCACTAACATGGAAGTCAGACACCTGGAAAGTGAGGGTTAAAAGTAATGAAACAACGACCCAAACCAAAAAGGGTAAAAATTCTCCTGTAACGTTTAGAATAATCTAGTGATTCCAGTGTGGTACTTGATGCCTTAGGAGGAAATCTGAGTCAGTACAACAAGACAAGGGGCACACTCATTTTCTCAAGATTCGGATATTAATCATCAAATTAATTTAAGGTTGTGCAATCAAAGCCTCAAACTTGTTTTCCTGGCTACTCACGTGTTTATGCCATGTGACAAAAAGGCAGTGTATTTGGGTTCTGTTACTGAATATTGAATGTTAGCAAATGTCTCTGTTATTACTGAGAAAATTAAAATAAGAAGACATACCATAGATACGAATGCAACAAACATCTTGAAAACCATCAGGAGAGCCAGTGATTGTGCTACTAAGTGAGAAAACATGAGTAGCAGATATTAGTATGTAAAACCCTAGTTTCACAACTCAGGTACATGAATGCACTTGTTGCACAAAATTACAGTGTTGATAAGCTTCAAAAAAACTAATTTGGCTGTGTTTGGGGTCACTCTGTACATAATTAAGTGCCACTTACGCCTTACTGAGACGTGGGTGGAATACTGCAAACCTTGTCAGATTTGGGATCATGAACTTGAATTTACCAAGTCCAGTTGGTCATAAAGTCATTGCAAAGACTTGACAGAAACTAGTGTTTCCTGTTGTGCTTACGTTTTGCCCATTAAATTCTTTTCTGTGTGAAAAACAAAGTGTTAACACAGTCATGTTAGTGGAAACAGGCATAATTCCTGGTGTGAACCGATTGAAGAATTTTTTATGTGAGTTATTCTCTCATGTTTAGCATTACCCCTAGCTGAGGAGCAGCTCTTTGTCTATCTGTTCAAGTAAAACCTCATGTATGTTTTCATCTGTGGTGTTCATGTTCATGGCAGATTTGAGGTGTTCTGATGATAGGTGGGTTTACAAGAATATAGTGGATTCTTGCCTTGTTGAAAAGACAGAGCTGCTTCAGGGCTACACTCAAAATAGATATTTGCCTTTGATCTGCAGCATGACATCTGTTGACATTAGTATATGTCTAATGCAAGGTTCAGGGTAGATGTATGAACATGCCAAATGTTCATAGCTGGCCTATCCAGATAATTGATTTTTTAAAAATATATGTCAAATGAGTTGAATAATAAAATAAAAAATAAAAAGTTTTTCCCTTTTCTCTGAAAAACGCTCTTCACTCAGTTTAAACTAAAACATATAGCACTATTTTCAGCATCTGCTTGGAAAACAAAGGAAGGAAATTCCTGTGTTCACAAAATCACCAATGGTCATGGCCCCTTTTTTATTGGGATTTTGTTGTTTTATGTTGTCACCTAGAAAGTAGAAACTTGCATTTGCTTCCCCTGTTTCCTGAGGGCTTATTTAATTTTGTATGTCCCCTTAGTCACTTGAACCACAACGCTGAAAGCTAATCTGGAGCTGAGGAGTCTTCATAAACCCCTCTGTTTAAATTTTATATAAATAACTAAAACGGGATTGGAACAGAAACAGAGAATGAAGGATTTTGCTTGGCAATTGAGCATCCTTACAGGTGATGCTGAGAGCCAGACTCATGTTCTTGGATTTTTTTGTTTCTATTGATATTTAGGTATTTTATCTACAGTGGAATAGCTTCACCCAGAGCTGCTGAGAGAGCCTCACTGGTAGCTATCCTGCAGTAGGAAGTGTAGATATTGGTAGTTGAATCTCCACTTGAGCAGAGGAGGGAACTGAACTCAAGCCTGAAAAGCAAATGCTAGAGCTAGAGAGCTATTAGACAAACTGAAGACACCCACCAGAAGCAGTTCTGTGAGTCAGGGTCTCCTCTTACATTTCACTGAGTGCTGCTGAAATGATGGGGGTCAGATTCACATCATGCTGGGGAACGTACATTTTGGATGCATTCTTCAGAGGAGCTGCTGCTGGAGTCGAGGCCAATCACCTTGTGTTCATTGCTCTTCTAAGCAAACATGTTATGTTAGTAATGTACTTGTGCTTTTAGCAGAAAAAGGGATATTATTTGCTTTTTAATAACAACACAGGTTGAGCCAGCAGGCCCTGAGAGTTGCTAAGAGGACATACAAGTTACAGTGAAACTTTGTTTTGGTAGTTAAAAAAGGAATTAATGGAGAGGTCTTCCCAAAATGCAACATGAAGTTTTAAGAGCAGTAGGGATGCTATGTGAACATCCAGTTCTATGTAAGTCATAGCTCCTCCAGTGCCTACTCTAGTCTGCCCTTTATCAGGCTTGGTTATTTGTTGTGGTCTATGCTGGTTCATTTTCTAAACATGTTGATTGCTCTTCAGGCTGGTTACACTCTGAGCCCCAAGTGTCTTTCCTGGCTGTGCTTTAGTAACCAAAGGGATTTGTAGTCTAAATTTGATTGCTCAGCTGAGGGCTGAGGTCCTTCCTCTGAAATATGAGGGTAATGAAGTGGCTGTTCAACATCCTCATGATGAGGATGTGATGCCTTTGGAGAGGACAGCCCTTCATGCTCTTGTGAAGGGAGAAAAATGTTGCCTCCTTCACTGCAGCAAGAGAGCAACCAGATAAACAACATTTTTAAGCTAGTGGGTGGTTTCTAACTTAGAGCTGGTGTATTGTACAGTCCTGTTAGTTAGCAGGAGGTCATTGGTACAAGCAGCTGTCTCCACGCAGAAGGCTGCAGTCCTGTTTGGTTGTTTTATTAAATAAGCTGCTCCATGCCCTACCACCAGGCAATGCGACATTGAGAAATTTTGGCAAGTCTTGGGTGAAACAAGACGAAGCAGCAAAGGATAAACTCCATAAACAATTACCACAATGTTGTTCTTAATTATGTTTTCTTTCTACTTCTATTACCATTTACTCTGTAAAAAAACCTCTTTCCCATGGTTGTGTGTCCATGCTGGTGTCACCCCAGTTTGGTGCTCTTGTATGATTAAGAGGCTCCATGTATCTGGTGGCTGAGAGTGATGTTTGAGTGTTCTAATTACCTCAGCTATTCAGGCTTAAAATGGAGTTAGATATTTGTATTTCCTCAGGCTTCTAGGCTCATTTTAAGCAGAACATCAAAAAATCAGTGATGAAAATGACCCAACAGATTATCTCACCCATCTCAAAGTCAGGCCAAGAAGCTTCTCTACTATTACCTTCTCATTAAAGCACTTTTCATAGTGCTTTATCCAGCTTGAAAGAGCTGAGTTGTTGGATATTCTGTGTACCGTTTACTTTCCATCTGAAGTACTAACTTCCCTGTGTGAATTTTATTGGAGGTGGGTCCAAAGACCATGGCTCAAGACTTTTACTGCTGTTGCTTTCAAGGGACTTTAGGTCAGGCTCTCTGGGACTCTTGAGTTGGACACCTAAGTGCATGTAAGTGACACTCCTAGCACCTGAGTAGCTCCTCTGATAGAAAGCTCTGACCGTCAAAAGGGCGCAAGGATTTTGGATTTCTGAGAAACTTGACATTTTTGTGAGCGAGCCTACCATTAAGTCTGAGTTTGTGCATTTCACAGCATCAGCACCCTGAGGCGCAGAGCGCCTCTTGGTTACATACAGCTGCAGACTCAAGAAATGCATTTGCAGCCCCTCAGCTGGATTCATAATAAGGATGTTAAATAAAACTGAATACCCCTCCTTTTGGCAACCCTAAGGATAGTCTCTCACAAATGTGTTCACATAGCAGTGACTGCTTCAAAACCATCCTGAATGGCTTGTTCTTTTCTAATGAACTTCACTGAGTTCTTGGTTGTTTGGTTGGTTTTTGTTTGTTTGTTGTTTTCGGTTTGTTTGGGGGTTTGTTTGTTTGTTTGTTTGTTTTTGTTGAGTCCCTGTGTTTTCTCCTTACAACATTTCTTTTGTGTGGGAACTTTGTAATTCCTTGCAAAGTGAGGTCATGCTTGTTGCGACACCTTTCTTGTAAAATGCAGGATGCACAGCTTCAATTAATGAAGGCAATTTGTCCTTTTCAAAAATATCCTAGCAAGCAAAGTTATGCGGAGGACACAATTGATCATTGGAACAATATTTTTCTTACAATGCATCATTAGTGTAAGGTGATGGTCGAAACATCTGTTATGTGAGGTGTGAGAGCAGAAAGCAGACAGCTATTTTCTACTCACCTTACAAATTTTCTTTGTGCCATTGCTTGAAGATAGGCTTTTAGGATTGTTTTGGGGGCATTTGGACATCAGTGAAGACAGAATGGGGAAATAAACTGTGATGGCCAACATAGCCAGCCAAGGTCACTTGGAAACCAATATCTACTGGAACAGTTTAGACCAGTTGACTGGCTGCTGTCATTCTTTTCTCAGAGGACTGACTTACCTCTAGTAATCACCAGTATTTCTACAGAAAGAAATGGAGTGGGAAATTAGTTTTGATCTCTTATTGAGAGATCCTGCAGTCTTGTTTGTGAAGTTCTGGCTTCTGGAGTTTACTCCCAAGTAAGTCTTCGTTATTTCACTGTTCAGAGCTCCAATGTGTTTTGGCCTGCGCAGGGATATTTTCTAGAGGTACCAAATTCAACTTTTATGAGGGCTTACCTCAGTGGGATGAAACTTGTATTATGTCAGGATTGTTCATTCATTTTCAATGACTGTGATCTTGCTTTACATACATTTTAAATCTGGACTTAGGTTTTGCTTCCCATACTTTTCAGGCCGAGTTCCAGTGTGTCTCTGCAGAATCCCACCATTGATTAAGTAATGTCTCTTTAAAAAATTGCATTATTCTCGTAAACTTGTTTATTTTATTACCAGTAATCTTGGTTTTCTCTTTCAAGTTGTATGGTCCTTAGGATACTAACTGCTCCTTTAACTGTGCGTGTGTCAGTATCCCAACCTTTCTCTCCCTTCAGTGGAAGGAAGAAATAGAGAATGAAGTCCAAATGGGAGAAGCTTTACATCATTACTTCCTTTGAGCATCCAAAAGATGCCACATGACCTCAGATGTTAGCAAGACCCTTTATACTTTTTCATATTCTGCCTTCATGCTGGGAAGAATCTCCCCAGCTGAAACAAAAGCACTACAAATCCATTTCCCATAAAGCACTACAAACTGTCTCCCATCCTCTTTCATGTTTCTCCTTGCCATGTGGCATACCCTAAAATAAACAGTAATTAATCTGTAGTTGCCATGGTTTGTCTCACTGTCAGACAGTGCTTCACTGTCCCTTTGTGTTTCTCACAGGCTTGTTGAGACTGGAATTGGTCTTCTGTTCTGTGTTTGCACATCGTGTTGGGACACATGTCCTGATTTAATGGTAGATTTGTGCAGGGTTGGCCAGCTGGTGCTCCGAGATGCATGCAGCAGGAGCAGCAGGAGGCTGGGCTGGCTCAGGCTGCTGATTGTACCGAGCTTCATCCTCTAATGAAGACACTTTTGCAAAATTACTGCTTGCTTCTATGTACAGCCTACTCCAGAGCTGAGCCGGTCTCAGAGCTGCCTCTTGGCTTTTTCGGATGTTAGAGTTTAAGTTCTCAGTCGTGCAAAGCCTGTGATGGTGGCCCATGAGATCAGCTTGAGCTGCAGCCATCCCAGTGATAATGGTGCAAAAGTAGTTGAGTTCAACTGGCCTGTGGCAGGTGTGAAGGTAAACCTCAGGTGCTGTGCGCAACCAGAGCCTTGGAGTGAGTTTTAGCAAAGACTAGTTAAACTTCTTGAGCTTGCAGACTGAAAGGGTTAAACTGGATGCGTTGATGCAGACCATGTGGAATTAAACTACCCATGTCCAAGGTCAGATAATAAACTGTGATTCTCTGTGCCTTAAGCATGGAGGCTTGGAGGCTTCTATGCTCAGTACTGTAGCATGACTTTGTCATTATCCTGATTTCTGCTTAAGTCATGGTTCAGAACTGCTTCATGCAGCACCTCAAAGCACCTCTCTATTTTTAAATATCAAGAAACTGCACATCTGTCTTCCAAGGGCCTTTGAAGGGGCCTAATTATGGGGAGGCCAGGCCCTTTGCTTTTCTACTGTTTGTGTTTTTAAATCCAGTCACCTGTTTAGTCAGAGAAATCACTAATCATGATACTAGAAATAGGTTTGGGTAAAAAAACTTACTTGGACAAAAGAAATCCCTCTTAATGAATTAGAGCTACTGTGCACCCCAAGTTCATGGCACTAGAGGAAATAAGTGGTAAAAATAAGCCTGATTCGTATTTGAGGTCAGAGGGAGGAATCTAGGGGTTTGTTCCTATGTGTTCCTGGGGAAGAAACTGAACCCAGAAGGAATGGTTTCTTGAAGTCTAGAAGGAATGGAAGCTTGAGGTCTAGACCTCAAACTCATTTGTTTAGTTTAAGCAAGGTTCTAGTTAAAACATCTTTTACTGTTCCAGTGTAACAAGATACATGCAACGTCTTCACCCTTCAATGGTTTTATCCTTCATCCTTTAATGCTGATGTTGAGCTCAGTGATGGGGTTTGTAGTTTTATTCCTGCTGTGTCAGTTCCTTGCAGTCTTCACTGCTCTTCACAGAAAAAATGTATTCTTAGAGAGCTGCTAGAGTGCTGCTGTTTGCATTTGTTTTGTTGGATCATAGTGAGGTGCTCTAACAATCCTTAAAGGAGGTGATTGCCATCACTTATACAATCAGTACAGAGGTGAACACCTCCAAATCTCTACTTCTACAACTCATTCCTCTGAAGTAAGAGGAATTGGTGTGCACAGCTTTAGAAATTAACAGATCATCACAGTTCAAATAGTACTTCTTTTCCTTGGAGGACCTTAACCAGGTCTTTCAGTGTTGGGATGAGGATTAAAGGATTAACATAGACACACCTACTTTCTTCTCAGCATAAGGTGTGAATTTTAGAGGCAAGAAGAGAGCAGTGGTAGTAAATGTTGCCACTCTGTCCTACTTAGATAATGAACCACAGTACAGCAGTTTTCTGTCATGTCCAAGCCATACTTCCTGAGTGGAAGTCCAAAAGATACAGTCTAAGCTGGTGAGGAGGTAGGAGAGGAGAGGTGTTACAGCCTGCTGTTACAGTGCCTGTTCCTCAGATCCTTTAAAGTTGCTCTGCAAAGAATTTTTCCAACGAAGAAAGCAGGAAGGGATATAATTACAGAAAGGTGCAGAGCATATCTCATCTATTCTTCTGCAGGCTTTTTAGACTTGAGAAGAGGTCTGGGCAAATGCTCATAGTGTGTTCTAGTCATCTTTTCTCACCAGCCAGCTGATCTGGCTGGCCATGGGGTGCAGAGAACATGATCCTCTCTGGAATGGGGGGAAATATAACAGGGGTCTCTGCTCCACATGTGCCCAGAGCTGCTGCGTTTCTTAGGCATGTTTGCCAGAGGTCACACTGGAGTTACACACTGGAGTTACAGTTCTTGGAGCACAGGCATAGCTTGGGTGGTGTCACACTGTGTGGGTAGGGGGGAAAGAAAAACAACAGGGATGGCCAAAGGGGACAAATAGCTCCTTTCTTTTATATCACTTACTAAATAATTGCCTGGATCCCAGCATGAATGGTTTTCAAAACCAAATTCAAAATAAAACCTAGGTTTGTCTTTTTCTGCTGCTATTTCTTCCGCCTCCATGATTTGTAGGAGGCACTTAAAAAAGGCTCACATTAGCATTCTCAAATTACTTTTCTGCCCCCTGTTATGACAATTCCTCAACATAATGACTTGTCTGTGACATTCAGATTTAATTCTTTGGTGAGGTTTGCACAAAAATATTTTATTGTTGTGGAAGGTGAGTTCAGTGTCTGAAGTAATATAATCAAAGAAGTTCTCTTTAGTTCAGAGACTGAATTAAATTCTGCCTAGCCTTAGGCTGTCTTCTTTTAGCTCAGTCCTTTAGAGCTCAGTTACCAGTTAAATAATTCCCTTATTCCCACTATCTGATGAGGAGAGCAATCTGCACCAGGTTTTTCTTCAGTCTGAGAAAATAGTGTGGGCAAAATCACTGTTTGGATTGATGGGTGCTGTGAGTAAAAATGAAAAAAGCTGAGCCCAAGCCAGTGTGCTGCATTTTGAAGCCAATAGAAATTGAGCAGTCTCATAAGGCACTCACTGTTTCTATAGGCCCCAAGTTGTTGGTTTGCTTGTTTTATTTTTGAAGGCTTTACATCAACCCTGAAGACATGTAGCCCCTTGCTTTTAGATGGCCCATAAAGCTGAGTCTTGGCTGCATGCCTGGGACAGGAGTAAAGCTAAAGGTGCTTGATGCCACACACTGCAACTCCAGGCTTCAGTGGTTCTGTAAGGATGCCACATTAATAACTTTAGCAGGAGTGGTATCTTAATCAGCACTCAGATCTCCCATATTTACTGTGAGATACTGAGAGCTATTTCTTCAGTATCCTGGGGCTGCTTTTTCACCAGCCCTCATTGTTGGGTTAGGGTCAGCTTGCAAAGCCTCCTATTTCTGTCTTAGTCCAATGCCATTGTGGTAGCAAGAAACCAGGAGGGTCCTGAGTGCCAGGACTTCATCCAGAGTGCCATTACATGGCACATGCAGGACAATCAGGAGATCAAGCCCAGCCAACATGGACTTATGAAAGGCAGGTCCTGCTTGATCGACCTGACCTCCTTCTATGACCAAGTGACCCACTTAGTAGATGAGGGAAAGGCTGTGCATATACTCTTGCTAGACTTCAGTAAAGCATTTGACAGAGTCTCCCACAGTATCCCCTTAGAAAAACTGGCTGCTCACGACTTGGATGGGTGGACTCTTTGGTAGGTAGAAACCTGGCTGGATGGCCAGGCCCAGAGAGTTGTGGTGAATGGAACTAAATTCACCTGGTGGTGGGTCACTAGCAGTGTTCCCCAGGGCTCAGTTTTGAGGCTGGTCCCTGTTTGACATCTTTATTGGTGTCCCGGACCTGGGGATTCAGGGCACCCTCAGTAAATTTACAGAAGACATTAAGCTGGGTGGGAGTATTGATCTGCTCAAGAGTAGGAAGGCTCTGCAGAGAAACCTGGACAGGCTTGATCAATGTGCTGAGGACAACAGCATGAGGACAAAGGGGAAGAGCAGGGTCCTGCACTCGGGTCCCAGCAGCCCCATGCAGCCCTACAAGCCTGGGGAGGAGAGGCTCAAGAGCTGTTCAGCAGAAGGGGACCTGGGGGTGCTGGTTAACAGTTGGCTCAGTATGAGCCAGCAGTGTGCCCAGGTGGCCAAGAAGATCAATGGCATCCTGGCCTCTGTGAAGAACAGTGCAGCCAGCAGGACCAGGGCAGTGATCACCCTCCTGTACTCAGCACTGGTGAGGCCACACCTCGAGTGCTGTGCTCCATTCTGGGCCTCTCACTCTAGAAACGACATTGAGGTACTGGAGCATGTCCAAGGAAGGGCAACAAGGCTTGTGAAAGGTCTGGAAAACATGTCTTATGAGGAATGGCTGAGGGGGCTGGGGTTGTTTATTCTCCAGAAGAGCAGGCTCAGGAGGGACCTCATTGCTCTCTACAACTGCCTGAAAGGAGGCTGTAGTGAGGTGGGGACTGGTCTCTTCTGCTGTGCCTGCAGTGAGCGGACCAGAGGAAATGGCCTTAAGCTGAGACAGGGAGATTCAGATTAGATACTAGGAAAAAAAATTAGCGTTAGGGTGGTCAGGCATTGGAATAGGTTGATCAGGGAGGTGGTGGAGTGACCATCTCTGGAGATATCTAAGAGGTGTCTGGAGCTGGGTTATGTGGTTTAGTGGTTTAGGGGTTATGGTAGAGCTGGGTTGACAATCAGCCTTGATGATCTTAAAGGTATCTTCCATGCTTGATGGTTCTATGAGTCCATGAAAAGTAAGTCAGAAGGTTTTATCACTCCTCATTCACATCTTTCTAAATTGTGGGTACTATTGCTTTGGAATTGCCTTGCAGAACTTTGAATCTCAGAAATTTGTAAAATCACCAGCTTGTATTTTCACTTTTGGGCTACTCCTGCTTTCCATGGAGATACACAAATTGCTGCCTTATGTTTTAAAGAAAATAAGGATAGCAATGAAGCTACTCATGTTTTATGTATGTGGGAAAGTAATTTTTTAGTGTCTGCAAGTTGTAATTTTTAGAAAAAGGAGAGCTCAGTATTTGTAACAACTGACATTTAAATTGGTGGTAACCCAATTTATCTAATCAGCTTTAAACACATGGTGAACTTGGGCCAAATTAATTTCTACAACTTCATTAAACTCACAGCAGTTACAAGGAGACACCCTTGCCTTCTTTTCTTTTTGACCATTGCATTTTAATTTTTAACTTCTCTATGTTGTTGTTTGTAAAAGAGAAATATATTCAGTTTGTCTTATTCTGTAGACACAGGAAGTTTTTGGGAACTTGGTAGCCTCTATCTCAGGAAACAGACTTGTGGAAATCCTGGTTTCATTTTACATGGGACAATTGGCTGCTTTCCCTTCGCAAATGGTGGTTCTTAGGCCACCATAGGTAGAGACTGGTTTAGTCAAAGACTGTTTAAAAGGTGAACATTTTAGTTGGGAACTTTGATAAGAGCTGCCAGCCCAAGTGCATTCTCCAGATCTGTTTGAGAAGCAAGAAAAGGTCTGGCACACAAAACAGAAAAACCCAGACATTAATGAAATTCAACGTGAAATTGAATAAAACAAGCTCCAGATGAATACCTTACACTTAAGAGGAGGCTTCCTGTAGAAGTCAAGTGCGTTTGTGTTGTTGCATAACAGGAGAAATGATGGTCTGCCAGCTGCTGCTGATGAGAAAGCTGCCTTCAGTCCTGAAGAATCTCTAGGAAAGCTGTGCACCTCTTCCACATGCTTTGTGCTCATTCATAAAACAGCTGGTAGATGGGATGCATTATTTATAGGGCTTCTCTGTAGCAATATGACTCTTCAGTAGGCAGAATGGAGACAGTTCCTTGCAGGGTATGTTGGCTCTGGCTCAGTGTGGTGTTAACCATTTCTACCTGATGCGTAGTAACTTGGACAGTAGGCTGAGGACTGTGCCCTGAAATATGTTTTGTAAGATCCATTTAATATCAAGAAGAAGGAAACATTAAGATTTTATAAAAAAAATAAGCTATTTCCCCCGTCCCTGGTGAATGATTGGTGGCTGTCAAGGCTTTTGCAGGTGATGTTTCAAGAAGGATCTGTTTACTTGGTGGATTGTGCCAAGACATAATTAGGAAATTTCTGCGTCTGAGTTGGGATCTACCAGTAGTAAGTTTTCAGAGTATCTTGCTTAGCTGTAGTTCATAAGAGTGCACAACATACGAAGATCTGTCATGACTTCAGTTAGCCAGTTGTGAAATAGAGTAGATTCTCACAGGGAATACTGTGAGCTGTAATCCACTTTGCTTATTGGCACAGCAAGAGCGAACAGGGGTGAGATGTGAAGTGATAACTGTGTGATGTCATAATTAAAGCTGTATGTCAGTGGTGGTTGACTACTAAGTGATCAGAAGAAATTCTGGGGTAAGCATGGGGAAACAACCATTTTTCATCATTATTGGCTTACAGCACTTACGAATAAAAGACCTTTTCAAAAGAATATGACTCAATGTCTTGAAAACACTTTGAAGTTTCCTTGATTCCAAATATAAAAATACTTAGAGGATCACAAAAATTTCCATGACTTACATGACCAAATGAATTTTTTTTCCAAAGAGAATTGTGGATTTATGTCACAATTTATCACATACTCTTTTGAATGTATGTTGGATTTTGACAGGCTTTCTGTTACTATCTTCAGCAGTCAGAGCTCTCCTAATTCAGAGGGTAGAAGTATTTCAAAAGATATGAAAGATGGCCTTAAAGCAAAGGCAGGGAATCAATGCTTAAGTGGCAAGGGGTCTATTTCTGAGTGCTTGCATAATGTCACATGGTGTGCAACGGGATGCTGTACTTCACCATTTACAAAGTAAGGATAATTAATATTTCCATTTTCTGGCTTTTCCTTTTAAATTAAGCCTTTTTGAACAGTTACTTTTCTCCTCCCCAGTTATTTTAACTGCTGCTACAATGGGGTCTTGATCCTATCCATTGCTTCTGGTACTGCTACAGTATGCTGATTTTGAAATTAAGGAGCCCAAGATTATCAGAAGCCCAAGATAAATCTGATAGGAAGCCTTTCCAGTTTGCTTCAGACACTTTTCATTCTTAAACCTGGTTCATATAGGGACACATATTTCTTAAAATACAGCTACTGGTGGGGAAAATGCAAAAGATGCATAATGAGCAAGTTTGGATACTTTTTGCCAAAAGGGCTCTTTTTGATCTCTGTATACGAAATGAATCTCTTAGAATTTCACTGCTTCTAGCTATTCATAATAAATAAATGGATAATTTAAGCTGGTATTAGGAAAAACCATGGACTTGTAGCCTTTGGAAAATATAGTCCTCACTTCACTTTCTGCTAGAGTGGAACATGTATAAATATGAAGGGTCTGATTAGGGATCTTGATTGCATCACTGCTAACCTGATGCAATTGCTTTGATTTCACATCTACAGGTGGATGTAAAAAACAGGTGGGACAAAGTTGATACAATGGCCAGTAGCTCTCTTCAGTTAAAGTAAATGCTTTTGTAATGTGTTTACTGAAGAAGAAAGAATTCTAGGAACTGGGAACTGGATGTGTGATCTCTGTAATTATTTTATTAAAACTTTCCATTGTAGCAATGTTTTGGAAACCTTTGGAATTGCTGAGGGAAAGGGCGTTTTTGCGAATGACAAATGTCTTAAGGTTTTCTGCATGCCCCATTCTGTCTCCCCTGGATGTGCTCATATTATTCCTTTGCTGTGAGCTGGAAAGGGGGCAGCCAAGGCAGCTCCATGTGAGCTGGGGTGTGGTTCCGCATCCTCACAGCACACAAGCATTTCTTTCTCTGAAAGTTCCTCCCTTGCATCTTGGTATCTTTTATCTCTAATTCTTTATTGCTGATCCTAAATGCTTAAAAACTAATCAAGAACCAGAAGCAAGAAATTGATTTATGAAAAAAAGGTTTGTGGGAAGGAAAACCTTTTTTAAATTTGTCTTGTGACTTTTAGGCCTTTAGGCCTAAGGTTGACCTTTTTCAGATACTCTGAAAAATGAAAGCTAGAAACTCACAATATAGAAAGGAACGATTTTTACTTGTTCATACAGCTCCAGGGTTGGGAGTTTTAAGAATACCAAATATTGTAAAAGCTGCAATTAAATCTTAGTTACTAACTATTTATCCCCACCTCCCAAACCCCCTTGAACATGCTGAAATTAGATAACAGTCTGTGGGGTTTTTTTGTTGAATATTTACAATACTCTTGCTTAAAATTCAGATAGTTTCCTTTGTTGCCTCTAAATAAGACCTAAAGAGCATATTTCCACTACACTGGAAAACACCATGTTGTCTGGAGAAACTGACAGATGTAACCTATCAGTCGAGGCAAGGTGAAATGTTCTGACGTGTTTGGCAATGGAAAAATGCATCACTTAAAGTCATTTAAGGAGCAGGGCCTGATTCTTTAAGTTACCATAAATACAATCTCACTTCAGGCTTGTCTCATGGAATGCAGTGCTTTTTTTAAAAAAAAAAATCAATCTTTGGAAATATGTCATATATAAATTATGCTGACAAAGAAGAATAAATATACACACACATACACATATGGTACACATGTTTTTATTTATAAAAAATAAATCAAGAGTCATGCAACATGGTAATACAAATACTTTTAATTTCAGAATGACTTACTGCTGGACTCTGTTACCTTAAAAAGGCCAAAATGTAGAACGATTTTTCCAGCACAGATTTTCCTAAATCCTTACAAGTAACAAACTCTAACGAGTAATATTGATTGTATTTTAAAATACCAGCTTGATTACAAACACACATAATTTCTTTGACTAGCTTTGATCGTTTTATTCTTGTAGTTAAGACTGTGCCATAATTTGATGACATCTCTACATCTTTGGTTTTGGTAAGGTAATGTTCACCTCTATTAAGTGAATATAAAGTATGTCAGCACATTTCAAAGTGCGTTCTGATCATGTTTAACAAGAATGAAGAATAGTGAAACAGGCAGGGGAAATTCCAGATTATATTTTGCAGCTTGCATGCAGAATCAGTAGCCCTGGGAAGCCTTTTTCATGTGAGGTTATTTCAAAACCATTCCCCATACATGTCTCTTGTCACGTACAAGACCTGTTTCTACCCGAGTTAAAGTCAAGAACAAACTGACTTGACTGAAGACCAGTCTTGGGATTCTACTTTACAATTTAATATCCCAAGTATGTTACTTCAAAAAATTTTAACTTTCTAAGGGATTTTTTACCAGCCTGAGTATTTGCTTCTGTAAAGTGAGTTTTTAAAAAACAAATCTCATAACTTCCAAAATACATGATTCCCTTAAGAATCTCTTGTAGCTTAAACAATACCCCTTTTTCCTTTTAAATAAGGGTGACAGGGTAAATCAGTGTGGGCATTGTATGGAAAAATCAGGCTGTCTTAGTTTGCAGAGATCCTGGTTCCAGGGTACTTCTGTGCTAGTTGCACGCTTGATGATGATTTTGCATGGTTTCTATAGGGTCTTGTTACAAAATGCAGTATTCCAAGCACATGGATCTAGCATATGTTTAATCAATGTTTACTACTTTATTTTGGAAAGGACAAAAATTTATCATGAAAATTACTGGGAGAGCAATAATTCCACTCTGTTTTTTCATCATCACAATTTGCCTAACCTCTGTTTCTCGATTTTCTTAGTGAAAGTTATCTTAGATAACTTTCTTAGTTATTCTTAGTTATCTTTCTTAGTGAAAGTTTTCTTAGATTATGATTCATAGTTGACTTTTGGTTCACTGGGCTCGCTCGTTTGGCATTTCACTTCAAAACTGAGATGCCAAGTATTGGTTCCTGAGAGGCAGTTTGGGTTTTGTGCATTAAAGCATGAAACTCAGATCTACCTGATGGAAAACATTCTACTTAATAGCATTCACATCCTGCTGATTCTTTTTAATGGATGACATTATGCTTATATGCCACAATATAAGATGCATATTATTAGAAATTAAATAGTGGGGGAAAATTAACTGGGGGATCTGGGGAAGGAAAAAACCCAGCAGTCAACTGTAAAATAATAGTTTTATATTGAAAGTTGGGGTTTTTTAGTTATAGAAACAGCAATTAATTTCTCTAACGTTACCTTAGTTTCTTCCTTTTTGTGTGGCTTAAGACTACATTACTGTGTTGTTGTTTTTTTAACACCAGTCTTCAAGTTAAATCTGATCACAGGAATTCTGCTAGGGAATTACTTTGGGATCTAAATCAATGTGTAAATTATGCATGCATGAGCACAAGAAATAATTTTGTGTTCATAACAGCCAATTGTACACTCAGACAAATGTTTGCATATGTAGTCACCCATTTGGAACTGGGCCCAAACTAAATTAGAATTAATACCATGGGCTAGTTCCAGGATTTAGTTTTCAAGTCTGTTTATAATGATGCAATATACATTAAAAATACTCCCCTCTGCAGACTGCATTCTGCATGCTGTTCTGGCTGCAAACTGGTGTAGCTGCAACAATCGGGCACCATCAGGTAAACATGCACAGTGGAGATAAGGGGCTGGTACATCGGGTAGAACTGTCATCAACACAAATCTGGTGCATGTGTAATGTTAAGGAACAGGCTAGGCTGTGTAAGAGGCTGTAGATAAGACTGCCCCAAGCATCTCTTCTTTTTCAAGCTTCTCCACTCCACACTGCTTGAGCAGTGGCTGTGCAAATGAGGAGATGGGCTATTTCCAGGAGACAGGCACTTCAGTTCAAACCCTGAGATGATAGCATGCCTCCTAAGAGTAATAATAGCTGCCAGCCGTTGGGGGCCCCAGGGGATGGGATCTTGACATGCTGTATGACATTCGAGAAGCCGGCCTGATGTTCTGTGTCAAGTTGAATGCCCAGGCTTGAAGTGCAGTGCTGGAGGGAGTAGGGGCAAAAAACTTGTCTCTTGATTTAAATTTGATATTGCATCACTCTCATACTGAGTATCTTTTGCAGCTGGGCACCCCAGACTGTCTGGTGGACAAGAGGTTAGACGGTTTTTCATCTGCTGCCCTGTCCCTCCCTCCATGCTCCCTCTCTACACAGTGATTGCTACACGACCTAGGCTCCTAAAAATGCCCAGCATAGTGCTGTCTGCTATCCCCTATTCCCACTAGAGTTACCCATCCCTTAACGGATCCACATTGAACTTAGAGGATTTTCTACTGTGTTCTCCTAAGTGGTGAGAACACACTGAGACTAATACACACCCAGTGTGGGCCCCTGTCACAGGCCACAGGAACAATGAGCAGAACCCTCTGTCTGGCCCCATTGTTTGTGGTCAGACAGTGATGTGATCTCTAGAGAGGGAGTTAGTCTTAGTTTTAACAAACCTGATGATTAGGCTCAGACTAGCCTAAACAAGACAGTGATATAATTTCATTTTCTATTACTGGAAGGCAGTTCCAACCATGTACCATTTCAGAGGTTTTTAATGTCAGAAGAGGAAAGAACACACTTACTGTACCATATCATCTTATTTAGGACAGCTAAGGAGTACCAAAAGAATAGAAGAATAAACCATAACAAGGAAATGATTGTGCATAATAAGTTGTATTAGGAAAGAGGAAGTTAAGTTGTTGTTTTGAATCAAGGGAATGAGGATTGTTGCTCTGATTTTTATTTTTTATCATGCACTAATTGATGTTCTTTAGGGTCAGATGACTCTCTGGTGTGAAATCTTGGCATCAGATAGAATACTGATACTTTCATCTTAGCCACAAACCTAATACAGAAATGAGTGTACTGGAGGGTTTTTAAAATCAGATCATTTAAGTAAGATAGTTCTTCATACATTGTCTTCAATTATGAGTAAGCCAAACATAAAGTTTTGTATGCCTATGGCATCCAATAAAGATACTGTAATAGTAGTCTGTTGTTTAAACTGTAGACACAGTCAAATCTGTGTGATGAGGCAAATGTGAGATGATGGCTTGTTCGCTGACTATCGCTGCTTATTTCATTGATTTTTTTGGGGGGGGCGGTATGTCATGGAGGAATCTCATTTTCAAGGTAATAGAGCAATACTATAAATAAGTAGGATGTCTAACAGGGCTTATCAACCTGTATTTTTGAGATCATGTCCATGCAACTGAGGTGGAATGATTTGAGGCATAGCCTGAGGCAAGCAGAGAGAAGGTACTACACAGGAAAATGAATCTTTTAAGTCTCTAAGCACCAAGAGTAGAGAACAGGGACATGAGCAGGGAGAGGTTGTGCATGTGAGTGCACGTGCCAGTTAGGAACAACCTACGCAGGGAACCAATGACAGGAAACACTAATTTAATGATACAAGGGAGATTCTTTAGTACAGTGATCACTGGACACTGAAAACATGTATGCAAAAAGATGTTCAGATTCAAAACTTAACCTTCCTTTATTCTTAAGGGGAACTTTTTCACCTGGAGTGGTAGTTTCACCTGACGGTGTTGTTCTTTAGGAGCTGGTAAGAATTCCTTCTCTCTCTTACTGGTTCCAAAATTTTCCTGTCTGAAAAGATGCCTTTTTTTTTCCTGCTTTGCCCAAGTTTTTTAGATTGTTCTAAAATTGAGATCTAAAGATTGATCTAAAAATGAGATACTCTTGAAATTCTCAGCTCAGCTGCAGTCAGTTCAGGGACCTTGATGAACTCTCGGAGAACCTGAAGCCAATGGGGTCATATGAACTCTAGGTTTATAAGAAAATCTTACTGACTTCTTCATGGCACTGCAGGTTTTCTATATAGAGAAGTGATTTTGCACAGAAGAGGAAATAAATCATTTCTTGAGGGGAAAAAAAAAATGCATATTTGCTAAATATTTTTAGGTAAGAATGTCCTTTAAATTTTCAGGGTTACAGAAACTATGAAATGTAGTCAAGTAAATAACTTGAAGTTGTTGTGGAAGAGATTATACTCAGAAGTTATTTTGACTTAGTCCCTTATGGGAAAAAGCAGGCATGAAGGCAGAGATAGAAAAATTCTGCCATCTTTGATTCCTAAATTTCTGAGAAAATTTTAGTCACTTAATTTCAATTCTTAAAAAAAATTAACTGCTGTCACACAGAGGCAAGTAGGACCTTGCTTTGATTTATTTTTGTTATAATTTAATCTATTGCCCCTTTTTATACAGTAAGATTAATAGGGGAGCAAGGTATTATTAATGGGGCTAATATTTCACCATAATCCTTCTCAGCAGTAAAGGAGTTTCACCTTATTGTTTCCTAGGCCTTATTAAAAATAAAAGGACATAGTCACTTGTAAGTAACTTTTTTTTCATCCGGGTCATCTATTGAAGACTGACTGAGAGACTTTAAGAGAAGATGAAACATTGATGGTGTGACCCTATTGGGATGGGAATTACTTAGGTGGCTTATATTTGAAAATGCATTTCATCTTGCTCTTTCCATTTAGAAGATGGTGCACAGCAAGTAGTGGGAAGTTTGAGGTCAGGTAGAACTCACTGGGCTGTTGTGCCTGTGGGCAGATTTCTATGAAGGTGGTCTGACGTGTCCTCAAGTCTGTCTGCTTGAGATATACCTCTTGCCTTCTTCAGTGGCCTTTTATAAAGTCTAGTGTCATCTGTTATCTTCCTGATTCATTATCCTATTTATCACTTTTACCAAGTATAAAGATATATTCCTTATAGCCGGCTTGAAATGCCATGAAAATGGACTGCTGGATACATAATTAGTGATTAGTAGTATCCAGTAATCATCATGGCTTTACATTTTATCTGTGTAGAAAATTTCAGCTTGTCTAGATACTTAGCTTGCTTGTAACTTCAGAGATGGCACTGGTTATCTACTTTTAGGCATCCCAGGAATAAGCCCGTTGAGACTTGTTGCTGGTGTTCTCCAAGAGGTTTCATGCCAAGTGAGCTGGAGCTATCAAGTCAGCAGAAATAATGCTTCTGATTTGGGATTGGTTTTTTCAGGGTGGAAAAAAAATTAATCTCTTCCTTTTTCTATCTTCCACTAATAACTTGATGTTTGAATATTGCTTTGAAAAAAGTGAGTGGTGCAATCCTAAATACAATACTAGATGCTGTTGTGTTAACCTTTGTCTGAGTGTTTATGGGAAAGCAAATAAAAGTCTAGTGTTTCACAGCCTGGCAGAGAGATGCAAAATCCATTTATATAGTAGACCCACCTCTCAAACATCTCTTTCCTATAACTTCCATGTTTAGTAAACCATTGAAATCCAGCATTTAATAAGGTAATACATGCATGACAGTGGCATAGATAATGCCAGTTTGTTGTTTTATAGCATCTGTAGTGAAAAGAGGATGAAAATGGGGTGCAGGACAATTTCATCCAAATAATAAGGATGCTGAACCTTGTCTGCTGCCTGAATAGCTGTTAGGACGGCTAGTGTTGTGGCAGTGTAGCCCTGATGACTTTTGGTGGTGGCTTAGAAACAGAAGTTAAAGGGTCTGGTGTTTATCATTTACAATAAAAGCTTGTTATTGCTGGGTGTGCTGCTTGTTTTCCCTGCACCCCCCCCCCCCCCCCCCCCCCCCCCCCCCCCATTTTTGTGCCAATTAAATGTAAGCTGTGGTTTGTAGATACTGATCATTGCACTGAGCAATTGGGGGAAGATGTTGCTGGTGCTGCTAATAGATAGTTGGATGTCTCTGAGTCACAATTCATCAGGTAAGTTGAGGAGATTGCCAGCTCCAGAGAGGTCCAGCAGCACTGTGTTGTATTTGAAACATGCTGCTTTGCAGACAAAGGCTTTAGTTGTTTGTTGCAGTCAGAGGGGAGTAATGGCATTTCGGCAGTGCTAAACAAAGTCTTCTGTCTTGTACCTTTTCCCGCTGTAGGTCTAATAGCTTTAACATGCTGCTGGATACAAAATGCCATCCGTAATAGTTTATGGCATGACTGTCATACATGCTGTTTGTTCAAATCATCTCTATTCCCCCATCTCTTTCTGCCCCAGCCAAATGATGATTCTAAATAGACCCTAAAAATGCATTTGCAACTATAGGGTTATAGAAACAGGATAAGGGATACATCTGCTGACTATTCACTCATGCCTGTTTCTTTAGATGTTCTGATTTCCTTGTGCTCAACATTTACAGCCCACTCAGTGGTAAACTTCATTTGGTAAGCATTAATTCATTTGCAGATGTTAGTGTTCCACTGATCTTCTAGGACTGCAGTTCAGATCCAAGTTCATTTCATAAGTGGCTGATGGACTGTGTTAAACTGGTTTTTTCTACTTAAGTCAATGTACTGCCAAGTATCCACATCACTAGGAAAATCACGATTGTCAGGGAGAAACTGAAGATTTGAAGCCAGTCCCTTCAAACAGCTGTTGATTACAGTATATTGGAGCCAGTGGAGCGATGAGAACTTACTCCATCTGAAGACGTACACACAGTTCCACCTCATCAAAAAGCAAAATGTCGCAGTGGCATGACTCTAGAAGGAGCTTGGCAGCGGCTGTTTCTGCAGCTGTCCCAGAACTTAGAGAAGTCTTTTGAGCCCAGTGGTTGAACTGCTGATGCCTGTGCTGATGCATGAAGTCTATCAATAAAGAAAAAAGTGAAATGAGTAATCAAAAATATCTATGGACCATTTCTCCTGGAAAATGTCATTTCTAACCAAACTTCTAGGTAAAGATGGGCATACACATCATTTCAGCACATATAAAAAGTGGATAACTAACATTGGTGATACAAAAAAAAATGAACCCTAACTGACACCTTTCCTATTATTATTAGTGCAATAATACCAACTTTAGCTTTCATTGTGTACTGTCAATAGCTGTAGTGTTATGTATACAGCCAAGGATGTTGGTGAATAGCCTGACAAAATCCAGAGGTGGAAGAAGAGGTTGTAGAGAAGCCTAATTTCCCAGAGCCTTGCCAAAGCTAGAAGAAATTTGACTCTTTCAGAACTTGATCCCTCCACTGAGGGTAGGAAGTGATGCTGGAGATAATTAGTTGAGTGGGCTCTTCAGGAGAAGCTTATGGGAGCTGTCCAGCTTGTTGTCCAGTGTCCCTTTCCCTAGGGCTTCAGTTAGTGTAATATCCTGTGTAGGAATGGACAAGTCTCACTTTCTCTCTAGCTACATTACTGCTGGAAGCATTGTCTGCTTACAGAGAATGTCTCTATGCACCTTTTTTGGTTCTGTGCAGTATATCAAACAGCTGCTCATCTTCTGAGGAATTCACGACCTGTGGATGCTCTTCCTACCATCTTTCCTTCCAGAGCAAGAATTCAGCTCTGCTGTTGATCAGTCCTCATTGCTAACATCCCCAGAAAGTTTGTCCTCCTTTTCAGTTAATCTTCACAGGCTCTTCCTTTGTCCTTCCTGCTTGTTCGGCAAAGAAAATACCCTAACATCTTGTTCTCTCTTTAAAACTCCTGCTTTCTGCAGTGAAGGAAATTTGATAAACAGTAAGACTGTCTCAAGACCACAATTTACTACAGTAGTGAATATTGTCTCATTTCCTCTTCAGTCTCTCAAGGTCTTAGTGGGCGTGTGTGAGGTGTCACCTTGTTGGGGGCAGAAATAATGGGATTTGTTCTATGCTTACGTCTCCTTGCTTCATGAAGGATGTTGATTCAGAACCTATATTCTAAACTTCATCTTAATGTGTCAGCATTTCTTCACAGAATGGCTTGGGTTGGAAGGGATGTTAAAAGGTCATCTGGTCCAACCCCCAAATAATGTTCATAATATAGCATTTATAATAATGTCAGCTCTTTGTTATTAAAATTACTCAGCTGAACAGGGAACTCAACTTGGAAGTCAGGAGGAAAAATAAATCATATGTTCTCTGGAGGTCAGGCTTTGCAGGAAGATTACAGGTGGTCGACACTTCAAGCCTGTGACTGTTTTTTGGTGCATTGGGATAGTGCCCTTAATACAATGCTTAAATTTTTGATAAGAACTGAAGTAGCCAGACAGTTCAACTATGTGATTATTGTAGATCCCTTCCAGATAAACTATTCCTTCTCTTCTTCTGTGCTTCTACTGCCTACTTATCCTGCCAGTACATGGTGAGGTTATCTCTGATGACATTTCTTCCCAGCCCTGCACTAGCAAAAGGGATTGAATATCCATAACTGTGCCTAGCCATTGGCTCTGTCACCCTGTAGGTCACCCTGAGATAATGGGACCATTTGCACTAATATATAAAAAGTATGTGTGATGTATGGTTTTTGAAAGTCTCCTCTTTTCATCCAGCTGAGATAGGTTTTCACAAGATGGCAAAGCCCCACATCTCTGACATTAGCGAGGCCCAGAGATCAAGCCCTCAGTCTGATGCAGGACGTGCTTCTCATCTAAATGGTTTCAAATATTTTGGAGGTGTCAATTTCCCTGTAGTTTTTATTTCTACTCCTTGTACTTGTTTTCAGAAATGCCTTAAACTTCTTTCCTTCTATAAACCTACTAAAACACAAGAGCCTGAGAACAGCAGAACTATCTCACAGGGAAGGTCCATCTGGCCCAATAGTCTGTCTCCAAAGTGTCCAACCACCAGTGTCTGAAGAAGAGCACATGAGCACTGAAGTCTAGTCCTGCCAGGACGTGGGGGTGCTCACAGGCCTCAGTGGCTGGGACTGGCCTCTCCTGGGACCCACACCCCCACCATCTCCTGCCAAGGGCCCAGGGGAGGTGTCCCAGCTCTGCCTGGGACCTTCAGTCCCTGCCTGAGCCCTGCTGTAGGTGTGCCCATCTCTGTTCCGTTCTCCTGGGTGGGCCTGGGACCTGCACTGCAGAGCTGCTCTCCGGGGTGGAGCCCTCAGACCTGGGTCGAACCTTGTCATGCAGCGCTCTGGGTTTAACATGGCATAACTGCTCTGTTCTATCCCCTGTGCTCACTGTAAGTTAAGTTACACAGAAGCTGTTATTTGCCTGCCATGACAGGGACTTTTCAGCTCCAAAAACTTAAGAGGACACATAGCACAAAGTTTACAACTGAAAATAAATTTTTCTTGTTGTTTTTCTGAATCTGTTTTAGAGCTGATGCTCAAAGCCATTACCACAATGTGCATGTGTAGCCAGGAGCAGGTTGATGTGTTCTTCAGTTTAGCTTGAAAATACATCCTTTGCAGTCTGGCAAAGGCAAGTGACAGAGCTACAGAAAATAGCAGCAGGAATGCATGCCAAGCACCTCCTGTTTCCTGAAGAGAATGTGAAGAATGATCAGGACCAATCACACACAAAAGAAAAAGAAGAGGAGGTGTGCCATACTGTGGTGAATTTCTGAAGTATGACACGTATTCATGCCAAGCACACTTTTTGCCTTCCAAATCTCACTCTGTTGCTATGCTTCTTGTCCTCACCGGTGGTCAGGCTCAGTGCTGCAGAGGAAGGCAAACACCCCCGGGGACCAGTGCCAATCTACCTCGGGGGAAAATTCCTCCCTGACCAGGGTGGGGGCAATCAGCTGTTCCCTGAGCACATGAACAAGACACAGCTCCTCCTCTCACAGGCTGATCACACTTCCCAGGAGATGCCCAAGCCCTAATCATTTCAGGAGCTTCTGAGACTGATCACATGCCCCTGAACTGATCTGCTTTGAGAGCAAGAATCCCTCCTGCATCTTTGTCCTGCACCAGTGGGTGATTCAAAATCCTGGGAGTCCTGGTAACATCTCTGCACATCTTTTCTTATGGCTGTTGCCCCTGGCTCCACAGGGAATGAGGGCAGGGAGCTCTGCAGTGCTTCTCAAGAAGGCGTTTACTTGGTCTGGTCCTAGCTGTGTAGCTAAAAAAGATTTTCATCCCTCCAATGAGCTCTGAAGGTGGCTTTGAAGCAAAGAACTTCCAGCAGCCTTGTCCAGCACCTGGTCTCCTTTTGTCAGCCTCCTCCAAGTAATTTCACCAGCTCCTCAAGGACTTCCTCCTGAATGTCTTTGGGCTGGCCCTGGGCCAGTTCTGGCAGCAGGAAAGAGGAGGATGCTCCCTTTTATCCTGCCCCGGGGCACTGTGAGTGCTGCATTGCTGGGTGGTGGCACTCTGACATGGGGGTGATGGGACCCACTACGTGCAGCATCATCCTCCACCCAGCATCCTTCATAGGAAGGCTTTCAGGTGCTGGCCCCAAGGCACTCCCTTTGCCCAAGAGGCCCAGGGTGCTGTCCTTGTCCTTGGTGACCATGCACTGGGCACAGCTGCTGGGCGTCCCCTGGTCATTCTCTGCCAGTCGGCTCCCAAGGACCAACCTTGTGCTGTTACTCCTCTCTCAGGCCATGGCAGAATCCAACCGTGCAGCCCAGAGACCACCCCTATCAGCTGTCTCCCTCTGTGCCAGAGCTAATGTCTATGAAGTCCCACAATGAGGAGGACCAGGGACTTGATCTGTCTGGATACAAACCCTTTTCCTGCAGCATAAGTGGGGTGATTTCAGCAACTGCAACCTGGAGAAAAGCCAAAGTGTAACCAGAGCCAGAGGCTGAGATGGACAGAGCCAGCAGATCACCATGGAAGTAATACAGACTTTGAGAAACCAGTAAGTGGAGGTGACATTGGTGTGGTGGAAAGGTTGATCATTTTTGGACATAGAACATTTGGATCTGTGCCCAAAGCACAGTCAGGCAAATAAGAACTCTTCCAAACTGGGAAAATAGCTCATTGCTGCTTTCACTGTCCCATCCCCTTGTTCCAGTGAAACCAAGCTGTGCGAATCCTCTATTAAATACACTCACTGGCTGTGTTTATATGGTATACAAAACACACTTCAGCCACGGGTAAAATTTTCAAAGCTCATTTATCACTTTGTCCTTTCTGTAAGTTATTTATGAGAGAAGAGTTCAGTTGGTCTTGAAAGTCACTACCAGCTTGTTTTCATAATGCAAACCTAAAATTTTAGCTCATAAAATCCCGTGTTATTTGAGATGTACAGATTTCTTTTTCTCAAAGTCCTCTGGATGGGAGCACTGATGGCAGATTTGTCTCTAGCCTTGCTCTGCCTGCTGATCTTTCCAATCACATTTGGACACATGCAAGGGCCTGTCTTGTCACACTGAGCTTCCATCAAAATGCTAAGATTCTGTAACTGAATGGATACAGTCTGGCACCTTTCTGTACTCATTGCACCAGTTTTGCAAACTACCTACCAAGTGTGTGCTAGAAGACTGTTTTTCATAGTTTCTTTTATTAATTAAAAAAACCCATTCTTTTGTATTTGAATGATGTCATGAGTCACACTGGCAGTCTCAGGTGGTTCCAGGTGAGCATACGAGAAGCAAACTCTTCAGTCCTTCTTGGCATCTCTCCTCCAGGCATGTAGGGCCTCTAAAGAGCAGCAGTTGCCTTTTAGTGTCTGATGCCCACCTGTCCAGCCACCTCCTTATCCATGTCAGCAACAACCTTCCTTTTCACTACATGGCTGCAGAATTCATTTCAAAGTTCATCAGCAAGCTTTATTCACACTCCTGGAGAGTAAAGTCTATCCCCACAGACAGCAGGGACATGAACTGCATTGCACTGGCCTATCAGGGTTTGGTCTCTTGTAGTTTCTCAGTGCCTGGACTGGCTGGGCACTTTCTCCCATGAAACTTCCCAATGGAAGCTCAGTTAATGCCAGCCATGGATATTTTCTCTTTTAAGAGGCAGGCACCAGTTCTGAAAGGGGCTGGACTGACACTGCCAGCCCTGTGTTTAGAGCCCATCCACACACCTCGTCCATGGCTCAGCTGGCCAGCAGAGGCTGGATCTGGTTGTGACTGTGTGGAGCTGGACTCCAGCAGGTTACTCATGGGTGGAAGCCCCCTTAAAACATCTCTCAGGCTCTACCCTTCACACTTTGCTGTCATCAAGTGTAGGAAACAGGGAAGTTCATGGTCATGTCTTTTGAATTCAGATGGTATAAAACCATTGTTCAAGAATGTAGGTTTCCTTGTCCACATCATATTCTGGATTTCATGGCACCCATGAGGAAGAAAAGCTCTATCTCACGGCAGAGTTCTACAGCCCCCATCCTCCCCACCAGCTGAGGCCGGGAGAGAAGACCATTACTATCAGATAACTCCAAAATTGGGCTGCAAATTGAGAGCAGTATAGTAGATTTGCAAATTAACAAATGGAAGATCCACCTGAAAATGGCATGAAGATGTTGCTATCTTTTTAATTTGCTTTTGGTGTAAAAGAATCAGAGTTTTCATTTTATAATAATATGTACAAGATTTTGTGCCTTTACTTGAAAAAGCTGGAGTGCTTTCTACAACAGATGTAACTCTGATTTTGATCCAGATTTTAATGCAACTGAGGTTTGTCTCTGGGCAATTAAAATCCTCAATTAACATATTAATTATTTTTCTAATGATATTGCATTCTTTTTGTCTTCTGAAGGGAAAAGAAAATGTTTAATTTGTATACTGAGTTATTTAGCTAATTTACACATGAGAATTTGCTAGTATTTATCTTGCAGTCACAAAACCATGCATTTATTTTAAGGGATTTTATGTATTTCCTGCTCTAGTAGCTTCAGCTGGCAGGTGTAATTACCAAACCCAAAAAATGCAGGAGTTTGTCATTTTTGTTTTGTTCTTGTTTCACGTGTTTGTATTTGTTGAGATAGAAGGAACAAACACTTCTACCATAAATAACTGCTACCTATCTTTCTCTGATCTTTATAAAAACTGAAAAACCTTTCAAATATCAATCTGTGGAGGTTTAAAAAAAAAGTAATTCTGATTCTTCGATGGTGTTCCAATCACTTCAATGCAAAGACAGTGCTTAAACTGTGCAGCGGGTTAATTGAGGCTGATGGTGGCAGGGGCGAACGAAGAAGGGAAGGAACAGAGGAACAGAAAGGCATATCCACTGGACAAACATACCTACTCTTCTGTCATTGTTAACAAGATTGTTTATTGACAGAAAATCATGTTCTGTGTTCTGCTATCATGGCTCCATGTGCAGCTCCATCTCAGTCTGAAGTGGCTCAGGAATTTGGGCAGATGTCTGTTCTCAAATGTCAGATCAGCCCCTCTTGCAAGTGGTGTCATATACTGAGCACAAGTATTTGCTGTCTCTGGAAACAGACTGTTGAGAACTGGATGAAATAATTTTTCTGGCTTGAATAGGTTTTCTTGCTTTTACTAGCCTGTACTGCACATCATGACTGGAGACCTCTTGGGCTAATTGCTATACAAACTACCCCATGGGTTAAGAGGAAGCAGTATAGGAAGCATGGGCTGCAGCCAGAGGCCAGGATATAGTAGAAATGTAAACATGCACAAGCAAATTTGTGCACATGTATGTAGAGATTTAAAAAATATACTGATTTTAACTGTTTGCGCTCCAGCTTTACTGTGATTGGGGTTTTCTTTGCAAAAAGTGGTTTTGAGTAAGGGATTTGAAACAAGATGGCCACTACCAGGAGGATATGGGTCTTAAGATTGCTTCAGGCAGGACATGGCATGCATAAAGATTATGTTAATATACTAGTTTGATAAACTGAAAAAAACAAAGGTATACAGAGACTACTTAAAAGGTGGGATAGGAGGGTCAAGTGACAGCTGCAGAGACCAGCAACGGCTTCTTTAGGGAGGAGGACAAACCTGAAGGAAATGGAAAGTGGAGGGGGAGAAGGGAAAGATGGAATAATAGCAGAAACTAAGGAGATGGATAAGAAAACTGAAGGGAAAGGGACTGAGGTACAGCTGGGCTTCTCAGGGCTGAATAGCTAACAAGAAACCTTAATGATAAGTGACAGGTGATGAAAGAGAAGGTGTTAGGCAAGGTGAGAGAAGTAAAAACAGAAATCAGGGAAGTAGTAAACAAAAACTGAATCAACTTCAATTCGCTTCATTTTCAGAAGGAGAAATAGTTTAAGAAAACTCCACTGCTGAATGGACTCTTCTCCCTACTTTTCTCCTGGATCATGATAATCTCACACAGGGATCTAAGAAGAAACTACTCATCCTCTGAGCAGGGCTGGTTTTGTTGACAAACTCTTATTCCCAGACAGAAAATGAATGCGTATGCAGGCTGTGAGTAGTCTTATCACAAGCAGCACAACTCCTGTATTCCTTAGTCTGTTTCTCTCACCTCTTCATCACACAGGTTCTAAACATAATACTTCTGATTTTCCTGGATTTTGAGATGATATGTTTGCATATGCATTTATTGAAATAAGTGCTGTTTAGACTTCCATTGCAATAGCAACTGGCAGACCCAGTCACGGTCTGAGACGTTCAAATGCTGTACGAGAGCCATGTGAAACCTGAACTAAAGTGCCAGGAAATGTGAAATCTGAATGTAAAGACAGGAGTTCATAGATGACCAGAGACAGTGAACAAAGAAATCCAGAAAAGAGTGTTCATCTAGGAATGACAGTCTTCTGATCACAGGCTCTCCAATTTACCTGAAGTGCACTTCAATTATAATTATGCTTCTGAAGCACGTCATTTAGTATAAATGTACCCCTGAGTAAATCTATCCATATGTAAGATAGCACTTTTCCTATCTATTGCTGTTAAAGTTTGAATGCATACAGGCACACGTGCCGCTTGTCCTGGAGCAGGGGGTGAACACAGCACAGGGGGCAGGGCCCCGGCCACAGTGTGGCACTGGAGCTTTGCTGCCCGCAGGGCGTTCCTGGCTAGCTGGGGTGATGGCAGCTGGGCTTTCTGTCAGGTTTGCTATAAACCCTGAGCAACCTCATTCTTTCTGGATTAAATGTATGAAGGGATCACAACACATTCTGTCTCTGTGCAAAAAATGCTTTCTTTGACTCAGTATAGGTTTTGCATGATATGTGAGCCAGGCCATTTAGGTAGATAAGCACATCCGTTTATTTTTGCTTCCCATTCACAAACTGAGTGACTTGAATTGAAGTCTGTAATGCTGTGATGCTTTGAGGAAGGAGTGAAAAAATTATTGCAATACCTTGGAGTTGTGTTGTCTGGCACAGCAGGAGGCAGATGGGGTGCAAATCTGGAAGCTCTTCCTCCTTTCAGAGTGGTCTTGCAACATCCCTGCTCTGCATAACCTGCTGGTGTGTTGTGGTTGGCTCTGAAGGCAGGAGTGAAGCTGTGGGGTTTTCACATTGCCTGTGAGAATGAAACTTTCTATGAAAGCTGCATTAGAACTGGCTTAGGAAGAGACCTGTGCCTGTGCTTTCATCCCAAATCACAAAAAGTATAGAATGAAATGTCTCCACTATATGTGGCATAATGTAGTTTATTGCTTTTTGTTATGTGCGAAGCTATTAAGTCTGAAACCAGCTTCTGTGTGGCTGTAGAAAATTAATGGTGATTGGTTGTGAGAAGAGGATTTACAGTTCAGCTATTTGGAAGAGTTTTTGCTGTGTGTGCTTCTAACAGACAGCTGAAAAAAGTGTGGATTAACTTCTCTGAGATTGCCTTTAAAGATGATGTGGCTCCTTGCCCAGCTTTGGGATCACCCTGCTTTCTTGTAAATACGCTTTTTCAATAAAAGCAGAGGGCCACCAGACTATAGGCAGCTGGTAAATTTGGGACTAAAATGGATTATGTCCATGAGATTTAGTGCCCTGTGAAAGGCAGAGGGAGATGACAAAGCAATGTGTACTTTTATTTTGTTTAATTTCATGGCTATTATATATTTTGATAGTCTTTTAATAACAGGGGAGTATAATCAAACAGCATCGTTTTGTTTTATAAATATTTTTTTTCATCTGAACATTTCTGAACTGTTGAGCATCTTCCTAAATCCAAAGCTTTTGGTTCTCTTCTTCATTTTTGAGGTCTCGACGAATTGACAGTTTTAGTAGTGGTGTTGATCATGTTGCTTTAAGGCTTCTCAGCTGTCATTGAGTGCACAGCAGAAACTGATGGTGAGGATGAATATTAAGGGGGGCCAACAGTCTCCAGAGGTGTGTGACTTGAGGAGATGGGGGTATCGAACTGAATTGGTTGCTGAGAGGCTTTCCCTGCTAGTGCTGTTGAGAAGCTCTAAAGTGTCAGCATGTCCTGGTCACAAGGGAGAAGGAGGGACAATGAGCTGGAGCATAGGCATCGTAAATGTTACTGGTGTGACTGAATTGTGGTTGTCTTTCAGTGTTTTAATTGTATTTTAAAGTTTTATTACTGCGCGTTTGAAGAGCCTTCCGTCCTTGCTGATTAGCTCTTCCTGATTCAGACTTAAGTTTCTCTCTGTTTCCTTGTTTCTCTCTGTAGTTTTGTAACGTGTGGATGTTTTAAAACTGTTTGAGGCTGAATAGAGAAGCAGAATCTTGTTCACAGTATTTTGCAGTCTAATCTTGGACTATTCAAACTGTGTATTGGACTGTTCAAACTGGATATCTGATCAGCTCCAGTATGGTACACTGAAATTTACTTCCTTTGTGGCTGGTCCGTGCAGTATCCATGTTTGTCAATAAATTGATGGGAAGAGGAAATGCTGGTCAGTTGGCACCCATCTAAGCTCATTCAACATGAGGATTTTGCAATGAAACTGAACATCCATTTTAGGCATCTTTTGCTTTATTTCAGTTTCTTCCTAAGTTAAATGGATATTATGCTTAATCTTACACAGTCTGAAAAGTTTATTGTACTCATTCTTAGTTTTTTAAACACATGTATTTCAGCATTGAAGTGCATGACAACGTCTAGGTCTACTGGAACATAATGTAGTACACTGTTAACATGGGTAAGATACACTCGGTACTGAGCAGTGGAACAAATCAATTAATAAAATATTGTCAAAGACAGACAGGCTTTGGTGGAAAAAACAATATTTTTAAATGTCGCTTATGTTGGTTATGGGATACATGCTGAGTTAACCTCATTGAACTTTTCCCCAGGAATTGATGCGCTTACAATTGGCGGGTCATTATGCTGCTCCACCTGTGTAGTGTTAAGGTCAGTGTGTTTTTCTGATTATAAAAACCATCCATACCATTCCATTATAAACTCACTACCATTCATATAATGGAATGTGCCAAAGCTCGGAGCTCGTTGCAGCTGCCCCCGGTCCGTGTTTAAGATCAAACAAAGTGGTTCAGGTAATTTGAGCACCTTTTCAAGAATACACCCAATCAAGCTTCATTTGAAGTGATCTTCCATTGTTTATGTTTTGTTTTCTTTTTTTGTAACCTGCTAAGCATCCATCTGATGTCAGTGTTGGGTTTGTTTTGTGTGGCTGGCCCAAGAATTCTTACTGAATCAAGACCTGGTGATTATAAGATCCTAGCAAGGAGGTCCTGGGAGCAGCAGGCAACTGTAACACTGCAGTTGCACGTATCCATGCCTAGGCAAAGCACAGAATGCATCAACCACTCACCTTCACAAGGCATTTCCTGAAACTTGCAGCTTCTAACTGTGAATTAATTCTGAGTCATCACGACACACAAATCAGCCATCACGGTAGACACTAATGTGTGAGATGCAGGGATGTATGACTATGGCACTAATCACTGACGAGAGGAACCTGTGAGATTATCTGCATGCGTAACACACTGCTGCTGTATGCATCTTCCTGCACAGCTTAGTTTTCTGAATTGTTATGTGTTATCAAAGAGAGACAGAATGTGCATTGAAGCTTAACCTAGTGTTATTTCTGTCACTGAAATGTTGATATGGTTGGGGCTTTTGTTTGAGTGTTTGCTTCTACATTTTCCTATTAATCATCCAAATAACTTGAAATCTGTGAAGAGGAAGAGTTCAGTGAACAGCCACGTATGTCATAGGTCATTATGCTCTTCCAGTTTCATGAGGACGTATCTATCCTTTCTGTTTAAAGTTCTGCACTTCATAGTAGCCAGTGAGAGCCTCAGGCATGAGCAGTTCTGCTGGGGAGGCATTTGAGCGTCCGTGCAAATTAAGCAGTGCTGTAATTGCTGAGGAAATACATGAAGTCTCTTGATGATGACAGCTGAGAATCTTTGTGGACGTGTCCAACAGCACTCCTCCTTTCACCTCTGTCTAGCTGCAAGCTCAGTGGTATTCTACATGCATATAGACTCACAAAATGTGATGAAGAATCACAGAAAGACTCTTTGGTGAGGAGTAATCTTTGAATGTCCTAGTTTATGAAAACTGTTTACAAGCTGACATTTCATATGACAATCATTTGACTTTTGCAGCTACTTCATCAGGTAAGTACCTCATCAGAAGTATTTGGCGGTTTCTTTTATTACTCTGAAAAAAAAGAAAACCAACAAACTGAATGAAATATCCCCACCAAAGATGATGCAGGTCATGGGAGGATTGCATGTTTTTTCTCAAGTGAAAAGATTTAAAAGGAAGGGCATGTTTAATAGCAGAAGTGGTATGAAAAAGATTGAGAATAGGGTTTGTTTTAGTAAAGCAGAGTGCATAATACCTGTTCAACTTATGAGCAAAATCGTATTTTACTTGGGCATCAGAAGGATGTATTTGCAGTGTTTTCAAATTCATCCGTGGTGATGATTTTCCTAAATTTTAAATGAATGGATCTCTCACTGCTAGCTAAGTGTCTTAACAAATCTGGAGCCTTACATACAACACCACAGGAGATCCTAGAGGTTGTTAAATACATCCCACCAAGAATCCTGCCAGGAATAGGTAGCTGATGCAACAGCAGGAAGAAAACAAATTACTTACTTGCTGCAGCATATTCAACTGACTGTGACGCTTTGTCTCCTCAGGGTGGTCTTATGGTTAAGACAAGGGAGTCTTGGTCCTCAGTCTATGTAGACTGCTGTATTCAGATGTACCAGATTGATGCAAATCATGTGTCATGAAGTGCTGTCTATTAGATATATCACCTGTCTTTTACTGACAAAATTCCTTAACTGCAGTTCTGGTTCAGTTTCTACCACTCTTCTCTATGTGTGGAGGAAAAAAAGCAAAACATTTCCTAAACTGAAAAAGGTCTTTCTTCAGTTCCTTGCCCCACCTCCCCGCTCCTCATCCTGTGTGGAAAGTGTGTTGAACAAAGTTTATAACAAAATTTCCAGGTGGACACTGTTTTCTCCTTTATTGCCCTTATTAGAAAAAAAATCAGTTTCCATTTTAATCTCAGCATGGATTACTTCAGGGAAATCAAACCAGATGCACAATTTAGTGTATGGTAATGATCAGTAGGTACCTGCAAGGGCACTTACTTGTCCTTCTAGATAAGGCTTTTGACTTGCAATGTAGGCATTGGAGGCAAGTGCCAGTATTTCTAAGCAGTTTGAAGACTTGATGGGCACAAGGAGTGTAGGACCCTTCCAAATCCTTGGGGAGGCCTGAGCACTATTTAGAAGTGTTTAAGTATCTAATTTCCTTTCTTAAATTAGTTTCCCTACATATGCCCTATATAGTCAACAGAGTGAAGTCCCATTCCTGTTGGTATTTCAGAGCACCCTTTTCTGTCCCTTAACTGCATAATCAATACAGAAAAGTTACCCTCAGTCAAGTGCTCAAATCTCAATGCAGGCTATAAAAACTGTAAGTAAAATATAGAAACATGGCCAAAAAAATAATGTTATTGCACAATCAAAATAAGGTCCCAGTTACAAAAGGCATTAGCAATCCTCTGGGTGGCTCCTCTGCAAGTAATGTCTGCCTTAGAAAACGTCTTCTCTAGATGAGACGCAGAAATGCATATTAGCCTTTTGCTTTGGATTTAGTGCTTCACTGGGGAAGAGGGCTGATATTGATCCACCACTTAAAAAAAAACATCTCCTATGTGAGCTTTACATTATGTTTGGTCTGTCAGGGACCACTATAGCACGTGTGTTTTTTGAAGTGTGCTGTGTATTTGCGTCGAGACACACAGCAATATTGTATTCTTTAATTAGAGTTTATCAGATGTGGAGTTCATACTTTCCATAAAAATAATTATTTATGGGAAAAAGATCTATTGGTGGTCCTATGCCAAATGTTGTTACTATACAGTTGTTACCTGCTGTTACTGTTACAGTTGTTGGGGTTTATTTAGGACTCAGGACAGAAACTTTGCAGATATCCTTTTGCAGTGTAATTCTTGAGCAAAAATAAACAATAACAACAAATAAGCTACAGGAATTATTTTTTATAAAACAGTACATGTTGGTAAAACCTATACTGAAAGCTATTTCCCAGACAAAAGCATTTCCCCATATCCAAAATAAAGCATTTTGCAATCCCTTTGCTTTCAGCTGTGCCTTCTATACTTGCATTGCCTTTTTTGGTGCCAGTTATAACCAAAATATGTAAAGAATGTGTTTTGAACTCTGCAACTCTTCTTATATGTTTGTCTGATAGGCAGAAGAGCCAGCAGATCCACCAAAATCCATTTGAGTGCAAAAGGGATGGTGGTTAGCCAGCCTGCGAGCATGAAGGAAACCCTGGCTCCTCCTGTAGACTCTCAGCTGTATGCTGGTGTCCCTGCAATGGCAGCAAGATATGGGAGAGTGGTTGGAGGAGAGGTGGAGCTGTGAACCGGAGCCCTTGCTCTCCTAATGTCTTTTTAATTAGAGTACATAAATATTGTCTGGGACAGCAGTTACATCTTAATGGAGAAATTAAGAAACAGATTATTTTTTGGCACGATTCCCTCTTCCTGTTTACATGGGTCCCTACTTCCAGCACCAGTTTAATTGAAGGAACAATTCTCTGTGTTTGCTTATTGTCTGCCAGACATGTAAAGGAATAATGATATATTTGGAAAAACACAAGGGTGCTTAAGGGCACCACCAGAAATTAAGACATGCTTTAAAAAACAGCACAACTGACCAATATTATCATCCAGGTTATTAGGAAGGGAGCACTTAAAAGGAAGTGCTTTGATTATGATTGCCATTCTGCCCACTATATCACTTAAGTGTGATTGCTGTTCTGCCCACTATATCACCTAAGTGAAAGGTTGTGAAGATGGTGCTTTCCATCTAATTTCAAGTATTTAGTATGGGACAGAAGTTGTTTCAAGGTCTGTTAAATTCAACAGACCTTGAAACAACCTAGGCCTCATCTTCCATCACATCCAAGACATGCAAGATGAGGCCTAGGCTGAATTCACCTTTGCACTGATCCATACCTATGTGCACAAGCCATTGTCCATACTGGATAAAATTGATGACATTGGAAATTATGTATTTGGAGTTTCAATGCCACTTTAAAATTTCTGGTTGCTGTACTGGCTGTTGTCAGCTAAAAACTCATGGATTTTTAAAAAATCTGAAATAAAAGGCTTTATAATTTCTTTCAGTAAAATGCAGATATGCTTATAACTTTCAGGTTTTCTATACTGGGAACCTACATTGCTTCCACAGTGTTTTGCAGCTTTGCCCCTTGCATGATATGTGACTATACTTTGGTTTTGATGTGCACAGATATTTTGATTTTACTGGGAAATTCAAATATGTTCTCAAAATGTGGCCCATCTCTTTAAAGCAGAGAAACTGGCTGAAAAAATCCATTATTTTTTGAGCCTCTATATTTTAAAAGTCTAATTAAAGTCAATTAATGTTTAATTTTATTAATATTAAACCATTTACAGAACTAGTTGCATAGTGAAAAAAAATATTCTACAATACACCAAGAAAGCTCTGTCAAATACATTATCTCTACTCTTTATGTGAATATATGCTTTAATTGAATTGGGAATTTAAAAATGAAAAATATAAATGAGATTTTTTTTGTACTTTGCATTTTAAATTAGTCCATTTTTCATGACACTGAGTTTTCACCTCTATTAATTTCTTTGCTTCTCAAAGAAAAATTATACACTTGATGCCACATTTAACGTAGGAGAAAAAATTCACACCAGTTTTACTATAAGCTGGAAATCTGTCATAAAATTCATACAGAAAATATAAGCATATTTTGTTTAATTTGTAACTAAAATTTTCCACCAGGATGAGAACACACTGAACTCTGACAAAATACTAATTAGGAAGAAGGGAGCTGGAAAGGGAGTACTGTTGTGTTGCATATTTGATCAGGTCCTGTTCCCACTAAAGTCCCTTTGATTTGATTTATGTTATGTGTTTCTAACGGCCTTTGAAATACCATAACACCTATTTCTGCAGGCCTCTACACAGGAGGAAATTCCCTCATGTGAGTAATCAATTCAGTCAGTAGAGGCTATGTATAATTATTTTTATAGCCTATCTTCCTGGGCTGATCAGACTTCTGGTTGCCCTTTCTGTCTGTCAGTCTCTTACCTAATTACTTCTGAAGCCACTGGCTAATTTCAAGTGAAACAGAAAGGAGTCTTTCAGATAATTAGGTTTCTACCAGCCTCGGGGGCTGGGAAGAGGAGAGAGACCCAAGGCTGGGACTGGAGGAAAGACAGGTAGAGCTGCTTGTCACCTGCTTAAGCAGCTGGGAAGGTCTCTGGGATTGTCATTACCTTTGCCTTAGGTGGCTTTTTTGCATTAAAATGGACAGAAAAAAAAATGGGACTTTAATAAAGGTTTGATGATGATGAAGGATAGAGCTCTGCAGGAAAACAGCTGCGTTAATTCCACTGCTAACAGGGCTGTGTGTTTTTATTTCCAGGAATGCTTTCAGAATCAGACCTGAATGTCTTTAGTGCAAACATTTAGCTTCTGGTAAAAGGTTAGAATACAGCAATCAAGTTAATTTATCACTGATATTGAGAGAGAAAGTACCAGAAACATTAGTATGCGGTTTTTAAGCTAATGAGTTACAAGTGATAAATTTGTTAAATCAGTGTCTTTGTCTGTTTGCAGGCCTTACACTGTGGTGGGCTGAGCCTGACTGGACACCAGGTGGCCACCAGAGTCTATCATTCCCCTCCTCAACTGGACAAGGGGAGAGAAAATGTAACAAAAGGCTCCTGTGTTGAGATGGGAACGGGGAGAGAGGAAAATCAGATTTGACTCAGAGAAATTAAATTATTAGCAGTCAAGTAAGGTAATGAGAAATAAAACCAAATCATAAAAAACACCTTCTCCCCCTGTGGTTGTGGCCAGTCCTTCACATGTTTTTACGGCCATTCCTTCCTCCCCAGAGGGAGGACTCCTTACCTTGCTCCAGCAAGGGGTCTCCTGTGGGGTCCCTCCCATAGAAGACAATTCTCCAAACTTCTCCAATGTGAATTCTTCCCATGGGCTGCAGTTCACAAACTTCTCCAGCATGGGTCCCTTTCACTGGGTGCAGTCTGTCAGGAACAGGCTGCTCCAGTGTGGGTCCCTTCCACTGCTCCAGTGTGAGTTCCCTGCAGGGTCACAGGCCCTGCCAGCAAACCTGCTCCAGTGGTGGGCTCTTCCCTTCATGGGTCTGCAGTTCCTACCAGGAGCCTGCTCCAGTGTGGGCTTCCAATGGGGTCACAGCTTCCTTCAGGCATCTGCCTGCTTTTGCTTGGGGTCCTCCTTGGGCTGCAGGTGGATCTCTGCTTCACTGTGGGCCTCCAAGAGCTTCTGGGGCACAGCTGTCTCACCATGGTCTGCATCCTGGGCTTCAGGGGAATCTCTGCTCCAATGCTTGAAGCACTTCCTTTCCCTTCTTCACTGATCTTGGTGTTTGCATATTTGTTTGACACTTTTTTTCACCCCTCTCGTTGTCTTGTCTTGTGCTGAAACTTTTTACCTGTCTTAAAAGTGTTATCCCAGAGGTGCTACCACCATTGTTGATGGGCTTGGCCTTGGCCAGAGATGGACCCCTCTTGGAGCCAGCTGGCACTGTCTCCTGGACATAGGGGAAGCCTCTGGCACCTGCTCACAGAAGTTGCCCCTGTAGTCCCCTGCTACCAAAACTTGGTCACACAAACCCAACGTATACACAGAAATGAATTCCTGCACTGCTTTGGAACCCCTAATGGAAATGCCTGTTCAAAAATCAAGTTTTAACATCACTGACATTCCAGTTTTACTGTCTAGGGTTGAGTAGCATTTCATCTAGTGAGTAATAACATCAATTTAAACTAGTATATGTGGACCAAAGCATATTTCATTGATTTGTGCACAAAATCAGACAGCAGGAAGTTCTTGTTGTCCTTAGGAGAACAGAACTGATTCCCATGGCAAGACATTCAAGCAGGCCATGGCTGCTTGCATGGCCACAGTCTTGTTGCAGGGTGATGTGCGTGTCTGGGTCTTGCTTCCAGAATTCAGGTTTAAGGTCTGGAGAACTGAACAGTTTTCCAACTTGCTTACTTGCGCAGGCGCTACAAATACTAATTAATTAAACTGTAGACTTTCATTGCAATGCCCTAAAACCTAATCCTTGATGAATTTAGGACACTTCCTTGACAGAGGATTTGTTACTAGAAAAATAGGTTCAAAAAATTTCTCCTTTGAGCCTTACTTTAAGTGCAGTATTAAAAACTGTAATTAATTTTCTTCTGTGATGATTCAATGGCAGCAAAAAAGTGTTAAGTCTAACTAATGGTCCTCATTAAAATTAAATGAAACTATGGTTTGAACCTTCATTCAGAACCATTCTCATGCTTTTGTCTGTGAAAGAATGAAATGGAATATTTCCCATCACTTTTGCAGATGTTCTTCTTTGAAAACTCTCACAAGACCTTTTAAACACAGAACTAGAAACCTTTTTGAACGGGAGTAAAAGAGGAAAAAAGTAAATTAAAACCTCATGCAGTAATGTGCGCAGATATACAGGTCCTACATAAGATTGTGTGATACCCCATAGTAATATTTAGTTATTGTGCTGGAGGTGTACTGACAACCAGCTCAGTATGAATGGAGTTCAGAAATCATACAGGCACCACTGGACTTGCCCATCTCTATGTGCAACTCCAGGATTTTTTGGAGATGGTAGTCACAGGGCTTGTCTCTCTTCTATGTTTATATTTGTTTGGTGGAGCCTGGACCAGTTTGCTCTTCTTCATCTGCTTGAACTAGACTGCTCCAGTTGTGGGTGGTTTCTGCTTTGAAAATCTGCTTTATGCCTGTAATAGTTTCCCCCTGGAAAACAATCAGGCTGCATTTCATCTAGCCTTGGCTAGCATTTCCCCAGGAAACCTTAGATATGTAGCTCAGAATTGTCTTATGGTGATCCAGAGGAAAACAGAGTCCCTGAACACAGCTTCTGTTCTCTCATGTAGGAGTTTTTTGGGCCCTAGATAAAGCCACCGCATGTTCTTTTTTGTAAAATCTGGATCTTGTTCCTCAACTATAGATTGTAATACCAGAAGTACTACTTTTCCCTAGGCACAGTTTCCCCAGTTTCTTTGCTTTCTTATGAATACAATTATAGTAGCAACTTACTATGATTTATACAATCAAAACATAAACAACTTTTAATAAAGATGAAACAGTAAGTAGCAGTCTAGTTTCAAGATACTTATCTGGGGCTAGTTTTACCTGTCCAGGAGCAGAGACATCTCACCCTTTAAACTATGCCTTGTGGGTTCAAAAGCACTAGTATTAAGTTTTTTATTGTATCAGAATTATTTTCAAGAATAAAGTATTGGATCCGTGCCATTATTTAGCATAAGTCAGTTTTTCTTTACTGTTCTTCAGTGCAAATTAGGGACTCTTGATCCTCAAATGTTGGTCATAATAGATTTTTCTTTAAAAACAACAAACTTCAGGTATTTTGTTGTCATAGTCTCCCCAAAAGTGTACATGTATGAGGAGATAATCTGTTGAGAATAAGCATACTTAAATGTGGAATTGAAACTCTTAGTACTTGCAAGAAGTTTTCATTCTGTCATTTTCACTAACATCCTGTGACATCAGACAGAAAACGTGCAGTAATGATGGCTGTGCTTCAGAGTCTCATGTTCCAGTTTTCTTTAGAAAAAATGAAAAATGTGTTGGTTCCTATTATTGTAATTGCATAGGAAAAAGAACATTCAGATATCATGGCCTAAACTGATTGTATATTAAATTAATCCTAACCCATCAAATTACATGTTTGTTTTAAGGTATTGAGATCTCATTCTAAGAGTAGTTGCCATGATCTGTATTCCAAAATGCCGCTTGCTGCTCTACATGTTTGTCTGATGTCTTTTCCAACAGAATAGGTTGTCCATGGATAAAAATGTTTGAAGTGTTTTAGTTAAGATATGAACTCTTTATTTTCTAGGTCTGGATTATTCCTTGTTAGCTGCAGCTGTTGACAGCTATATGGGTTTTTCTTTGCTTTACAAAGTCACTTTGTTCCACATTGAAATCAAGGGGAGTTTTGCCTTTAATTTTATCATAAGCAGGATCAAGCACACTCAACTGGATGGCATTTCTGTATTTGTCTGGAGGTAATATGGTAATAACAGGAGCTCTGTAGCCAATTAATTTTAAAATGTCAGGGAACATTCTAGGCCTCACTGAAAGGGAGACGATGGAACTGAGAGCATACTCTGAAGCTGGTGTCAGGTTGAAAGACTGGTTTATTGCAATGGTTTGTTGTTGTTCGTAGATCAAAGGAGTGGTTGATACAGGCATTAATACTCGACAGACTGCTAATGGTACCTACCTACCTCACTGCCTGAGGAGGCTAAGAGACTGACACTTCAAAACACTTACTCTTAAAGAAATACAGATGGAGGTTAAAAGCATGACAGAGTCTAGCAGCATTGAATGAAGTAGGACATTTTTAATGTTCTCTTTGCCATGGAGTGGGGGTCAGCCACCATGGGCAGCTGGAAAGAACCATGAGTGAAAAGAGCCTCCTTCTAGCCCTCCTGGGTTTTGTGTTTATTGTCTCCACAAATTAATCCAGTGCCTTTCTTATAGCTGGTACAGCAAGTGATGCTGTGTGCCCTGTCCCTTCCTACCTACAAGTGTTGGGGAGGATCATACTGACAAGTCAGAAAGAGAAGATAGGCCTTGAGAATAAAAACGGATGGGGAGGAGAGGAAGGTCACCTGAAATATGCCTGTGTCATGGGCTGTGATGTGAGGGACATGGCACAGAAGAACAGGGTCATTGCCAACAGCTTGGAATAGAGGGAGGTAGGAGGGAAAGTGCACACAGCTCTTTCAGGGGACGGCACTCACAGAGTCAACAGAAACTTTGCGGTCGTGGTGATGAATGTCTTGTGGTGTGGGTATGGATCCACTTGTGCTGCACCTCAGTGTCTAGGCAGAAAGGGAAGTGTGGGCGGTGGGAATGCTACATGCATAGATCTGCAGGATAAATCCTTTGATACGTACGCACATGAACCTTTTGTTTGCAAAGATTTATACTTGTGTCTGAAGGGAGGTTAAAAACCTCTCTTTTGATACCTGTGCTCAGTTACTTTCTGTTGCCTTTTTTTTTGTGTGTATGTTTTATGCATAATAAGCTATGCCTGACACTTGTGTAATACGTTAGACAAGTCTTTTCTTCTGTCTGGTAGCAATATACGCTACAGACATCACACAAGGCTTGTTTTCTAGCAAAACAGTTGTCTTAGTGGAAGGTATAATGCATTGTTCATGGTAGACTATGGTAGGATTTTTATAACTCTTACGTAGTATGAGAAATTAAGAGTGCTTTCTGCAAAAAAACACTCCTCCAGTCACTGAACTTTGGGGAAGAGATATGGGAAATGTCAGACTGCTTCTGAGCAGTGACTGAGAAATTACTATACCTGACAGTTCTGGGAAACAGTGTACATTACTGGATATCTTTCTGCAACTCATATTTACTCTATATCGTTTCATTGTTAATCTCTTAAATTGTGCAGAATGTCTTCACAGCTTTTCCTGTAAACCTCTGCTACATTTACTGGTATTACATTTCTTAAAAGATCTGTACATAGAGTACGTATACTATACTAAGTATTTTATTTTTGGTGCTCTGATAGTCTCCGGATGTACCCTCTAATTTGCAATTTTACAGTTGTCTAGAAAATCAGACTATTCTTAGATAATCAGGTAGTAGTTTAGTATGTTTTTTTAAATTTCCCTTATGATTCTATTTTACACCCATTAATGTACTTGGAATACACATTTTCTGCCGTCCTCAGGAGTGTTTTACCAGCTTACCTTTATATAATACAAAATTTTACAGCTTGAGAGGTCTGACTCCTTCCTACCTAACCTAACATGCCTGACCTAAGATCCCAACAGTCACTGACTCCTTAAAAAGGGATAAAGAGAGGTGGAGCTGAATTCTGTCTGGGAAAGCCTAACCTGGGTCTCAGTTGTTTTCATGAGGAGCCTGTCCCTTCCCTCTGAGTACTCAGGGAGTCTTGCATTCCTAAATTGGGTGGCTCAAGTACTCAGAACTTCAGTTGAATGAATTTAGACCTCTGTAGACATGGATCTTTTTCATACAAAGTACTTGAAGAACCGAAGCCACTGGTTATAAAAATCCATCAGGTAAGAGACGACTGTTATTGTGTGCTGCGCAGAACCTGAAACAGGACATCCAGCAATGGTTGGGGCTTCTCAGTAGGAGTATCAGTGGATCACCTCACAGAAGAGCAGCAATGTTTTTAGCTTGTAACAGAGAAGAGCATCCCTGTTCTTAACCTCCTTTCTGAAAGCCCATTGGATTAAGTACTGTTCCTGGGAGGCCAGCAGAGTCCAGCTTTGCAGTGGACCTCATAAATGTGGTGATGATTTCTAAAGAGACCAGTGTGGGGCACGCAGGTTTTTTTGAGATAATCCTCTTCTTAGAGTGGTGCTTCTTTACTTTAAAAGGTGGATGAAACCAATACTAGTGCCTGGTACAGAATGTTTGGGTTTCTTTCTGCCATGATTGTTGTCCATAAATATTGTCCTTGGGCTTGAAATAATGAAGAATTGAGGTTTTTAGTCTTTGGCACCACAGTCACTAGGACTTGTGTATCTGTAAATCTGGTGTAGTCCACACTGGCCTTTGTGGACATGAGGATGCTCGGTAAGAGGCGTATGTTGTGCTATGTACAAATGCTTAATCTTGCACCTGTTGAGAGGTAGTCACTGTCCTTCGTCTGGTACTGCTGCAGACTTTGCCTGCTTCTGGTGTTTAAAACCAACCAAGTAAAAAATATAAATTTCCTATTATGTGCATCATAAAGCATGAACAAAGGTGAGCATTGTGGACTTTGGAGTATTTGATAGTAGCACATGAGTAGATCCTAAGCTTATTTATTTCATTTTGTAGTGTGGAAAGAACAGAGTGAAGCTGTGTAATGTTATCTTGATTAAAGATATTAACATGTTGACCCTTTTCTAATTTCCTTACAATTATCTTTTTGAGATTTTATATTCAGGCTATATTGCATATTTACCTGCTCTTGTGTGCCTGAGTATGTCCTTTAAAAATGTTGGCAGTGTTTTTAGATCTTTTTTCTGTAACGGGTAGGTCTGATGGCTGTTTCTCATCCCCTGCTGTGTCAAACTGCTGAGATGAAACTGGTTTTGCTGCTACTGATTTAGCAGAAAATAAGAAATTAATTTTGTACTTAGTTGCATTCCATTGCAGAAACTTCCTAGTACTTTATGTAGTGAACTGTGAGTGGATTATGACTGATTCAGTGCAAATGTCTTGAACATAAGATTGTTAATTGCTCTTAGTTAGACATAAAGTGGAGAAATTTGGAGTGAGCTCATGTAAAACTGGTAAAATGTCTTTTTGTTGTTGTTTTTCAGAAAATTGTTTGGTTTATATACTTACAGGAGTACAAATCTTAATGTGATGTGTGTGTCTTTTAGCACACTCTCTTGGGTTCATCAGGCATTAAGTCTTTTGTAGTACTTTCAGAAAGAGAAGAAAAAAGCATTATTAATTTTCTTCCTTTTTCTGAACCCCAAGAATTTCCCTCCAATCATTGCCCCGTATTCCAGCTTCTACCTTCTTATCCCTGGGAGATTGTTTAAGTGCTCTCAGAAAATATGGACTGCTCTTTATTGTGCTTTTGCTCTGTAGATGGTAAGAGTACCCTCCTTACTGTGCTGCCACTTTTTCTGCCTTGCGACTAATAGGGCTGCATCAGGAGTCAATCCCACCCACCTGCACCAAACCTTGCCGGGTTGACCTTGAGACCAGCTCTTTCATTCTGGTTCTTTTTTGCACTGATTTGCACATCACTGAAGCAAAGTTAAATGTAAGAGGATACATTAACATAGCAGTACAGCTGGACTGGAAATGCACAAAGGTCACAAAATGGAAAAATGAACTGCCTAATAACATCCAATTGCCCCACTGCTGATGTATAATGGCTTTGATTTCCGATTACTGGTCATTATATGCATAAGTATATATATATGTATGTATTGTGCCATCGATGTGCAATATTGAGACAAATGCTCTTAAAGTTGTCTAGTGTTTCTATGGCATGCACTCCTCTGAAATCTTTTCAGCCTTCCCAAGAGCAGCAGTTTCACCTATGTGCTCTGTAATATCTTGCAGGGAAGAGGGTGTCAGTAGACCGTGTAAGCCTGCCACTCCTTTGGGCTATTAAGTGATTCATTTGGAGCACTAAGAAGCCATTCCTGTGCCTCTAAAATAAATGGACCAATGCTACGAAGTTCTCTGTGCTCTCCAAATCCTTTGGATTCATGGTATTCTCCAATCCCTAGCTTCATGACTTTCATGTTGGGTCTTATGTTTACAGCAAGTCAGATACTGGATGGTATGGAGAGGACTTTGCATAGCATTTTTCACTCTAAGCCCTTGTTTACTGGATTTGGCTGTAGTATAAGCTATGCTTTAAAAATTCATTCTTTCCCAAGCATTATATTAACAATTCTTCCAAAATTCAAATATCCAAAGTGATTTTTTTCTCACAGGATGATAAATAGCTGAGATAGGTGGAAGTAGGTTGATAGGAGGTGGTTATGATAGCTGAAGCTGTAGCCTTGCTTACAGCTTACTTTGGAACTGTGTTCTTCCTTACCTCTGCATTGCCTTGCATTTTGTATAGTCAATTGTACTGCACCTGCAGTGATGGAAAATGCAAATGTTCTCTTGGTTAAAATTTGCTGTGCAGGTACCATGTGCTGTGTTAAGGACTGTCCCCAGGCAGAAATTGGAGTATTTCATTTATTTACCTTTTCCTGCCTCAGAGTTTGACAGAGTATAGATAATGTAGCTTCCCTGAAAGCGTCTGAGTGGTGGCAGCTAAGGGGCCCTCAGGGCTATGGGTGGGGAGAGCAGATGGGGAAAAGATGCCTCCACAGCAGGCCTGTGGTGGAGGTGAAGATGAGAAGGTTCCTGGGAAGAGCAAGAAGCAGATCCTGCAATAAGTATTCAGGGCTATGGAAAGTGAGAGAGTTTGCTCTGAGGAAAGATTTCACTTTGCTGAGTTGAGAGCAAGGCTACAGGAGGGGAAAGTCCTGCCCTGTAAGGAGCAGCAGCAAGATTCATTATCATATATTTCTGCTTTCACCCAGTTCTTTTACTCTTCCACGCAACAGAGATGTGTTTCCTGTCTTTCAGAATTTACCCAATTAAAATTTAAGCTCTAATAAAACAGTTTTACATGCTGGACGCCCTTTCAGCAGCCTCACCTTCAAGTTAGGGGTCTGCCTCAAAGCTCTGGCTTGCAGATTCCCATCACATCATCTTTTGTTGACTGTAGGCACTGTTTTTTTCCTACTTGTCTTTCTGGCCCAGCCTGAGGTTTCTGCCCTGGGTATGCATACCTGGGTTATGAGTAAGTTTTAAAAATCTTTTTACGTTGTCTCTCATCCAGCCAACCACATCTTTCATATGGACTGTTATCACCTTACTTACTGTTCTGTTAGTACAATATCCTTGTTGACACACATGATCTTACCTTCTTGAAAGCTGGTCCAAAGAGTTCTGCTGAGATAATTTATCACTTGCTCCAGACTGCCCTAATTTTTTACTTTTAAATTTGTCTTAGCTCCTTCTTGTCTTTAAAAAACACATGAGCCTTGCAAATGACAGCTAAAAGCTTATCAGGAGGGCCTTAATTTCTGGGGGAGCAACCAAGAGACTGACTCCACACCTGATTTCCCTATGATATCAGACTTGACTGCTGGCATATTAAATTTTCATATGGATAAATGTGCTGTGTCCCAAGCTTCCCATCACAGAAAGCTATCTCATTGTCTTTCTCAGTACTTGCCCTTGAAATTTGGGTTGCCAATGATGCTTGCAGACATCTGAGTGACTACTCTGAGCCTGCTGTCATGGTGACTAATATTGTCACCTTGTTCTCTTCAATTTATTCATCTGCCAGGGCTCCAGTGATGGGCTGTGTTTCAGTCATAGTCTGTCTTTGGTATGCGCAAAAAAAGTCCATTGTACCACCATCTGGACCTGCACAAATCCATCTTCCAGCAATCGGAGGTAAATGGTATCAGTCCAAGTTTCTGGAAGACAACTCTTAATTGTCTGAATAGAGAACAGAGCTGGATCCTTGCAGATGTTTAGCTGAGATCTACCTCTTCTTGCTAAAGCATCATGGACTTTGTTAGCATGATTTAAAATAATCCCAAATAAAAGAAAAAAAAAAAAAAAGAAAAAAAGAAAAATCCCTAACATTAAACCCTACAGACTTTCAGGAGAAGCTTCCATGGCAGCTCTAAATCCTGTGGTGAAATTCAGCTAGCAGTAATAGTGTGAAGCCTCTCAGGCAGAGGATTCTTCTTGTCTCAAAGACGGAGACAAGTACCATTGATGGTACATTTTTTTCAGGTGGTGAGGGAAAAGGCACTGGTGGCAACAGCTCTCTGCTTTCCGAGTGCCAAACAGCAATCGGGAAAGGAGAGAGGAGTGAGTGAGAAATTGAGAGAATGTGGGAAGAAACTGTGAATTTTTTTTTCTTGGTATTTACTGTTTACGGGTTTTCTATGTGTATATTTTTGAAGTCAGTTTTCTTTACAATCAGATCTCATCTGTCATTTCCTTTGGGCTGCTCCCTCCTACTTCCCCTGTTAGTGATTCCAGTTGGATTTATATAGGAGGAAAAAAAAATCTTCCATTAATTTTTCTGATGTTTGCATTAGATGGACTAAGTAAGATGAATAAGAGGCAAAGTGTTGCTCACAGATAATCCTCCAAATATCTGATTTTAGGTAGGACTTTCATGTAGCTGGTAGATCTTTAGAGACAAAGCTTTCCAGAGCTCTTTGAAAATCAGCAGTAAGGGGAGTGAGTGGGAAAGTGAAGCCTGGAGGTCATTTTGTCTAGAGAGTCCCTGGGTGGAAACTCCCCTGGAAGGACTGACTGTAGAATGACTGTTTTGAGGTAGGAATGAAGAGTTGTTTGTTGACAACCAACATTTGGCCTTTCTTTGTTCTTGCTTTATAATTTACACTCTATATTAGAAATGAGTGTTTAGTGTAGTGTGTGTAGTGTACACACCTCTGCAAGAGGATTGAGTAAATATTAATCTTACACCGCTAAAATAGATACAATTTTTTTAATATAGTATGTATCCATGGTGGATCAGATTGCTTTCACAAGACATCAAGAGAATGTCTTTGCAGTTTTTTAAGCTGTCTCACCCTGGCTGGGACTCTATCACCAGGGCTTGGGGGCTTCAGATAGTTACATGGAAAACATGGCAATCTGGTAATAAAATGGAGAATAACCATTTTACCTAACCTCTTTTCTACTTATTCATACAGCCATGCTTGTATTTTGATACCTTTATTTAATTCAGATAATTATGTATGACTATTGTTTCTTTCATTTGGGGTTTTCTTCAGTTTGGGGATTTTCTGGAAATACAAGAGACTTGGATTTGTGGAGAATTTAGCCTTCTGGGTTGCTTAAAAATTATGCCATTTGTTCCCTCAACATACAGGAAAACAGGAACTTACAGAATTAAAACATAGTGACAAATATACCATTTTCATTAAAACTGCTTGAAGTCATGCTGAAGCTGAAAAAAATAAATGTTTTAGTCTAATTTAATTTTAAGGTATGCAGTTAATTAATACTCTACATCTATTAACATTCAAAAATGAAAGTATCTGCAAAACCACTACTCCCTAGAGTAATTTGTCACCAGAAATAAAACATCTGCCTTTGAACTGAAGTAGCTTTTGGGTAGCGCTGTGAGCAAAGGAACCCATATTAATGATACAGACTAATCCAGAAGAGTGAACTTCAAGTTCATTACATTGATATCTCACAATTATAAAACCAATTCTAGTTATGTCAGATACTGTCATGACAGCAAATGCCTTCTTTGGTAAGTGACAGAAACTACCAACAATTTAAAATTACTGACTAGAGTGTGATAGTTTGTGTGCCCGCTTGTGCATTCCAGATTAGAAAATGTTCACAGCATTGATAAAAAAAGATGCATTTTCTGTTTACATGGTATTTTGGTCTTTATACTGTGATGTGAACTCTCTTTCCAAACAGTGAATAAATGTAAGAAAAGAAGTAGCAAGAAAAAAGACATGATGAGATGCACAGTAAATGCAGCACTATGTCCTTCCCTTCCCTTCCCTTCCCTTCCCTTCCCTTCCCTTCCCTTCCCTTCCCTTCCCTTCCCTTCCCTTCCCTTCCCTTCCCTTCCCTTCCCTTCCCTTCCCTTCCCTTCCCTTCCCTTCCCTTCCCTTCCCTTCCCTTCCCTTCCCTTCCCTTCCCTTCCCTTCCCTTCCCTTCCCTTCCCTTCCCTTCCCTTCCCTTCCCTTCCCTTCCCTTCCCTTCCCTTCCCTTCCCTTCCCTTCCCTTCCCTTCCCTTCCCTTCCCTTCCCTTCCCTTCCCTTCCCTTCTTCCCCCTTCCCCCTTCCGGTAGTAGACAAAAAAATACCTTTTGCATTGTTAGCTTCAGTCTTGCAGCACATACTATAAGGTGTGGCATTCCCGCTAGGGCTATTTTTGCTTATAAACCCTGTTTAATGCAGTAAGTGAGGATTTGGGTCAGCAGATTGTAAGCATTGTCGGGCAGTGTTTGCAAAGTGACAGCATATTCTAGGGGTGCAAAAATGCCAGCTGAATTTTTTTGCTCTCTGTACAGTTTTTGTGCAACAGAATCCTAAGATACAATAATAGGTCACTTAATTATTCCCCCCCAAACAGTATTAATAAAGAAAATATTGGGGGTTTTTTCAGGACTTACTCTTCTTCTGTGCTACCATAGCCTTAATAAAGACAGTGTTAAATAACTGCTTGGCTGGACAAAGGAGCTATGCTTTTCTGTCACTTAATTTGTTTGAGTTCAAAAGGACCATTTGACTTCTGATCATGTGAAAAGCATTTCATAGCATACTGGAAAGCTGTCTAGTTTTGTATCTAAGAGACTTGACAGCATGGTTGGCAACAGACGGATAATGGAAGGCTAATGAATAATGAAAAGTTGAGTGATTGAAATAGCAGAGCTGCATGGAGAGAAGAGGGAAAGCTGGGAAGGAAAATGGCAAAACAAGGAATATAGAAGTCAGGAATAACCAGTATTTTGATCAGTATCAGACAATGTCTTCACATCAGAATTTAACCCAGTCATAACTTAAGCATTCTCCATCTGCCAGCTCACAAAAGCTCTTAACTTGTGCACCAGGACACATTTTGTACAAGTCACTCAGCTTGCCTTGAGGAAGGGTAGGTTGAAATTAAAATATTTTTCAGCTGTTAGGATGATGACTACTCTGCAGTAACCTTCTCAATTGCCATTAATTGTCTGGCGCATTCATAAATTCCTACCTGAGCAGGGAGTGCTTAGTATCTCACAATCTGCTGCAAAAACCAGATCAGAACTATAGCATTGGAAGCTATCAGAGGGGCATTGCAACACTTACTTTGTATTTGTACTTCTGTGAAGACATCTCTATTTTTGTAGCAGGATTAACTCCGTTTTCATGGCACTCACTCTTCAGATACCCAGCAGGGAGGAACAGCTCTTAATCCCTGCTAACCAGTCCCTCCAGATGGAATATGGTCTCTACGGTGACTGCACCTTAAGGGGTCCTCTGCAAATGTAACAGGAAATACTGGGGCTAACACTTAACTCCAGGTCTCAAAAGTGAGCAGACTATCTCGTGACATTAAAAGAGGGTGGCTCTCTGGCAGTTCGATAGTCACGATGTTTGTGTCTAGGTGTGTGCCATGGAGGAAGCCAGCTCCTATAAACTTCCTCACACTGCCAAGCTCAATTGTGGCTGAGCTTGGTGGTGCAAGGCTTGCTCTTACACTTATTTTCACGGTAAGAGTTACAGAGTAAGAGTTGAGTTAGCACTGTTCCTGCTGCCTCTTTTCGTGTCGCTTTTTTGCAATGACAAATGGAAAAAGATCTGCTACTTTCTTGCTATAACTTACTACTTCTCCTGAACTCTGATATCGCTGAAAAATTAATAACACTGTAAATACTATGCTTTCTTTTTTTTTTTTTCACAGAATCTGTACCAAAACAGGTTCCTAGGCCTGGCAGCCATGGCATCTCCATCCAGGAGCTCACAAAATCGGCGCCGGTGCAAAGAGCCTCTCAGATACAGCTATAACCCTGACCAGTTCCATAACATGGACATCAGGAACAATTCCCATGAGACGGTCACCATTCCTAGGTCTACCAGTGACACAGACCTTGTCACTTCAGACAGCCGGTCCACCCTGATGGTCAGCAGCTCCTACTACTCCATCGGGCATTCACAGGACCTAGTGATATACTGGGATATAAAAGAGGAAGTGGATGCAGGGGACTGGATTGGCATGTATCTCATAGGTAAGTTCCTGTTACCCCTTCCCCTTTGGGTTTCTTGCCACTTTTCTTAGTTGTAAGCATTAGGGTAATATGGGCTATGAATAGCAGTGAGCTGATACAGCTCCCTTAAGTGTAGTCTTAAAGTGGGTTTATATGTGACAAGAATTTTTTCTGCTCCTGAATTACTGGTTGCAGTCCTTGCACTCACTTTTTCTTCAGCAAAGATACAAGAAGGCTTTCTGTTGATGGTTTCTTGACATTTCAAGATAAATTCATTTTAAAGCCATTTGGATGTTGGGAAAATACCTCCTGTATCAAGACAGTACAATATTTTCAGGTTTTCCTCTTGAGAGTCCTTGAGTAATCTGTGACAGATGAGAGGTTTTACAAGTCAAGAATATGAATCATTTAAAAACCTTGTGAGAATGCTTTTTTCTCTATAGCCACAGGATATTTTGATATGAGCAATAATTACAGACTGAGACAGTCTGAACTTGTCCCAGAAAGTTTTGCTTTTTTTCCCTTTTATTGTGTATTGGAAGTTATATTGAGCCATGTACATTAACATATTTTTGGCAACTCCATCTAGTAAATCCAGCCCCACAGAAGAGTAATAAGAAATGGTTTCAATCGGTTTTTACCTGATTGTTTCACTTCAGTATAAAATTAGCTTTTCTTAACCTGGTTTGGTTCCTATGGAAATAGTCCTGCTGCTGAGACTGGACTTTATGTTAACTCATTGCTTTCTGGTAAATTTTGAACATGGTGGATCAGTTTCAGATGAATTTCTCTGTCTATTAGGGGTCTTAAAAATGTGAAGTTCTTACATGTTTCTTGAAAACCAGCGACTTTGTAAAGAACTGGTGCCCCCAGAAAGGGAATGTTGGTAAATCACTTTCCTTGTCTATTTGGAAGGTGTGCCTAGCACTAAGCAGATATTTTAGTTCTAATTGCACTGTTTCATCTTGCCCAGACAGACAACTGAAACCAGATAAAGCATATGATGTTGTGAGATGAGCTTTTGGAGCAGGCATAGGGGACATTGTAGGCAGCCACAGTGTTACTTAAGTACTTTAGTGGATAAAACCAAATGGCTTGGCTTCACATACTGAAGATGTTGGGAACACAGATGTTGGTGACATAGGGGATATGTGAGAAAGTACTAGATAATAGGTCTGAGCATGTAGAAGAAATATGGTGGCAAGGTGTTACGCATTGGAAAACAAGTGCAGGGTATTGGAGAGATTGTAAAAAGGGATACACAAGGGTGGCTATTTAGGACATGGAGGGAAGGAAGTGGAGGTTACAATAAGCCAGGTTGAAGTACTTGTTCCCATGAGTAACCTCATAAAATGTCCTGCTTTGAAAATACAAGTAGGCTTCTGAAATGTAAATCCTTTAGGAAAGAAACAGACTGGATTTAAAACAGATGCCTCGAAATCAGTCTGGTTCTTTGGCCTTAACAGAAAATTACTTATGTTTACAGTTAAGTTTGAAGTGGAATGTTTTGCTGGAATAGATGACAAGACACAGCAGCCCCCAGTACTGGGCACTAAGAAATACTGTATGCCTGCTCTGCAGTAGTGCAGGCAACTCGTGAATTGTTGCCTCAGTGGATAGAGGTAAAGCATTCCTTCTGGAGGTCTGAAGTCAACAGAAAGTGCATAGGGCTGTTTCACACTGACTTGAACTCGTTCAGCCAGGTTTCACAGCTTGGGCATTGCATCCAGGGCTGTGAAGACACACTCTTAATTTTTTTTTTGATAGGTAACATGAATACATAGAAATGTAACTGGACAAAATAAAAATACACCCTGGTACTCCTGCTTAATTTACCATATCAAACAGGATACATTGCCCCAGACACCCCAGTAAATTATAGGGGCAAATTTTGAAGTGTATCCTTGATCCTGACGGCTGAATACCAGTTGTTTATGACAACAGTCAATGGCTTGTTCCAAGGAACACCGCTGCCAAATGAAAAATAAATAGTGTGTCCAGTCCCCAAGAAACCAGTAGCTGATCCTTGATGTCTTTGAAGGTGTTTTGTCTCCACTCTCTCAGGTTCCCACTGTAAATAACTGAGGAAACAGCAGACAACAGCATCCCTCGTTCACTTTTTTCTCTTCCCTTCCCCTTTTCCCATTCATGCCCCCCCCCCCCCAACCTCATGTAAGATGAGCTTTGGTTTGGTTCCCTTTAAAGAACATGGAAGACTGTGAAGATCACTTGGGTTTTAGTGTTTGTTTGACACGGAAAACACTCAGAATCTATGAAGGTAACTGGCATTGTGGCTGTATCCACATTTACAAAGTAGGGCAAACCAGTAGGAACAGGCCTGTAGAAGCAAACATCTGATGAAGGTGTTTTGAGGGCTTGACTTAGAACAGCTTCAGTCTGACAAACTGAATGCCCTTGAGTTGCTGTAGTGCATCTTTCAGTGTAGTTTCATCAGGACAGAATCGAGTTTGTGTGTCTGTATGACAGCACAGTCTGATGGTGACAAAGTAGGGACAGTTGGAAGGGTCAGTACAAAGCACCCTTCTGACCTGAAATAAAACACTGATGCCTTCTGTTTGTGACCAGTTCGTCGGGGCAGGAGATCCAGACATCCCTAATGGTTTAGATTTGTGTCTGCATCTGCACAGATTTGGTGAGTCTGCATTCCTGTTTAGAGAGGGAATGTTCCTGGCCTTGTGGATATGACCTTCACAATGTAAACTGATCTATAACTATGTTTTGAATTAGCAGCCAGACTGGAACAAGAGAACCAAAGAAACTATGAGCTTTTCCCACTCTGCTCAGGAGAGGATTAGTGTTGAGGCCTATTATTATCACTTGTATGGCAACTCTGTTAACTGTTGCGATGCTGCTGGTCATTCTAGTGTGTCTCAATCCAGCTTGTGGATACAGCCCAATCCTTTCTGTGATTGGGTTGGTGAAACTGGAGCTGAAACATTTGAATGTAGTATTGTGGAGAGTCATGAGAACTGGGAAATTATTTTCATCCTTAGGATATCAGGCAGTGTGTTGTGGATTTTCTTTAAGCCTTGGTGTTGGGAGCATTGGAGTTGGTATTTGTTATTTGTCTTGTGGGAGTATCCCAGGAAGGGGCTATGCAGAAGCAGAACAGAAGGCAGTTCTCACATTGTAGGAGTTTAATAGTTGCCATTGTAGTATTCTAGGACATATCTCCAAATAATTTTGTATGAGTGTTGGTTTTGAAATGCATAAAACTTACTCTGTTTTCATCACTCCTGCCATCACTAAAAATTTGATACCCAATAAACTGCAGACTTCAGAGTAATGGTATTCTAAGTCTGGGGAAATAGAGATGATATAAAGGGCTTCCAAAAAAAAAAAAAGGAGCAGAAATCATGTGTCCTACATGTTTTCATACTGTGGGACATTTTGGGATGCTATTCAAAAGTTAAAGTAGCCTGAAAGAGGGAGTCCACCCTGTGTGGAAATTCTGTCTGCTGGCTGCTCTTGTGAAGAGCCACAGCTCCTTTTATCACAAGATATCTGTTCTTCTCCCCTTCAATCCATTTATGCATTCCTTAGGATGGCCAGCTGGGAAACAAAACAGTCTTTTCAGATGCAGGTAAGAGCTGGATTTAGTACTGGTTATTAGAAATTACTAGGATTTGCTCATGGTCTCAGGAAATGGACTAAGCAGCCAGTCAGTCTCTCATAAAACAGTATAGAAAATGGTGGTCATGTCTCTCATGGCAAAAAATAGTATCCACCCTGAAGCTTCCTGAAAACATCCATGCACACGTACATGATTTTCATGAAGGGCCATAGAAAAACTCCCTAGTTGAAGGGAGAATAGTAAATGTTGACTCTCTTAAAATATAGATGTTATTCCTTCAGCACATTTTAAGATTAGCCGTGGAAAGATGACAAAAAAATATGTAAATTGGGAAAACAAGCATTTCTTAACACATACTGTGCCTTCAGGAATAGGAATTACGTTTCATTCCTGCTAAGCTGAAATGCTAGAGATGCTCCAACTTCCCCTCATATATACTATGTATAAGCTCTGAGCAATGCAGAGGAACCTCTACATTCTGTAACAACTCATCTGAAATGTGTGTTTGTCTTCCCTCAAGAGAATTACAGTATTATGAACATTCAGTTTTTCAGAAAGAGACCCACAATCAAAAATATGTGTAAACACTCAAAAAGAGTTCTCTAAGAAATTTGAGCATAACAAAGCTTTGTTGCTATTTAAAAGTCTCTGGAATTTAAGTTTTCTATGCAGAAAAGCTATTTGTAAAGAAAAGGCCCATTGGGGACAAAAATGAAACTAAAATAAAGTTATGAATAATGAAGAAAGGGTATATTTTTTTAAGTAAGGACTCTCATTTAATGGCTACTGTGAGGCAGCTGGAATATTTGCCGTTATTTATCTCAAGGCTTTCTCTTTCTCTCTTATCTCATTTGCTATTGCTGTTCGCTACAGTATGAAGCTCCTTTAGATAAATTAATATGGACTTCTGGCAGCTGCCTGTAGATAAAGAGCTATCTTATAATTACTGCAGTGGCATTTTAGCTGCTACTAGATTTCACTTCTGTCATCACCTCCATATCTGATGTAAAGGAACTAATGAGAAATGTTTAAATGTTTTGAAAAAATCATTTGCTCCAGTGTCTGTGCACACTGATGTTAGGGGTTTATCAGGGCTAACATTATACTTTTCTTACCCATATGAAGCAGGCTTTCTTTCTTTCAATATTTCCTTACATGAAAGCAAAACATTACTAAAGGCTATTTATTAAAAATGTCTTCGTACACAAATCTTGGAGAGTCCAATATCCTGCCCATATCTGTTTTTTTGCAGAGTAGTTCTTCTCAAATTTATATAAGTAGAAATGTCTTCACCTGATTAGTGACTAAAGTTTAACTTCAAAACTTTTTTCCTCCTCTGTTTCATCTTGTGATGTTATTTCTGCTCCAAAAAGGCAATTCACCACAACCTGACCAATCTAATAACTATTGGTTAATAGAATTTAAACATTTGTTTAAATACTCTCTGGGTTGATTTTTATATACTCTCAGGCTTAAATGGCCTGTGTTGCTATTCTACCCACTGAGACAAGTGGAAAAATGTACTTTTTTCCTGCCATCAGACTTGGACCAGAACTTGTTTATGCAGTTATTTTACCAAACATTGAATGCATACAAGCAGAAAGCATGTTAATGTTGCCAGCAGAAATGTAAAATGTTAGAAACAGCAATGTTCGTATAAGGGTGAGATTGTGGGTGTCTTTGTTATAGGTCTAATCCCCGACTTAGGCTCTCTCTCCATTTTTGGATGGTTGCTCCACCTCTCTGCTTCAGATACAGCCATCTGTAAAACAAAACTCTTCACAATGTGCCTGCTTAGAGTGAATTTTGTTGATGTTGTGTCCTGGGGTTACCCATTTTTCCAATCCTTTTATGGCCTTTGGAAGAGAATCTCACTGTGGTCTTAGGGCTCCTCCTCAGTAGGTCGTCTTGTAGTTGGGTCTCACACCAGGCTGGGGATGGCAACCATGGCTGGCTGTGATCAACTCAGCAAGTTAAGCTTTGTTGGACATCTGCAATTCTGCTCCCTCTGTGAAACATCAACAGAGGTGGCCAGGCAGCTTTCACGAGGCACAGTGCTATTTATGTCAGGAACAAAAAGTGTCAGAGGAGCAGGTATCACAGGCCTTTGGCAGATACATTACTGCAGCGGTATCAGTTCTTTGTTCCAACCTGGCTCGCCTTCACCTGGCTGCTCTTTGTTCCAGTGAGAGTGATTTATCAGGCTGAGTCACTTCTTGCCTTTCCCAGTTCTGTATCCAGTGAGCCACTTCAGCCAGACAAAACCTGGATATGCTGTTTTACAGACCCAGCAAGTGTGACATGAACACAGTTAGCTTTTGCATCTGATTCACCCCTTTACAAGTAGATGCAGTCAATGTTTAAATGCAAGGGTCTCTGAATATTCCCAACATGTATGGCTTCTAATATACCTTCCCTTTCAGTGCTTCCAAGGTTCAGCTGTCATTTTTGTTAACGTTGGTAGTACCAATGCACCAAAAAGCTTCTGCAGAGTGGTTAGTGTAGTAGTGGTGTGCTTTATGGTCTTTTAGGGAACTCATAGTAAAGAAGCCTGCAGACTGCCAGTTCTTTTCCTCAAAGATATTTAATATGTGGTAGAGGTGTTTACTGTGTGCCAAAGGATTCCCATTTTCATGTATTACTTCTCCATAAAATAACAGCTTTTATGAACATCTTTCTAGGTGAATGGGTAGAACAGTTTTCCACTGCAACTATTCATGCTGAATATCAGGAATGGGAAATAATGCAGACAGGGAGTATTGCATCCTCATGCCTTCTCAGTGATTTCTAGGGTCCTTATGCCCGTGAATAAAACTGCCAATATTGCTGAATAGCCCAGACTTACAGTGAAGTCAGTAATGATCACCTACTAAAATATTTCTGAAGAAATCAGTTAGTGGGGGATATTGGTGCACCAAATCCCAGGTTTTGGCCTCAATCCTTCAAAACAAGCGTATTCCATGCAGCAAGCTCAGACCATTGACTGGATAAAATCAATCATGGTGTAAACAGTGGACAGAACAAATATAAAATTCTTGGCAGGATAAGGCTTAAAACAGAAAGATTTGTTTTGGAGAGGTTGTCAAGCCAGCCATGTGGATTTTGAAGGTTCAGCATATGTTTTTCTTCTCTTCGTTTTCTGGTTTAGAACTAAATCCTTCCCATTCCTTAGTGTTTATAACACTTACATTGCACTGCTCATAACACTGGAATATTCCCATGCTGCCTTCCACAACTACTGTAATGACTGTGTATGCATTTAGCTTTTGTAATCTTGCTCATCCATTGATCTCTCCAGCCTTAAAGACATTTTTTTTCTTCACTGGAAATCTTTCACTTTGTAATAAGTTTATAACTGAATACCATTTTTCAGATAAAATCAATCCAGATTCTCAAGAGATTCTTTGCACTGTGGTGCTTCAGTGTACACATCTGAGCTGTGTTTGGATTTTTTTTTTTTTACTGCTTTATCAGATCACAAGCTCCTGTCTAATTTACTGTCTGCTGTTATGTCTTTTAACATTTCTGTAAATCCATTTTTCAAATACTACAAATTATTTCCCCCATATTTAATGAACATTTTTAACCTGGAAAAATGTCATCCTTGTTCACATTTCAGATCTTCCAATGTCCCTTTATATCTTGTCTTCATATTGCCTTGGGCCTGCAGCATCTCTTATTTTAAAATTTTCTTGCAAATTTCATGGGTGCGCTGCTTTGTCCTAATCTTCATTTTCCAAATTGCACTGTAGTCAATGGGGAGGCTTCCATTGTGAGAACTTTGGAACTGTTGTTATATTAAAAACAAGCAAACAAAATTCTTCTATTTTGTACCTTACCACACATTGGATATCTTCACTTTTTTCAATATCCTTGTTTGGATTCCTTTCTCCCATCTTCAGTTCTGTGTGCAAACTGGATGTCATTACTTGTGAATATGTTTGTGCAATGCATAGCTGAAGTAGAGCTGTTGCTGTACTGAGACCCAAACATGGTGCCCCTGCTGCAGGGTTAAGAATAAATCTGGAAGTGCAGGAGCTTTAAAGGAGAAGCCTGTAGCTGGGACGGGCATAGCTGAAGTAACACTGACAGCTGTGTGGTGCCATCACACATCTAAGGGTATGCAGAGCCAAATGACACCAGTATTACTGGATAGATGCCCATCCCACTGCAACCTAACATCTGCTGTTGGGGTTTTAGTCCCCACAAGTTTTTAATGCTGATCCTCCACTCCTTGCTTTCTTCATTCTTTCTACCTTTTCAGCAGAAGATTTGTGGTTACAGGAGAGAAATAGATGAGTGGTGGGTTGTTCTGGAGCACAGCTCCCAAACACCTCAAGGACACCATAGAAGAACAGAGTCCATGGCCATCAACTCTGCTTTTAGCCAGAGGTTCCACTGTTGCAGGGAAGGAGAGGGAAGTCCCTTGAGTGACAGGGCTCAAACTCTCAGTGTGGTCAGCTCAAGTGCAAGTGAGGAAGAACTGGATCCACAGCTCATCCAGAGCCTTCTGAAAACCCACGCTTATCATTGCCAAGATTTAATAGGGTCTCTGTAACGGCGCGTCATTTGCCGTTGTTGTTGGTCTCATAAAAGATGAGAATGCTATCTCCCAGCAGTAATTTGGAGACTGGCGGAGTGGTAAAGGGTGATAAATGGCTCTGAAAGTAAGCTACATGTTCAAAGATAAAAGTGTTTTGCTGAAAGTTGAGACCCCTTGATTTTGGGAATGGCTGATATGTCATTTGGGTTTAATGTGTAATTCTTTCTGCTTCACGTTTGAAATCCACCATGCCTGCCTTTCTATGTGCCTGAAGCAGTTTTACTTATGGCCACCATCTTCTCCCCTCAGTGATCAAGAATTATTCTAACTTTGCCAACTCACTCCCCATTTTATTACAGTCTGTCTCCCTACTTTCATTTCGTCTTTCTCTTGCCATGTCTTCCTCACGCTGCTCTTCTCCACTCATTGTTCACATTTCTCCCTCCCAGTTTTTTTTCTTTAGCTGGGCAAGGGGCTAATTTTTGTGGGATTAAAATGGAACCATTGATGTACTCAAAAAAAGCATATGCAAAACTCTTAGATCAAGAATTGAGCTTGCAGCACCAGGGAAGCATTAGGCCCTTTTTTTCCAGAACTCTTCTCCCTAAGAAGTTACAGAAGGAGGGATGCTAGCTGTAAATTGCAGTATGTTAATTGCCTGCAGCAGAAATTGGCAAATGAATTAACAGTGAAGTTTCAATCCACACTAGAGCTTAATATGTAGCAGCTGAAGTCAATGGAAATGTTCCTAACTATTATTTGTGATTTTTAAAATGTGGTGTCTTTGTAAATAAGAAATTGGGATCTGCATCTTCAGCATATATTTCTCATTAATAGCTTCTCTTCTGCAGAATGATGACTGCTTGTATTGTACAGCTCTTTGGAAGCACAGCTTCCAAGGGCTGGGTTTTGCAAAGCTAAAGGATTGCAAAAGGGAAACACTTTCATGGCCTGATACAAATCACTACAAGCTCCACTTGTGAATTGCAGAGGCTGTGTCATCATTTTGTTTTCTTCTTCAAGTGATGGATTGGGTGGCAAGAAAATAAACATCAGAAATATGAAGCTTATTTATGGCTTACCCCTTCTATTACTATTCTGCAAGATTATTTTGTTTTATTGGTACTTTATGAAGGATCTGGAACGCATGTCCTGTGAAGGGTGGCTGAGGGAGCTGGGGATGTTTAGCATGGAGGAGGCTTAGGGAGGACTTTATCACTCTAACTATCTGGAAGGAGGTTATAGCCAGGTGGGGGCCAGCCTCTTCTCCCAGGCAACCAGTGATAGGATGAGAGAACATAGTCCCAAACTACTCCAGGGGAGGCTTAGGCTGGACATTAGGAGGAATTTCCTCACCGAAAAGGTGATTAGATACTGGAATGGACTGCCCAGGGAGCTGGTGGAGTCGCTGTCCCTGGAGGTGTTTAAGGAAAGACTGGACGTGGCACTCAGTGCCATGGTCTGGTTGGCAAGGTGGTGTTCGGTCATAGGTTGGACTCAGTGACCTCAGATGTGTTTTCCAAGCTAACTGATTTTGTGATTTATGAAATCTCTTTCCTGCAGCTTTCCATGCTAGTTGCAAAACAGATCAACCAGAGCGCAGCCTCTTCATACAGAAAATTGTTTTTAAAAGCATTTTGCTAGCTATTGTCATATGTCATAATAGAGACATACATATTGACAAACACTTTTAAATTTCAAACTAACACAGATTTATTTAGCTGAAGACTCGAAGTCCTTCTATAATTTCAGAAGTACAGCATTTCCTTTTCAGAAGGGATCAAGACATGAAGTGTAGCTCTTATTTTTGTGCCATAATTGCATTATTTTTATAGGAAGCAAGTGTTGTAGTATTAAATCAAATCAGTGATGGATAAGAGACTGGCATACTGTACCAAGTTCAGGAACCTATCTGACATTGTATTTCTGTCTCATGTTAATTATTTGTTTCTTTGAAAGTAGGACTCGTTATTCTAAATTTTGTAGTTGTTAGTCTTTGAGAATGTGGAAAGATAGGCTGGTCATATAGATCAACAAAATACTGTTTGAGAAAGGGAGTTAGTTTTTCATTTCTCCCTCCTAAGTAAAACCAAACAGACCAAAAGGGTCACTCAGCTATTTGTAATTTAAAATCCATCAATCCTTCCGAGGAAGATGTATTGATTATCTGTTTGCTTCTCTGTGGGAGTTTCAGGCAAACTTTGAAATACCGAGGTCCTGTCTGTTTAGCGTAGGCTGCTGACAGTACTTGAAGTCCCTATTAGATTGTTCACAGATCTTTTTGAGGAGTGGCCTTTATCAACAGTTTCCCTAATTCCTCTGAAAAACAGCATGCTTTTTGCCAATTGCATACTGTCTTTCATCTGAAAGATAACTTTCTTTGGTGGCCATGGTTCTTTATCTCTCTCTAGTGCTTGTGAAGTATATTGGGATGCTCACATGGAAGTGACAACACAGAATATTTTTAGCACTAAAAGGCTGTGCTTGGCGGTATCTGGTTTGGTGAGGAGAAGCAGTCCATCAGAATTGCTGCTGGTTCCCAAAGCACTTGCTGTCATTTGCTTCTAGCATGCCTTGGTCCCTCTGACTGCTATTTGGATCTGGGCTGCCTGGCTCCTGGTCATACATCACCTTCCCTGTTTCTTCTAGGGCCCGTGGGATGTCTGTGGAGTTGCTGCTCCTGTCCCAGTGAAGCCTTGTGGGTCTGCAGCCACCTCCCCTCTCCAGCAAGAGGCGGCTGACACTTCTGCATGCCCGAAGGCAGCGGGGGCAGAGAGCAATATCTGCTGGCTCCCCGTCTTAGACACCCTCACCATCCCCAGCTCTAGCTCCAGGAGCCACTAATGATGTTCAAAGTGCAGCACATCCCAAATACTCACCCATTTTACACTTTCCTTAATTAGTTAGCTGTCTATTGCCCAGGGAAATGAAGCTGCCAACCTGAGAGCAATTGCAAAGTGTTTGCTTTTTGGCCAAGCAGGGCCAAACCCAAGCTATGCAGAGGAAGCAAATAGCTAGTTTAAAGGTTAATCGCATTTCAAAAATAGAGGGAGGGAGATGCATTACAATGCTTCATTGGAAATATGTCAAAAGGCATTAGCTGCTGCCTGAAATATGAAAGGGAGCAACATTAACTCTTCTCTTCATTTGTGTGGAGGTGAAACAAAGTATTTCACCATTTACCTTTGGGAATTAAGATGCAATATGTTTTAAAGGTCAGTTTCTTTGTTACAGGGATTCTCAAGAGATACAGGAAATAAAATTTGTTTTCCTTTGCACATACTCTTTCTCCTTAGCATACCATACCATCTATTCGCTTACCTATGGCATGAATGTTGGTAAATATATGTACATACATATGCATCTAGTGCACTAAACAGTGTTGTATTTCACATGCACCATTTTCTTTGTCAATGTGCTACATACATAATGTGCATGTTGAGGGAATAGTATGCCTGGAATAGTATTCCTTGCCAATTAAAACAGATCGACCAGGAATATTCATACATTCTGGCCTCCTGACGAGTTTCAATTACTGCTATTTTTAACTTGCCAGAGGATATTTCTTTCTTATCTTTCACCTTCCAAAAATACATACCTTAAAAAATTGAAAGAGCAAAATTTCCCTTTTGGACCTGAATGTGCTCTTCTAGAGATAAAATTTGTCTGGCTTAAAAATCCCAATGAACATAAATTTCTACTAGTCTAAAAATAATTTTTATTTCTTTGGAATTAGGGAAGTACTTCTTTCAAAAGAGACAGACAGGGTTAAAACTGACTGTGAGAACAATTTACATATTGGATTTCTAAATAATGACATTTGTAAATACGTTTTATATACAAATTGTTTTTATACTTAAAGATTGCGCTGCTCCTATTTGGGTGCCCTGCATATTGCAGAGCTCCATAAGCTCATATTAAATTACCCTTTCTGCTGCCTGAGCCTGTATTTCATCAGTGGCCGCTCTCCATAAACTGTGTGCACATGACTAGCTCCATGTAGTCCCTTCCCTGGGACCTGCTTTTCTCTGGATGCTTCCCACACACCCCTGTCTCTTGCCTCCATGGTAGGAGGCAGTGAGCAGGTGTTACTCAGTGGGAGCAGCTTGTTACAGATTTCCTGTGGTCTCACCTGTCAGCTGTAACCATAGACTGGCTTGTTTATCCTTCCCTTCCCATGGTCTTCTACCTTGGACATGCAGATGGCTAGTGGTCCTTTTTCTCAGCCTGGTTTTCCAGGCTTCCTACACTTTTTCAACAAAAAGGAGGAAAGAGTTTTCTGGAGTCATCCCCACTGGCGCAGCTTGCAATAGGGATATGATTTAGTTTGGGTACGGGCGTATGTCAACATCTCTGTCAAATTAGAGGGGCTGTGGGTGGCAGAGTTCATGCTGCCTTTGTGCCAGCTGCAGGAAGCAGCTACAGTGGAAGTGCCAGCTGGCCCCCACAGATACTGCCTATGAACACAGTATTTTAAAGCTGATTCTGGGATCTCCTGTGCTACTAAACTCTGGCCTAAAATGCCTGCAGTTTCTTAAGCAAGGCCATTCAGTCCAGCTCAGCTAAGCATCCTTAAGCAAGCCTGGTATTTTATAAACAGTATATCTTGAGGGACAGTAATTGCCCATGCATCATAATAACATGGCAGGTGCTGGAGCATCTCCAGCAGCTTACAGAAACTAAATATGATAAATAAACATCACAAGTGCAGAAGCCAGTGAGCAGCATGCCGGAGCTGAGGGCTACTTTCTGTGCCCCTTCAGGATAAGAGCCAGGCAGGGTTCCCAGGCTCCAGCTCAGTGCAATATTTCAGTATATGCTCACCTTTAAGTATAAAGTTTTTTGCCTACCAAAGCAAAAAGGACAAGTTTAAGTCTTCTCGCAAGTATATAATGTTCCTACTTCTACAGAATGATGTGCATGATCCTTGATAATCTGTATCCAGGATGGTCCTTTACTCAAGGTATTCATAAGTAAACCAGAGCTCTGAGAGTAACAGTTGTATACTTACCTGCTTTTTTTAGAGATATATAATTTGGAATTTAAAAGAAGACACAACCAACTATAAAGTACAAAGTGAGAACAGAAATCCTACCAGAGGACATTGCTATTGAAAGATTACATCAGAGATGTACTTCAAAACAGAGAATGAAACACAGCTGGTGAAATAATTCCTGACAATTAGCAAGTCAGCAAAGGGAAAATTTGTTGTAGATAGCATTCCTATTTATAATTATCCATTGCAATTGTTAATGACCTCATTAGAAGGATTTCTGTTGTAAATCCCTCAAGAGAGTAACACCAAAGAGTTCAGTGTCGGTACTCACTCACCTTCCTCCTTTGAGAGCATGACTATGTAAAGCCAATGGGACAATATTGACATCTGTTTGCTGCTTCCTTCTTTCAGTGGAAGTGTAGTTTCCTTCAACTTAGTCTCCTTTGTTAAACTATTGTGATAGTCTTTGGGTTTCTCAGCTTAGTCTGTTGGGCTGCCTCGTCTGTTCTGCAGTTGGTCACACCATCAATGTGTCCTCAGGCATAGTGTCCCTTGTGTGGCATTATCTTTGTTTTCTTCTTGAAACAAAGCCAATTCTTCAGTGTTTACAATTGATGTATTTTAATGTCAGATTGAGTGAGATTCTCACTTTTTAGTGCAACTAAAAATTAACATAATTGTCTTCAGAACTGAGTCTCAGGACCCATCCAGGACTATTTCCATAGCAAGGCTGAGTTGGTTAAAGCACATTTGTACAAATCTCTCTTGAAATTAAAACTGTTGTTATCACTTAAAGGAAAAGCCCAGGAGGTTGCTGGCTGGTCTCTGCAGGTAGGGATTGTGGCCTTTTGCTTTGTTAGGGCACAGATGCGAAATCCATTTCATCCTACTGAAGTTGGAGCAATGAGGCCATGGCCCAGCCCATCCTGGGTTGCTGCTTCAGCTGCTTCGGCTGAACTTTTGAATAATATAAATGAATGATAAATCTGGTTTCTCAAAATATCATGCCAAACTCTCTAGTAGCTCTCGTATGTTCTGTCAAGCCAAGGTTGTATTTTTAGCCTGACTCTCTGCTGTGCATATTGTCATAACAGGCACTTACTGAAACCAATCTTCTTTGTTTATAGACGAGGTCTTGTCGGAAAACTTTTTGGACTACAAGAACCGTGGCGTCAATGGCTCTCACCGTGGTCAAATTATCTGGAAGATTGATGCCAGCTCTTACTTTGTGGAGCGTAAGTATTTTCCCAATTCTGCTATGATTTAATTCAGTCATTGCAGAATGGTAATTCAGCTGTTACTGTTGTTTTTATGATATCTCTTAGGAAGGGCAAAAAATGTTACCAAAATCTTTGAATGTTTTGATAGAAACTGAAATGCTTGGTGGAATAGTAACCCACAGTTTTCTGCAAACAAATTTTGTGGGCATTGACTTAATTACTTTCTTTTAAATACAGTTTTGAATATGTGTTTTACTCAATTTTCTGTTGTTTGGACTATGTCATTAGTAATGAGATGCATTAACTTTAATATGGTTTTAAGGAAAACAGGAAGTCAGGGGCATAATATCATTCCGGGAAGAATCACATTGGCTTTTAATTGGAAAACTTCATGGTGTATCCAGCTTGTAACAGATTCAGGCGAATTCAGAAGGAGAAAGGGTTGAGTTCTGATTATCATCTACATGAATAAAAGTATAACTGTATGTAGTTGAAGCAAGGTACACTAATTTCAAATTAATTGTTCCTCATTACATTAATATATTACCCAGGGCATTTGATGCAATGCAGTATAACTCTTTTCCACCCTCTTAGTAATGAAAATACAGAAACACTGAATTTGCTTCTGCAAAGTAGTAGGTTCCTTATACAGCAAGTTAATATTTCCAGCCCTGACTGTCCCATCTCCCTGACCATTCAAATCCTTCCTCTTTTCAAAGATTTACCATGTGTTAATGTGTTGCATTGAGCCATGATCAGACGAATCAAGTGGACCAAAAGGTCTATTGGTTTGATGCTTCCACAGCCCAAAAGCCTTGAGCATTCAAAAGGCTGTGAAAAATATGTACATCCATGCCTTATCATTGACTGCAGCCCTCCCCTCCCCTTATTTCTCATATTTGGTTTTCTTCTATGTTCCTCGGTAGCTAATTGACCCTTGTTACTCCTCCCTGCCTACCCCTTCTCCCATTTGCTGTAATTCCTTCTCCCCACCTTGGTAACACCCCCTGGTTGATGTTCCTTTGGTTACTGTGTGTTTTCCACACCCAAATTGAGGGGGTTCAAGACCATGTTTCTTGGTTTTTTTCCCGTGGATTTTTCTCTCCAATAAACCCTCTCTCCCATGAAGAAGTCCCTCCGCTTCTTTCCTGCCTCCTCCGCGCACCTGTGCCATCGGTGGGCAAGGCGAACCCAAGCAGGTGCTTCGCCTGCCCTCCTGCTCTGTGATCAGCCCCCATCCTCCCCGTTCGGAGCAGGCAGAAGATTGCCTGGTGCCCAGGGCAGCGTGCCAGCCAGCAACGGCACCACGGCATTAGTGTGAATGCAATCCATGATCATCTTTGGATAGAAATTGGGTACTCAAAATACTGGACTGAAATCTGTAGCAAAACATCTGTGGTGAAAGAGCCACATCTATACTTAAGGAGGAGTTAAGCATGAAGAAGAGTAGCATGAAGCAATTTGAGTTATACAATTGAACTGCATACTTCCAGTGATCTGCCTTAGCCTCCTGGAAAAAATTCAGAAGTTTGGTAAAAGCATTTATAAATTACTTGACAGGTATATCTGTCTAAGACTGTCTAAATTTGAGAGCAGTCAAAGAAATCTTTGATATAACCTATATTTTAAAGGATTTGTAAAGGACATGAGTTATACTTGTCCAATCTAGGACTTTGATCTTACATATCTAGTATCAGCAAGGGTGCTACGTGCAAATATTTTACAGATGCTCAGTCCTAGAAGCATGTTCTCTCTTTGCAGTATAAAGTATTGCTGATGGTCTGTAATTCCTAGCGTCAAACTGAGAATGTTGTTCTAAAGAATTTAGGGAGCTGCTGAAATGCCTACAGGACATACAGGATGTTTGTATCTTGTGTTTTGAAAAATACATGGATGTGAAACTATTTAACATATAAGAACGTTGGGATTTTTTCAGTTATCCTGGTTTTGGGGCAGAAATTCATTACATGATCTAACCTTTAAAGCAGGCTCTAATTTGCAGAGGCTTTGAGCCATGGTTACAAATTTGTGAGACTGATCATACTTTGGTTTAGCTGTTAAAGAACTGTGGGAAGGAGATATAAAATCCCAGACTGGGTTTTTGAAGAGTTTTTTTTTTAGTACCTGGGATTATTGAGGAAGGGCAGAAGTGTGATGAGACTGCTGGTGGCTTCCTTGCCTAATCCACAATACAAAACAAAGAGGCAACATGAAAAACGCTTAAGAGAAAGCCTCTTTAGGTGGGCCACTTTTCATTAAAGGCTCTGCTGCACAATGACTTTTGTCAGCTTAATAGGTTTGCCCCCATTAGCTGAGACACAGTAGCTGTTGTTAATTGATTGCATGTACATTCTTCACTTGCCCTACTGTAAGAAAATGCCAATTAGCATAACCATCCTTCATTGATGCTTGGAACTAAGTTGTACTACACCATAGTTGGGCAGCCCATGCTTGATAAGTTGTTGCCTCTTGGTAATTCGTTATGCTGCTACCATTAGGTTGTGAGCGTCAGCCCTGAGATTATGTATCAGTGCACTCGGGGAGGACAAATCATTGCCCTGTCCAGAATTAAAATAGGAGAAAATTAAGTAGGCAGTAGTAAATAACAGCAAGTGCACTTGAGCCACATGACTACTCAAGTGGGAAGCCAAGGCAGTGAAGAATGTTGATGTATGTCGGTTTCATATATCTAAAGGCATATTTGAGGATTCCTGCCCATTGCTGAGACTTACATATGAAAGCACACAGCTTTGCAGTTGATTAAATATTATGTTAAAAACTGCAGCGTCTGAACACCTTGTGTATTTTCTTTCCAAAGAGGATGGTGTAAACCATCTTCCTGCAGACTTTTATTTTTTGGGTGGAGATTGTATCTCCCTTTTATGTTGCATAGCATAACATTTGCAAGGATCAGAGAGATACTGATCATCAAAATAAAACTCAGCTCAGAAATGTAGTTAAGGTGTGGTAATTTATTTTTAAGGTATCCATATTTTTTTCCCATACATCATTATAATTCCCTTAACTTACTATTGATTGGAGTCTTCCTTATTATAGCAAGAATTCTCAATAAAACTGAGTAGCTCATTTACAAAGGCAGCTCTTAATTTCTGCTTTTGCTTTTCCTGTAACTATTTGTACTTTGGTATCTTTTTACCACGTGAGTCAATACTGATTGTCACCTGCACATTGCTTCAGAAAATATTATGGTATAAATTGCAATGTTTGTCCTGGAACAATCATAAAGGGAAGATCAATGTACAGCCAGATAAAGAATCAGCCTTACACAGACAATTTAAATTTCTCACGAATTTCAGGCACCCCATGCAGATTGGTTTGTATCCTGGCCTTGAAATATTAAAGGTTAAATATTTTTGGTGGTGCTGTTGTATGAGGCTCATTGTAGGGGGACCATGGGAATTATCCTGGCCAACCTCAGAAGCCAAATTTTTTCTATTGCCAACAGTTAGACTGTAGGATTCCCCACAGGTTGTTTTAGTACCACATTTAAGGAAATTACCCTTATGGTCTGACCAGCCAGCCATCTGACATAACCAGCTTAAAAATACATCTTTGAGCCTTTTTTATTAAAGAGCTTTGTGGGGCAACTTGAAAAATATGAGGTCCTAAAGACTAGCTGATTTGCAACAGTGAAATTGCCATTAATATGAAAAAAGAAGCATTAGAAATGAGGTCAAGTAAATAGAAGGTTATTACTCATTTCTGTATTTTGACTGTGGAGGCATCTATAATGTTTGGGAGCATTTTGTTCAAATCCATAACATTCCACAGTTATTTATCCTTTCTTTCCTAAATTTTTGGAAAATTAACAAGCAAATGAAATATAATGCTCTAACTATGTAACCTGTAGTCATTATACATAAACCCACTCTTTAGAAACTTAACAGATTGCTGCCATCGTATCACTGTAAATAGTATCTTGCATGCAATGGGCAGGGACCTGGAATAGGAATGAGTGGAGGGAAAAGCATCTGAAAGTTATTTTCTTCATGGCAGCAGATTAGCACAATGAAATCTTATCAAACATGGTTGTAATGATAATTACGGGCCAAACCCACCAACCTACAGGATCACACTAGAAAGAAATCTTGCACATGGGCAGAAGAAACTAGTAATATATTGTGAGAGATTTGTAAAAGTGCATCAGGAGTGGAGAGCACAAAGGAAGGCGTAGAAAGAAATTTCAACCATTTTCTGCCTTAATTGCACTTCTTTTATAAAACTGAAATTCTGCACTTTCAGATGCTGCTCTGTTGTTGAAGCTATACTTTCATGGTATTCTCAGTGGATTGCCCAGTCAGAGTCTTTAAGGGTTTTTTTTTCAGTTATATTTAAAATCTCACCAGTTAAGAAAATGCTTTTTGTGAATTCAGTGACAAAGCAAAATAGTCCACTCTTTTTGGAACATGCTTCTATGCTTTGGGAGTATTTGGGCAAAATATGTGTTGCTTTTGAATTTGCTGATAGTCTGATTTAAGACCATCTAGAGAGCCCTGTCAGTTTTCAAAACACAGATAATTTAACACATAACTGTGCAGCATTTTCAAATACCACAGATGGTTAAAGTTTGCATTTGTTTTAGCGATCTACTTTTTCACCTTGGAAAGGACTGATACCTTTCCCAGAGAAGGATACGCCTTTCCACTTCGCATGTCACAAACTTGCAACATAATGTTGCCAGATAGATGCCTAATTGGTTTGAGCCAGAGAGGGAATTGCTTCCAAATGGCAAAAGAACAGAACTCATCTCCTATTAATACTCAGCAGACAAAAAGCCCTAACAGCTGCAGAGGCAGTGTTGTATTACAGCCAGTTTTGCATTTCTGCAGAAGTCTGGCAATTTGGGTTTTTTCTGACAGTCAGCAATAAACAGTAACCACCCACTGTGGCCATGAACTGGTCAGAGTTTGAGGGGAGGAAGGAGGAGTGAAGAGAGGCTCTATGCCACTAGGGATGTGTACTTTGTGTTAAGGCTTGGAGGGCACTGCAGTGAAAGAACCAGCCTATAATGGGTTTTCCAGGAAAGGAAATAGACTGCTGCACTGCAATCTCTGGCACACTTTTTGGCTTACCCAGCAATACAGAGGGAGGGTATCCACAAGACCATTTCACTGAGGTGCGGAGCAGCAGCATCCTGTAAACATTGTGTCAAACTAGCACATCCTTACAATGATGAGTAAACTTTTGACACTATTCAGAATTGCACCTGAGATAGCCAAATAGCTGGGACCCCTCCTAATCTACAGGCCTCTCTAAAGATTATTACCTGACAACTAAGAACCACTTCCAAGGGTTACCAGTCATCTGTGTGGCATTTGTATGTGAAAACTTATGTAGCTGTTGTTTAGTTAAATTTGTTGCTGTGGCTCAATTTTTAATAACAAAGATGGATGACAGGCCCTTGCAGAAAACAGAAATAATAGTCATTTATTCCTATTGGCTAGAAAGGAAATAAAGGTAAAAGAAGGTGCAACTAAAGTCTGAGATCTGGAAGAACCTGGTGCATGTTCAGATGGAAGATATATATTCTATGTTATGTTCAATATATGCTGTATATGTGTGCATTTATGGAGTATGTACAGAAATGTCCCCAAACTGGCAATCAGCCCTTTCATCTGGGGCTCTCTCTAGAAAACATATCTTTAGGAAGCTAATATAAAGGCTGCCTTCAAAGTACAAATACTTGAAGTATGTTCTAGCCTTGAATATTTCCAAATAAATGAGGCACATTCATATCAATAAAAGCTTTATTGAAGCTATTTACAAATTTTTCCTTTTTATGGACAGATTGTTGACAAGTCCAGCCCACTAAAATAATTTCTTGTTACCATTTTCATTACCACAATGTCTTTCAAATCATATACTCTTCACTTCATGAAAGAGTACATGAGAAGAAAAAATACAGGTAAGGCTGTTGAAGTCCATCCTGATATAACTTTTATCATGACCTACAGTCATGCTTCATGACTTTAACCTTCATGGGTCCACAGATGGTAAAAACTTGCATAACACAGAAACCTTTTCAACAGTGTGAAGACTATTTAGAAGCAGAATGGTTAGAGGTGTCAGGGAAAAAAGCAGATGTGAAGCAGTAAGAGAGACATATGCCCCTAAAGGTACATTTATTGCTTGCCTCTCCTCCAAGGAAGACATACCATTGTTTTAGGGTTCTTTCTCTTCATCTCCATGCACATGTATTACTCTTATTGATGCTGTTTGGTTGTCTTACGCCTTACACACAGTTTTAAAATTCCTTATTCTTTTCCTCAGCTTTTTATCCTGATAGTAGTTTAATACTCATACTTACGCCAAGCTAAGCTTTGGGAAGACAAGCACAGTCTGAAACCAGATTCCTTCAGAACCCTGTTCTTGGGTGTCGGTGTTTTCGTCGACAAATGGGATGGGGAGCCTGGACAGGCGTTCCAGCAGCCTTTTTATTATTTTATTCCATTGTCAATCTCACATACAGAGTTGAGACAGAGATGGTACAAAGCTCACGCCGTCACAGGCATCCAGAGACTTCCAGGTTACAGGGCATTCTTAAAAGCTTCTTAGCCAATTAGCATGCTTCTAAAAGTTACAGACAACTGTTTTAACCAATCCTCAACAGCACACGTACATCTGTTCTATACAATACTTGCTTGTTATGCCTTTATATAACAATGCACAATATTTCATTATTAAGCTTAAACTTACCTATCTTGCTAAGCATATTTTCTGCAACTTCAAAACCTATTTCAGCCAAACCTAAAAACTCTAACCATTGTTTTAATGTCCTTGCTTGCTGTATAATTGTATCTTCTTCAAGTTTTTGCAGCCAAAGCTGATCCCTAAACTCTTCTGCTTTGTTTCTGAAACCTGCTTTTTTCTCACACCTAAAAGCTTTTTCACCTTTTGTGTTTCCCCACAATTCCCCCTCTCGGTACAACCATAAAGAAACCCTCTTAACTTTGTCGCTTATCCACTGCCTTGCGTTTCATAGCTCCTCTACATAAAGGCACTTCTTCTGCTTGCTCTAAGCGGTGCTATTTTACACCACAGCGATTCTTATGCTGTGAAAGGTTGGGTCTATTTCAAGAATGTAGGTCAAATCCAGCATTAGTTGTTTTGTATCGTTCAAATAGGTCTCGTCCATTCCAAGGCCTTAATTCAAAGCCTTCATCCATAACTGTCTGTGTAAGATTCTGAGAACTTTCTGTGATTCCTTTTCCTACATCATTCTCTTGTATGACAAAAACTTCCTTAACAGTCTTGTCTATCATTCGTCACACACACTGAAGTATACAAGGCACAACTACCAATATCACCACCACAATCACCAACACATATAAACTTGCTTTGCAAAGCTCTTTCAACCAAGGTGCAGAGCTCCATCCTTCAAACAAACCATCTAGCCATGATCCACTGTCTCTTTGAATTTGGGACGTTAGATCTTTCAGCTTTTGTATACTTTTGTGGATGGATTCAGAGCGGTCAGACAAGTTCATACAGCACAATCCTTCAAATTCTTCACAGCCATGTCCATGTGCCAGTAAAAGGAAATTGATTGCTGCTCTATTTTGAAGGGTAGGATGTCTAACACTGTTGACGTCAGTCAGCAGATCGCTGATTGCAATGGATGTGGCATTGGTTTGTTTACTCAGCCAACATCCTACCTGATCCAATTGCTTCAATGCCATTGCTGAGGCAAGTTGGGGTATTAACAAACCTGCTGAACCTCTTGCTGCAGTTTTCCAGGGTCTAAACTCACTGTTACAATTCTCACCATATGGATGAGCAGATCTTTTCCCTCTATGTTTTTTCCTGATGACTGTTTTAGCATTGAGTGCTAGCACAGTAAGTTGTGTGCTGCATTGACCACCTTCAAGGTGTGATGGAATGCCTTGCCAAGCCCCATCTCCACAAATGAACCAATATCCTTTTGGTAATTGTCGTGGATATTGTTCAACTCTGGAGCATCCACCCCAACTGCCTGAGTAATTACATCAAAAACTTGAGTTTTTGTAGACAGGGTGATTAGGGGTGACATTGTATCTCAGAAAATCTTTCTTTTGCCAGTTGCTATTTGAAAAAGTGAGGCAGAAATCCATTGTCAAGGAGCCCAGAATTTCCAGTTCCGGGGATTCAGCAGTTGCTTTGGGGAGTTTTTATGGTCCAAAGGTCCCAATCCCTTACGGGATTGCTTCCGCTAGCAACTTCTCCTGGTTTGCTGTTAAGTTGCATTTTTGGTTAAGGGATCATGATATATGGGTATCGGCCAATTTTTTACTGGCACACCGACTAAACAGATTGCAAAAGGCATTTCTGGGTTTGAACTGGACAGGAATATGGTATCTGAGCCTGCTGCTTTGGCTAAGGTAACCCAAACATTTGTTTTTGGTTGTACCATAGGGAAATCTGCATTGCAAAGAGCTAACAAGCTCCAATAAAACATTTGATTTTGCTCCATTCCTTTCAAGAGCTACCTTTTGGCAAAAGACTTTCCCATATATTGCAATTCACAAATTCTGTTTTTGTTCCTTCCCAAAGTTGCCAGGGAACCAAGTGGCAATGGTAAAAGGGGAAATTTCACCTTTGCATAGCCAATGGGGGGGACACACTTTTACTGGACACAATGGATACCACGCTTTTGCCAAAAGAGCTCTACGAAACCAACAGTTCACCCATTCATCATTGACATGAAATCAAGGTTTGCAAATTCCACGGGTGAGCAAGGGGCGTCAGACATGACTCGCAGTCTCTCTGTTCGGCTCACGTCTGCGTGCCTGCTTCTTCGCTGATAGAGCTGTCAGAGTGTTCTCGTGTGCAATATGGTTTGACGTTCCTTGTGGGGACCCACTTAGGTCCTGCACCTGTGGAAACACAAGCATACCCTTTGCCCCATGTTATTAGTCGAAAAGGACATTCAGTTTGTCCTGTCTCAGGATTTCTAATTAAAACGGGGATTTTCTCTCAATTTTGCTTGTGTGTTACTTGAAAAATGCCTAAAAATTGGTAGATCAGGTTCTGCAAAAGAGCTGTTCAAAAAATTAAAAACATATACAGCTTTACTCAACCTCATCTGTGATATGGCCTCCATTCTCTTTTTTTGTTGATTTAAAATACATTTTAAGCTGTGATATGTCTTTTCAATGATTGCTTGACTTGTGGGGGAGTGGGAAATACTAAAGGTGTGGCAAACACTTCAATCTATTAAAAATGTGGCCAATTTTTGGGATATGTATGTGGGCTATTGTTTGTTCTGATTTTTTCAGGTATGCCTCGTGAAGCAAATGCTTGTAAAAAGTGTTGACAGGCATGATTGGCAGTTTCTCTTGTGTGGACCCAGGCAAATACTGCTTTTGAGAACGTGTTTACTGACACATGGATGTTTTTAAATTTCCCAAATGAGGGGTATTTGGTGATGTCTGTTTGCTATAACTGCAGGCTTTGCAAACTTTGTGGTTTGACAGCTTTTGTAGAAACGGGGTTGCACAAGCTGACAGGCAAGGCAAGTACTAATGATGACTTTAGCTTGACTTTTAGGAATGTGAAACATCCTCACAAGTGCTTGTGTGTTTTGGTGGAAAAAGGTATGACTCAGTTTTGCTTGTTTAAAGATGCTTGGCAAAGTGTTTGAAACAACCATTGTCAGGTTATCTGCTTGTGTGTTCTTTTTTGTTAGGAATCTGGAAGTGAGGAATGAGCCCTAATATGAGCAACAAAATATTGGTTAGTTCTGTCTTGCAAAATTGTATGAAGACCAAAAAGCCAATGATATAGGGTATCATTGTTAACATCCTTGAAAACTGATCCTTCTATTCTTTTAACTACATTAGCAACATAAGCAGAATCTGTAATTAAGTTAAAAGGTTCAGGAAAGAGTTGAAAAGCTCTAACTACAGTGGCCAATCCAACAATCTGGGGAGATCTCTCTACTATTTGAATGTCTGACTCCTATGTTTTAGTTATTTGATTTAACTATACGATCACTGATTTATGTGTTTTCCTCAACTCATCACTGAAGAGTTACAGCATTCAGTGGTTCTTCACTTGACATGGGTTTTTCTCTAAAACTCAATTTTGCTTGCAACAATTTGTGGCCTGGATAATGAGTAGAAAAACACCTGAAAAGTTTAGCAATGCATTTTGTAAATCATCTGAATTTTGTAGTGCCTCATCAAGGTAATCTTTTTTCAGGGGTAAATAGATTACTGAAAATTCTTGGCCTGCTCAGGTTAACAATCTTGTTCTAGCTCTAATTACAATCTGATCTGATCTAGATCTCATCTGATCTAGAATCGTAAAAATCATCTTTGGAGACTTGTAAGGAAGAAAAACCCATTCTATTATTAACAAAGGATCCCTTTCAGAAGGGTCCCATTAAAAAATGAGACCATAAAGTTGCAATTTTTCCCCCAAAACTGCAAGGAAAAAAGGTTTTTCCAGAGCACAATGATGGGCTTGTCTCCTCTGGAAAGATTTTGTGACCTTTTCAAGGGCTGCTTGAGCTTCAGGTGTTAGACTTCTCAGAGATTTGTTGTCACAGTCTCCTTGTAGTAAGTCAAAGAGTGGGGCAAGTTCCTCATTGGTAATTCCCAGGATAGGTCTGACCCAGTTAACTTCTCCCAAAAGCCGTTGCAGATCTCGCAAGGTGTGGACACTGGTTCGCAGTTGTATCTTCTATGGTGTGCTGGTTTGTTCAGTCATCCTGCGTCCTAGATATTTCCAGGGTGGGATTTCTTGAATTTTGGATGAGGATATTTCCAGTCCGGCATTTTGAACTTCAGCAACAACACTGTCACAAGTTTGTTCCATCTCTGCTCGTGTTGGTGCTGCGATGAGTAAATCATCCATGTAGTGTAGAATCATGGATCATGGGTGCTTCTGTTGAGCTGGAGACAGTGCTTGTGTGACTAAATATTGGCAAATTGTAGGAGAATTCTTCATCCCTTGAAGTAATGATTTCCAGTGATACCTCTGCAGTGGTTCTCCTCGATTGATGGCTGGAACCAAAAAGGCAAATCTTGGGGCATCCTCGGGATGAAGAGGTATGTTGAAAAAACAGTCCTTTAAATCAATGATGACGAGAGGCCAGTCTCTGGGAATCATTGATAAAGAAGGAAGTCTAGGTTGGAGGGGTCCTATATCTTTGATTACTTCATTGATCTTCCTTAGATCGTGAAGCAGTCTCCAGGAACCTGAAGTTTTCTTATGGATGACACACACTGGGGAATTCTAGGGACTATTCGTGGGGGTGATGTGGTCTTTTTGTAGTTGCTCATTTACTAAGTTTTTGAGGATATTTTATTTTTTCTCTGGTAAAGGCCATTGATTGATCCAAACAGAGTCATTAGTTTTCCAGGACATCTTTATTTTCTGCAACTTCAAAAACTATTTCAGCCAAACCTAAAAACTCTAACCTCTGTTTTAATGTCCTTGCTTGCTGTACAATTGTATCTTCTTCAAGTTTTCACAGCCAAAGCTGATCCCTAAACTCTTCTGCTTTGTTTCTGAAACCTGCTTTTTTCCCACACCTAAAAGCTTTTTCACATTTTGTGTTTCCCCACATTGGGATCCTGTGGTCAGCCCTTTAATATTTACCTTTTTTGCATTTCTTGTTGGTTTTCCTCTTACAAAGTCTTTCCGTGCCTGGATTTTTGGCAGCAGCCCATCATAAATGGAAATATGGGTCAATCCACACAAGGCATTAGACAACCATTTCTCAGCTTCTGGTATGGTTGCACTGTGGTAGCTTAACCAAGAGACTTGTCTGCAGATCAGGTTTTTCTTGGTCTTTCTCTCCCTTTCCACAACTTGTTTTGACACTTGGACATATTTTGTAATGTGGAGATCACAGCTGTTTGTGTTTTTGTTCACACACAGGGAAGGAGGTGTCTGTGTTGCAGCATCTCTGCTTGGTTACACCATCCTGGGGCACCTCACTGGTCCCCACACTACCTGCCCCACACTTTTCATGGCAGTGCTTAAAGACATTACAAGGACTTTGCTTGTGCAAAGCTAAGACTGAAGTGAAAGTTTTTATAGGTTGGTAATAGGAGTTTCAGAAAGCTCTCTCAAGATGAACTGGAAAGCTTTGAATAAGGAATAATGCCTGATTTTAGGCATTGATGTCAAGAGGAAGTCTTTCTTCACTAAGGCCCAGTTCCCTGTCACAGAAGACCACAGCTTACGTAGACTCTTCTCAGCCATTTAAACAGGCATAGACATTGTATTAATGCTTCAGAGGCTGGACATCATGTAATTCCCAAAGAAGTGGTCAAGGAGATGCAGTAACATTTAACTGAAGTTTTAGTTCAGGTCTGGGGCAATCTAACTGTAGGTGCCAAGCATTAAAAGTATGGGTTCACATATGTGTTCGTTTTGGTCTTCCAGGAGTATCCTCAGCCATGTTGTATTTGCTTTAAATCCAGAACTCCTGCACATGCAATGTGTTTTGTGCTTCACCTTTGGTATCCCCCAGTGTACCATGGAGCATATCATTCACTTGAGGAAATGAAGACTCCTGAAACCCCATAGTGCAGCTAGTAGTTGTATTTTTCTCATCTAACCTAGTGTTTGATAAATGCATGAACAGATACCTATTGTTTTGCTGCTTTGAACTTTGGATGGGCAGTATTCTGCACAACGGGTGCTGAAGTCACACGATTTATTATAATGGATCACTATAACTTAGATAGTGTTATTTTGTCATTGATAATCTTTCTACTATTGACAGTAAAAAATTACAGTGTCACCTCCAACTCACAAATCAGTTAGTCTTTGCCACTGTTAAATGCTTCTGGAAAGTTTTTTCAGATAATGCTGTCTAGGGATTTGGTGGAATTGCGCTGGAAGACAGATCTCCTCTCTTTGCTCCATTGCACCCTGTGCTCTCCCTGTCACTATTTCATTGGGTACATTTCTGAAGTTGCTGCAAGCCAAGTGAGACGCCACTGAATTGGGTAAGAATGGCTTGCAGGCAGCCTGTGTGCCATCAGCCACAAAACCCTTTGTGGACCACCACGTACAGATTACCTGGTGCAGGCTTTGGCCCATGTGGTTTTATTTGTGTGGAAAAACAGAAAACAAATGCAATGGAATTTTCAAGCAGCTGGAATTTGAAGGGTATCAGCACAGGCATCAAAAGGTCATATTTATTGCAAAAGAGTGGTAAGGTAGTGAGCTTTGTTTCAGTTTTCTCAATACATAAATCAGAATATAAAAGTACTGCATTCAACCAATCAGTGTTAATAATTTACCATTTCTAACTTTGGATAATTTTACAGTTGTGGTATTTTTGGTAATCCTGTTAAAGCATACCATGAAAGTAACGGATCAAAACAGAACTGGAAGCATATGTATTAAAGATAAATTTTTTTCTCAGCTTATGGAGGCAGTGAGTTTGCTTCACATCTTCATGCTTTCTTTTAGAAAAACTTTTTTATATCTCTCTGCAGTAGTGAAGCATCTCAAGGGCTCTTCTTAGATGTCCAGCAGGACACAGGAAAATCTCAGTATAAAGGGAGATAAATCCCTTCACCTAATTCAGAAATTTGTTTGTAACCGTGCTATCTTATTGTCTGATTTCAGGCAGACACTCTGTTTCTCATGCCTTCTGGTAGTTATGGCAGTATTTATTCAACTCATACAACAGTGTTTGGATAGTTTTATTAGACAGACAAAACTTATTTGACCTTCCATGAGGAAGGCAGAATTATATCTGTGGTATACTGCTGTAGTAACTCATCCTGCTTCTGAAATAGTGGACCTATGATGCAGGAAACCTTTTGATAACTGGTTTTTCTCATTAACTAGCCAGTAAATCTAGCCCTGTTGTTACCTTACTCCTACTCCAAGGTTTCCTGCTATAGGGACTGCCAGATGTCAAGAACACCATCTATATCCAGAACAGACTTCTCAAAGAATTGAAGGGATGAATTCAGCAGGAATGAATTTCGGTCTCCCTGCAGGGTTCAAACACTTCTGCCCAGCAGAAACATCTTTCTGCAAGGTCTTTGATATTGGTAATAGGGCCTCAGACAAATAGTGTTTTATATTTTCAAACTCTTCTCCAACCGTTTCAATACTTTAAATGTTCACTTTACCCAATCAGTAGCAGGTATAATTTCCTCTCATATCTCAGTGCTAATACCTTTTACAATTAAAAACAAAGCAAAACAAAAAAACACTACCAACCTCAAAATAGATAATTTTTCTGTAATTGTTTACTTAATTAAATTTACATAAGGATGTTTATTTCTGTCTTTCCCCTTTCATTAAATTATCTATGTTAATTTCATTATGTATTTTCTCATTAAATGTTGTCCTGCCTGTGGATTTTTTTCCAAGTCTCCTTTACCAAAATCACTCACAGCTACAGTGACACTTCTAAGAGTAGACAGCAGTGTTTATTCCAGACCCTTCCTTTTCCAAGGCAGCAGAGCTTGTGTACCTGGCAGGTACTTGGTAACTTCTGAAGCGGTAGGAAGCAGAGATGTGGGGAAGTGACCTGTTTACTCACCTGGGGTGAGCTGTCACAACTCACTTGTAGCTCTAGACTCACTCCTGAGAGTAAGAGCTACAGATCTGATTGCTTCTCACTCTGGGGCCTTTTAAGGCACCTTTCTATTATTAGACTGCATATGATACTGATAATTTCACTTCCTCTTAGTGGCCTCTTCACACTGTAAGACAGATATTCATACCATTGTTCAATTATTTTGGGTTTTCTGGTCAGAGCGGGTTGCTCTAGATCCTCTCTGACCCTAAATGTAAATGTGTCTTGGGCCCCAAATCTAAAAGTGGAAAAAGTCGTATTTAATTTTCAAAGATGATCTTTCTCAATGCCTCTCAGTTTTGTTTTTTTTTCCTGACCCATTTCTTTTTCATGTCTGGGATGCTTTACAAGTTCAACAATTATTTCCTTTCATTGGAAGATCCAAAGAGGAAATATTTTAAAAACCCTTAAAATGGCATATTTTTTAAAAGAAAATCATTTATACCATAAGAAACAATATTGATTTTGATTATGAAGTACATTGCTGCAATGTTCCAAACATGAGGTATAGCTGGGGTTAGAAATAAGATGAGCAATGTATGTGTATCAGAATTTGAGCTGTGAATGTGGTTGTTGGATTTGCAAACAGTGTTCCCTCAGACAGACTTCTGGATGGCAGAAGTACAAAACCAGCAAAGTAGAGAGTGCAAACACAAGGGTGAAAAAGGACTAAGAATAAATGTGCAATCTTTTTGATGTAGATGAGCACCAGAGAGCTTTCCCAGGCAGCTCCTGGGCAAGAGGTCTAGGCTTCTGAGGGTCCTACTCAGCAGGCAGATCCTGGGAGGGGAAGCAGCTTTTGGTGCAGCCTACATCTCTTGGACACCTCTCTCTCCTGTCTCTGTCTTAAAAAAATCAATCTACAAACAGAAAAGTTTCTTAACACTTCCGTTGTCTAACACAGGTGGTACAGGCATGTGAATGCAGTTCTACTTCTCTTTTTCTATTCCATTAAAGTAAACCTACATTTGGAACACATCAAGGTTTATCACGGGCTTACAGAGATTTCAGTCTCAGTTTGTCTTCCTAATAACTTGCTGTTTCTGCAAGCTGCTGAGCAGTACTTCCTGAGGGTAAAATACCACTTTATAATCTGGCAGCCCTGGGTTACTCCAGAGATGCCTGGGAGGTGACAAAAACTGGCATGTGAATAATCTCCCCACATTTCCAGGCAACACTGGGACAGCAGATTTACCAAAAGTGATATGCCTACAGTGAATTATATTAGTCTGCCTGCTTGATTGCTCGAAAGATCTAAGGATGAAATCACATGTTTAAAACAGAATACAAGTGCATTAGTAAGATTTTGTTTTACAAGAAGGAATTCTCCTTGCCTCCTGAGGTGTATTAGCTAACATTTATTTTTTCCTTTGAACCTCCCCAGTCTGTGTTAGCCTAGACACCTCCAAGAAGTGTCTTTTTCTTGTTCCTGTTGATAAAGGTGTTTGCCTGAAGTGGAATGAGCCAGCCATGCTCCCTTAGAAAACACTAAGAAAAAAATATTTTTTCTTTTTGGTTTGTCACTATGGTATCTTATGGTCGTGGAGAGAGAAAAAACTCTTTCCTTCCCTCCACTTGCTAGGATTTCTTGATTTACATATAAGTGATGTTTGTAATTACATGCATCTGGATTCAGGCTTTCAAATGTTTTCCTGTTTACAGGATATTATAATAAGCTTTATGAGCTTCCTGTGAGGAATCTTAAATCTTCATGGCTAGTAATACAGCCACCATTTTCTTTTCCCTCTGTGAGCTGCATGCTCTGTGAGCTATGCATGGCATGTCACAAAAATGAGCAATATATTTTGATACCAGTAAACTTTGACTTTATCATTAATTTTCTTCTTTTCCCTGTCTCCTCCTTATATTTTGGAGAACTCACCACGTACCTGTTTTGTAGTAAGGTAAAAATGCAAAAGAAAAGGTATATAGGGGTAAGTTGGATTGTTCAGGGGCAGCCACAGCAGAGTCATCTGTGGTGCTTAAGATAGTTGTCTGTGTTGGCACTCAGTCAGAAGTCATCTCTCACCACCACACCATTTTTGGAGTGGCTGATTTGTAATCAGTTTTAATTACTGGATTACTTACACCAGCCCTGGTAGTTCAGATCATCTCTGGGTGCTGTTCTGAAGGCCCTGGTGTGTTAGTAGGCTAGCGAATGCAAGCAAGCATTTGGGGCTGAATCAGCTGACACTACATAGAAACTTAAAATGTGTGGGGCACAGTTGTGAGAAAGCCTCTGACTTTAGATTTTTGTTTATCATATTCTGGTGCAGAAGGAATTTTTATGTAGGTTCATGCTGCTTTTCCATTCAAATTTTTCTTTAATGTTTGAGGGAAAGAAAATGAAACTTAGCCAGGAGGCATCTCAGCTGCAAGTATGTTGATTTCCTTTGCCAAAGAGTAGGAGGCAATGGAGCAGATCAACCAAATTTGCCATGATTTCTACCTCAGAAAGGTAGAGGGTTCATAGGCAGAGTCAATTCAAACTAAAATCTTAGTTTAAAGCCTTACCCTGGAGACTCATGCCAGTTTTCAGCTGTGTTGCAAAGGAAGGTCCTTCTTCAAAAATGTTGACAAGAGCATCAGTACTATTTGTAAAGTCCCCCTTGTACCCACTCAGTAGCAGAGCAAAGCTCTTTTATCCCTAGTGGGCTGTGCTGTGTGTGTCATACAGTGCAGCATGGGGATTAAAGCAGTGTTGATTTGTGCAATGTGTGTCTTTCAACAGGTGTGAGAAGCCATCCAGAAGGGGCTTCCAGATGTTATCTAGACAATCTCTTTCAAAAGATCCCATCTCTAGTTGTATCAGAAACACTTAGCAACGCTCAGAACAGTGAGAAGTGTGACAATGCACAAATGTAATAATGTACACCCATGTCTTTCAGTGGGATTTGAGCTATTTCATGTTATATTGCAAGTAGAACAGGCTTAAGAAAAACACAAAGAGGAAAAGGCACTTGGTCTTGCAGAGCAGCTCTGTGGACAGCAGGATCTAAACTCCTCCAGAACTGAGAGATTGAAATCCTGTCCTGCTGTAGTCAAGGGAACTAGCTGTTAATTTAAACAGGATAAGGATTTCAGACAGAAATGTCAGAATTTGCTGGGTTTTAATTATTAACTCTTTCCCCAGTATATATTTGTAGAAAAGCATGAAAATTTAATATAGTTCCCTTTTTCTCTTTGCCTTTTTACAAGAAGAAAAAGTAACTAAATAAATTGCTACTGGGAGGAAATTGTTTATGGTAGTTTAAGGCCAGCACATGGGTGTCTTCTAACTGAGGTGGGAAACCATGAAACTGGGTTAATGAACCCCCTGACACAGCATTAACAGTAGCACTGCTAGCAGGCACCTCTGTAATTACTTCTTCTCTATCAAGTGCTGAGCTTCTACAACAAATAAAAGTCTCATATTATGCTTTCTTCTATTAGAAAATGACTCAGTGAAAGCCATATATATATATATATATATATAAAATACATATAAAGATATAAGTTTCTGTCTCTGAACTAGCCCATCTACATTTTGTTCAGTTTGGAAAATAGAATCTGATTTTGCTTTAGCAGATCTATTTCTTTTTCTAAATTTCATGAATATGTTGCATTTGAGATGCAGTGAAATGCCAATTAATACTTCTGTGACATGCATAAATTATTTGTTTAGCTGTTCTATGCATGTCATGTGCTGTGGAACATAAAGCCAGTTGGTAGTGCATTTAGCAGATCTTTTTTCTTTGCCTGGATATTTTCAAACAGAAAAATTGCAGGAGCTTTAGAGATATTTTGGAGAAGGGCAGCAGGACTGACATGTGGATGTGCAAGGGACAGATTACAGCTGAGATGTCTGTTTCTTTTGGAAGGAAAATGAGAAGAGGTAGGTGTGGTCTCTGTCCACTGAGATCCCACTGAGTGGGAGCTTTACTGTTAGCTTTAACAAGATGAATCAGACTTTTGTCAGCTAGTGGGGAAGAGGCATGCAGTCTAGATGCTGAGAAATATTTAAAAGCATAAAAATTTGTAAGCAGTTTTTGTTGAGCAGTGAAGTAAAAGTTACTTAGTCCTTCAAAACACTTTAATTTTAGAAACCACGTCTTGTCAAGACTGACATACAGACTCCTGCATGCTGGCAGCTGACTCAAAGTAGCATCTGCCAGCCTTCTCTTAGGTCATGACTGTCAATTTATGGTAGGTGTATTCTCCAAGCCAGCAGAGAGGTGGAAAAATGAACCATCAAAACTGTGATACAACAATACTGGGAATACATCTATCTCGTAGGGGGGCACTCAGCAGTTGGATGTCCACAACAGCACTATACAGATGGACAGTGTACATGCACATATGTATGCTTCCTTTGTCAGACCAAACTGACATGGTAAAAATTCACATTTTATGCTGGTCTTTTGCTTGGACGTAAATTTGTTCATCTTCAAAGCCTACGTGAGACTTCAGATTTGGAATGTAAGTGTGCTAGTAAAGGATTTCTAATTGAAAACAAAGAGGCTGAGTATTTTGTGTGCATGAACTAGGATGGATCCATTAGTTTATATGAGGTGATGTCGGTTCACAGCAAGTGAGAGTTCAAGTGTTTGGTTTTCAGACTAGAAATTCCCAGAGATATCGGGGAAAAAAACCAAACCTACGAGGCAATCTATGGCAAACCCATCCTGGAATCCTTATCTCTTCTCTTAAAAATGAAAAACTCAAACCAGGAGGACAGCTTGTTCCTCTCCTGTGTCTCAAAACTTCATTCTTGGCTCTGTTTAATACTCTTTCTGCTCTCAATACTGCCAAAAAAGACGTTTGCTGCTGATAATTTGTAAGAATAATACTTGCATTTACAATATGTTTTATGTAGATTCTGTTTTGACCTGATGAGTGGACTACAACATGTTACCTGCAAGTACTTTGTATGACCTTCTTGGCGTTGTGAGTTCTGTTGTGAAACTGCAGAATCATGGATGGGATGTGGCCTGGCTGTGTTTTTGAGCATCTCAACAAATGAGATTGGTTCCAAGAGACAGCTACAGCTACAATTCCCCTGATGTTGGTGAAACCCCACCCAAAGATATAAAGGAGCTGTATGGTTACTGCAACTGCAGTATGTTGGGTAGAAAGAGCAGACCAAGCTTGTGTAGCGGTGTACCTGTTACTGTTATTGCATTAGTTGTCCATGACCATTTGCTCTCCTTCTATAGTAGTTTTTTCCCTCTGTGTATTGGCTGTAAGCACCTGCAGCCAGCCAGTCAGACCAGTAACTTTCAGTCTCACTTTCTATTCCTTCCTTTTTCCTGTGTCATTCCTGGGCAAGGTGCCTAATACAGTCTGAATTGTCCAAATGCCTTGCTCTCTCAGTGGGATTTGTAATACCAGGAGTGACAGGGTTACAGCCCAGGAGTTTTTAAAGTACAAACCTGTTGGTGACTTAAGGGAAAATAAGTGTAAGGCGGATTCAAACAAACAAATACTTTAAAAGAAATTTGGAAGGTAATTTTCAATTTTAGTGTGACCTGACTGATTACAGCTTAAGTAATAAGTAGAGCTAAATCCTGTGATGACCCGCTCAATCCAATCCAATCCAGTCCAATCCCTTCAGATCAGTAGAGAAGGGTGTATGTAGTACCTCACCTCTAGAGAGGCAGACTGACTACCTTCACCATATCCCTTTTGGGAATTTATCTGTTACTGAGCTGCTGTTTTCCCAGGTGCTAATACACTTCTACTAATACTAGGGCTTCTACCAAATGTGGCCATGAGCATTGCTTTTCAGCAGAGAGTACTATCCTCCTGTCCCTGAAGAACTGCCATGTTGTTATGAAAACCGGCTTATGGAAAGACTAGCAAACACTCATATTCTTTTCTCCTTAGTCTGAGTTGCCAGAAGTATATTTTCCTTCATGTTACAGAGGAGGAAATTATGTTGGGAAAGAGTAAGACTACTACAGGAAGTCAGTGGCAGAGGTTTGAATAGAGCCCAGATTTCCTGGTGTAGGAGCATCTCATCTGAATGCTCAGTGTGTTTCTGCCAAAGATGGCAAAGTGGTGGCCCAGATTCTGCAGGACACTTGAAGTCTTCAGCCCTATCTCAGGCACAGGGAGCTGACACCTTTCCTACAGACCGCAAGGAAAGAACAGAGCATTTTCCTTTTTCGGTGTTGCTGCATATAGAGTATAAAATCTCTCACTTAGGGGTCAATAGAAGGCATGACTTTCACTGTCGAGATTAGGACTAAGTGTCATATTTTTATGTATTTAACTGGCAGATTAGGGGAAAAATGTATATAAAATACACTTAAGTATAAATTAGCAATCGTGCAAGTTACAAATATGCAGGTGATTCAAAGGAAACTTACTCCAGAATCATCTTTTCTATTACTATTTCTATTACTGTTACTTCTTTTTTTCAGATGTCCTTTGCCTCAGCTGTGGGTTTTGTCAAGGTACTCTAAAAGCTCATTTCTGAAAAAATGTGTTTTAAAAATAGTCTAGGTTATCTGCAGTCTGGACTATGTAGTCATCCCAACGTGTTCTCATATAACAGCTGTTGAATCGTGCTCAGCCTATTGATGATTTGCACTGGGGTTTCCTTTTCACAGTGCAGCAAATCCCTTGGAAGTTAAGCATGCTGTGGTTGGAGACCTTAGCCCTTACTATAAAAAAATGAATAATTTTTCCCATCTGCCACCTGTGTGACTGCAGCAATTTCAGCTTGGATGGGCTTGAGTGAGATGGGAGGTGCTGCTTTTGGGATGGCAGCTCTGAAGGCTTGCAGGTGTTGTCAGCCCTGCCAATGCAGCGCACATCTGCAGCTTGCACTGCGGGGACCCTGCACCTTCACCAGCAGTGAAGTGCAGAGTCAGAGGGAATGCACCGGCCACTGGGCACACGCCTTCACGGGACGGACAGGCTGGCATCTGTGTATGGTCTTGTGATCATTAGGAACTAAAAATGATTTGGAGACCTTTTTTTGCAATGTTCCCCATACTTCTTGATATATTTTACCAGAGAAGAAATCTTCCCTAGTCTGCAGTATCTTGTCTGTGCTGCTTAGGATTCTTTGTCCCTCTGCTAAAATGTTTAAATTTCCATTCCTTGTTACTCCAGTGTATGTTAGAAGATAGTAATTTTTTTAACCTGCACAAATGCAACATCTATTTCATAGTAACTTCCCCTACAGTTCCCTATTTTTATTGCACTTGAAAACAAATATACTCATCCAATGTGCTCAGTATTAGGTTCACTGGTCTTTTTATAGTCAGAGTATTTTACCTTGCCCTTCAACCTACTGTAACCCATTTGTAGCCCCTTCTTTTTATTGTAATCAAGTGAGATACTTTGGGAATTGCTGGACTTTAAAACATCATGTTTCATTTCGTGACTACAGCAATTTTCTTCCCTAATTATTAGATTGCAAATAAATGATGAACAGAAGTTGGTACTGTAGAAAAGAAAAAAAAAAAGATGGTGAAATAGGAGATTTCAGAGGGAGCTCTAAATTGAGAAGTAATAACAGGTATAATACCTCTTTCCTAGCAGCCTTTTCATCTTTTCCTTCTTGATAATTTGTGCTTTGTCTTACAAACTCCCAGGGAAATTAGCAATAGGCACAGTAGCAGTGGCATCTAATCAAAATGCCCTTGTGAAAAGGAGTTTTCTGAATGGGTGAGCAGCCACACGTGGGCCATCTCAAGCAGTGGTAGGTGGGAGAGGAACTCTGGTGGCACTGTTTTAAAGAAATAAGGCCATGTTTCCATCCACTATACCTAGACGCAGCACAGCGTTTGCGAAAGCATCGCACTGACTGTTTTTTACCAACCAGTGCCATGGCTCACAAGGCTCTGTGAGAACCAAAGGATGTGACCATGCTTTCCCTACAAGTGGTTTCTCAGCAAATGGAAGGAAGATAACCCCTGTTGTCGTAAAGCAAAGCATTTGTAAGGCTAAAAGGAGAAGAGAGGGAAAAACCCCACACCTCAGCAGCATAGCTGGCACAAAGCTTTTATTCAAGGCTCATGGGTCTGAGTAGGTGAACTCAGTTAATTATAAATGCTTCAGCTGTGTAAACAGGAGAACAACTCTGTGTTGGGAAGACACAGAAGTCTCTTTTCTTCTGTTTAATTAATGCTTACAAGACCTATGCAGGTAAGTCTTTGGTGTACTAAGAGAAAAACCTCAAAGCACGCTGTTTTTCAGAAAAACTGAACTTTGGGAAATTTTGGTCATTGGGTAATTACAGTGCAGGGCTGTTAATCTCATACTGTATTTAATAAAGTAAGAAGTATTTAGTGTTAGAATTAAATATTGTTCACTGCTGTTCATTTCCTTTCTGCAAAGAAGGGAAAAAGTAATGTGGAAAGGAATAAAATGTTTTCAAGGTGATGAAACCGGGAACTGGTGTGCCAAAGATGTCAAGCTCCACTGCACCGTTATCATGCTGTGACTGTCTTCTGCCTTCAGTAGAGTTACAGTGCCAAAACACAGGTGCAACTGTCCTCATTTTCTCTTCACACTGTGTAGACAGGTTCGATGCTTTGCAAATAAGACCAGATAATTCCAAGATGAAGGAAGTAGTGCATACCTCCCCTTGGGTTGCTTTGTTGTACGTTTCCTTTAATGCCTCAGCCTCAACTACTGGCCTTAATTTTGGTCCTCCATATTTTAAAAATTATTGTCTTCCAAAACTGTCTGCAGGTAGTTCTGCCCTGAGTTAGAGTGCAGAAAGGGAAGAGTATGAATTGTCATACTTGCCATCGCATCCTTAGTAGACATAAACCATTACTGCCTAAGAGAGTATCACAATAGCTCTTCTTATTCTTCTCTGTGAGCTCTTATTTCAATTGAAAGGAGTGTTTTGATGACTTCTTTCACTTGTATTAGTGTGGTTGTACTATGGCAGCAATGAACAGTCTTTGTTGTATGATGCATAATTCCCTTAGTCATTCAAAATTAGTTCTTTAATTTGATGATTAGAAGTAGCAGCAGTGAACAATAACGTGCTTAGTGTAGTGGGTAACTGAAACCATTTGAGCATTGGAAAGCTGCTTCTACATGCATTTTGAGTGCTCATTCCACCATCTTCTTAAATTGACCATTTTTTGCTTCATTTTCGTGTAAATACTAGGCTAAAAATATATTTAGATATGAGTAGATACAAGGAATATGTGCATACGGAATTATGATAAGAGTATTAAAATAGAAAAGCAGCCCTTTTTATGGTATTGCAAGTAATGGTGCTAAGGTCTTGGATTCTCTTACATCCAAGTGCAAAGGATTTTTTCTGGGTAACATTCACATCTTGTTGCTCAAGCACTTGACTGCAAGACTCTCTTTGTGTACTGCTTGGCACATGCTTGACTGACTGTAATAGCTCCCAATCAGAACACTGAGTTTTAATATTGCATGGTCTGCTGCTAAAAACATGAACTGTTGTTCAAAAGCATTCTTAGAGTGACTGAGCAGATCTGAGAAATGTGAATAGATACAGCTTCTGATTGGCAGAGTTGGCAGAGCAAGGAGAAAGGACATAAAGTATAAGAGGAGCTGGGAGAATGGTGAGCACCAGGATGGTTTGTTTTGGCACTGTAACTCTCTTGGGTAACTTTCTTGGAGGAAAAAAAGAAAGACTGGCTCAAGGGAATGTTCTGTTTCTAAGGTGAAATTCAGTTATGCCTCTCAGACTGTGATTAAAGACCAGATCAACAAGTGCTGTAGCAGGTGCTACTAATGTAAATGGAAACGTGTATCGTCCTTGATTTCCTCCCTAATTGGCCAGGTTCAGAGTTGCAAGGCTTTTCATGTTGTCCTCCTCTCACCACAAAGCAAGCATTGGGTAAAGTTACAGTTTATTCCTTCCTAAATACTAGTTGTTGATCATAAATCCGTTGTAATTTTCTGCTTCTGTAAATCCAAAGGTACACCCATGTGTTGAGATCAAGGAGAATGAAAACATGTTGCGATGGAGAGGGCTGTGTTTCAGGCACTTGGCTTCTGAAGTTCATGCATTATCTCTTGCTCAAGGCTGTGCCTGAAGGCATAACCAGTCATATGTATTTAATTAAGACTTTAAACTACAATTGTCCTGATAAAAGCAACGAGCTGATGGTTCACAGGCATCTGCTTTATAGGCAGTTAACTTGAGGCAGACATAATACCTGGAAGCCTAAAGGATATGTTACAATAGGGGCAACTGATAAGAGCTTGTTTCTTGTGGGACACCCCAGTGGCTGTATATCCAAGTGAAGAGAGGATAGCGGTCCCCAACTCTGCCCATCCCTCCTCTTTTGTGGAGCTGTGCCTTACTGTACAGACTTTGTACCTTTGTCATCACTGAGTCACCTTCACAGTACCTCTGATGATACTCAGAACGAAGCTCAGGGGTGTCAGTGTTTCTGTATACTCATTTTCTGTCTGTTTATCTTGGTTTAAGATATATTGGTGTAATTGAAAACGCAGACATTATACTTCCAGTTCAAATTCTTTTCCTGAATATGTCAATGACTCTAATGTAGCTAAGGGGCCACTACTACAGTAGTAGTAGTGCATGGGAGGCAGAAAGGGCTCATTTCCCGTGTGCTGAAGGCGTAGAGATTTTTTGTCTACTATTCAATTTTGATAAAGAACTGTTGAATTTGTTGTAACCAAGATGATGAGCCATTTTAAAATAAAAGTGTTGTTTAAGAACTTCATCTAATTGTTGCATTTCAGAAGTAATTTTGGATCATCTCCCTCAAATAAAATGAACCATGTGTTAGGTTTTGCCTGCAGTCTTAATTTTCATGCAACATGCATGAGTGCTAAGGACCAGAGAGCAAACTGTAGGCATGTTTTCCAGTTATTATGGAGTCAACTATCAAACAGTTAAAATACTTTGATGATTGCAGGTTTTTCTCAAATAAATTGCTTGCTTGCTAATGCTTATGATGAAAAGTCATCCTTAAGCTGATTTACATAAAAACATTAGATGCCTGTAGGCTCCAGAATTTCATTAAAGTTTCAGTCTTAGATCAGCCCTTGTAATTTGCTGTTTGCAATGACTAAAATGTCTCTCTCAAACAGCCTTTCCTTCTCCTGATGAAAGGCAGGTAAGTTGTTACAACCCTCCCATTCCCAACTTTCATTCACCCAGACTGGTGCCTATCAGTCCTTTCTTTACAACAGTCTATAAAGGCAGAGCACATAGATATCACTATTGGGTGATACAGTTGGGTTAACTGTAAATAAAAAGATGAAATTCTTGCCTGTTCTGGGCTGAATCCTGCTATATTTCTGAATATGGAAGAAATAGTTCTGTTGGTTTAAATGGGATGAGAGATGTCTCAGTGCCAGCAGTGATAAGGCTGTGTCCTTTTCTGCCTCCAGCCCCCTCCCCACTCCCCATCTGAAGATAATTTTAGGGGGAAAATTATTATGAAATTATTATTTTCAAGATTGTGAACTGTCTGAGCAAACCAAATTTCAAGTTCACTACTCTCATTACACAATCAAATTTAAGAACTGAGGTAATAGTTGCAGAACGTGTGCCAACACAAACTGCAGGTTCTCTTCCCAGCTACAAAAGGGCTAAGACAACTTTTTATCATAGACATTTAGCAGCTTTAACTACTGTGTGGGCACTGGCATCCTTCCACTGACCTTTTCTGTGATGGCTATATGTGGAAGCTTTGACTTGATCTACTCTGCCTCACTCGACCTACCTTGACTCCAGTTGTCCGTCTAAATGCCAGATTTACTGGGCACTTTGATGGTACAGACCCTTGTCTGTGATGAACTGGACTATCATGAAGGATGCTGGACAGCTGCAGAGTTTAATGCATTCCAACTCCTGCCTGTCTCAAGAGAATTTTAGCCAGCAGACTGACCTTAGATCCCATTGCCATCTCCCTGTAGTTGCATAATTGGGAGCTTGAATACAAGAGCCCTTGTACATGCATTGTGTTCCCACCTTGAAGGCAGCTGGCAGTTCTCATTTGTTCTAGCAAGACTGAAACAGTGCTCTGCTGCTTGCTCCCCCCAGATCTTTCTCTACTCAAGCCTATGACCACCACAAATCACAGTGGTTTTTTCTTCACCATTTTACCTGTTTTTGTCACCGCTTCTGTTTCCCCACCCTATGCTCATAATACCCCCAGCCTCCTCTGTCTTTTCCTTCAATGGGGGCAAATTGGCTGTGGATTCATATTCTCCTCTTTCATGCTACTTGGATACTGGAGAGACACCCAGAGATGCAATCTTCCTGCTTCCAGACATGGCACAGTCAGGAGAAACTTAGATCTGTATTGCAGAGAAAGCCCGTCTTACTGCCAGTTTGGAACATGCTCAGCACAGCTAGGATTTCCTGGGCATTTAGATGGTAAAATCAAAGATATCTCAAATGAGCATATCAAACTGAATTTTTTAGAGAGGCTTATAAGTTAGATGAATTTTAATGTACTTTCACAGGAACACAGGGAGATATGGAGCAGAAGTCACTATATTAAGCATGTATTAACTTGCGGGGTAAAAAAAAAGGTCTTCAGAAATTTTTCATGGGTAAAAACACCATGGTTTTTCCTTACCTTCAGCTACAAATTTCTGGATGAAATTTTCTTGCTGTGCCTTTCTGTAGATCTGAGGCGGACATCCAGCACACAAAATTTTATTCCAAATGTATGTATATTTGAAAATGTAGAAGCATCTGAAAACAAGGTTTATAATGAAAAATGTCAAACAGCTTTCGTAATCAGCAGTGCTGGATGTACTGCCTGTATGGAGAAATACATAAAAGTGCTGAAATGTATAAGCACACATCCATTCCAGCTGCTAGCATTCTTTAGTAATGAGTCTTGCCAATAGGACAGCTTTTATGAGGGTAGCACGTAAGCAGCAGCCTATTGAAATTAGGTCTATATGTTTTCCTGGAACAGCAGTTTACAGAGGCACTTTGTTGTATCTGTCCTGCAGTAGAAACTCAGAGATGCCTTTATTTTCATAAGGCAAACATGGTGTGATTTTGTCTTGTGTTCAGGAGTCCAGTGCTGAAAAGCTTCCCAGTGCAGCCATGGGTAAGCACATACATGTCACTTCATATGAACAGAGTAGTAACAGAGGTGGGTTATACAAAGCTAGACTCAAAATCAATACAGTATGGAACGTGGAACACTGAGGGCTCAAACAAGTGAAGTTTGAAGGACAGAGGAGATTGAACCACTGAATATGAAGATTTGTGGCTACACATTAGTTATTATTGTACTAATTTCCCCCATTACTCTTGTCATGGCAGGTAGCTGCTGAATCAAAATATCAAGCAAAGGAAATAAAAGTGGAAGTCAATAGGGGAGAGTATCTGCAGATCAACGGAACAAAGAATCAATGATATTATAAATGCTAATAATCAGCTCTCCGGTTATAAAGGAGATAACTGCAGCCCTCACGTGCAACCCTTGGGAAGGAACAGTCTGTGCAACAACTTCTGAAGATAAAAAAAAAAATACTACTAAGATCATCTGATTTGTTCTTCAAATATCAGTTACAACTACATATACTGAAATATATTATTGGTGCAGAATTATGGTCATTTGAATGTTCTAACTGCGTATTTCTGTATCTTGACAAGTGTGGATTTTTGGCTTAAGTTAAAACTTGATTAGAATTTTTCTGAGTGTTCTACTGCTTGTTTTTGAGCTATTAGAGTTTCCTTGCAAACGTTTGTGCCTCAAATTGCTGATATGTACTTGTCAGCCTTAATTCTGTCTCCAGATACTTCTTTCTTTCTTGCTGGGAAACGTTATAGTTACCTGAAAGGCGAGACTTCAAAAATCTCAAGGCTTGCAGTTTCTCCAAAGACGCCTGTTAAGTGTTTGTGCACATTTCAGAGCAGAGCAAGGAAAAAGTCATCAGAAAATTGGAAGAAATTCTGCAACAGGGATTAAAGAAACACATCGGTTTAGGCCTTGTTTGGTTACTAAACTGGTAGTTGTCTGAAAACTGAGGTGCTTACGGAAAGCCGTAGGTGGCTGTGATACTAAACAAATACTGTGAGCAGATGCAGTTTACAGCTTAAGGAAATACACGGTCCAAAGGCAGCTGAGTAGCAAACTAGCTTGATGCTGTAGTGTCACCATTGCATGTTGGAGACAGACAATGCCTGGAACAGGCAGTTTTTCTGATAGAGCACCAGAAATAAGAGCCATTGTTTTCATGGAGCAGCAGCAGGCCTACATGATGGAAATAAACTGTACCATGTATCAACATTGTAAGTGCAAATTAGATCTGCCAGTAATAACCTTACCTTTTATCTTCATTATGAATATTAATTCTTTGCTGACAGGGCAGGTTACAATATCATGAGAAACTACCTAAATTTATCTAAAAACTATTGATGCTTAGGGAAAAGCTCATGCTGGTGCAGGAGTGCTGGATTTCACCTCTTTGTCTTGCACAATTTACCTGCTCTCTACACTTCCAGTGATATTCATAAAGAGGAGATGGGTGCTGGAGGCAGCAGCAGGTCGAGAAGGGAGGTCAGGCATGAGAGGTGGACATGACATGCACACCAGGTTTCACAGGTAGCTGCTGATACAGCTTGTACACTGTGCTGCTCCATGCTGGCTGAAGGTCTCTCTGACTCTTTCATTCTTCTTCAAGTTTGACTTTCTTGCTCTTTCCCTGTCTGCCTTTCCTTGCTTCGTTTCCTTTTCCTGAATTTCTTGTCTTTTAGTCTCTTTCAGTGTTGTTTACACAGTTGAAGTCTCTCTGCTTTCTCCCCTGTCCCACTCTGTGCAGTGATTTTGTTATAATCTCAATCCTTTCCTCCCCTCAAGGACAGTGCTTACTCACTCAATTCTGCATATACATTGCCTTTAATCTCTCTCTATTTTGACTTCCCATTGTAATTCCTTGTCCTGTTTTTTTCATCTGCCTCTCCCAGTTTCCCCATTGTATTCAAACAGTTCTCTCCCTCCATTGACTCATAGTCTTCACTTTGACACAAGCTGTCTCCACTTCTAGAGATCACCATGGCTACTTTAATTCAGGGTGGTCCCACAGACATCTGATTGTAGCACAGCATCATGTATTTGTCTGTTCCACTTCTGGCTCCTCTCTAGGGAAAACTGTATGATTCATAACTTAATTGCTTTGCTGTCTGATTTGGTTCACTTGGTTCCCAACCACTTACCAGAGACAGCTACCTTTTCATTACTGGTTTTGACACCTTTCATTTTTTATGCACAGTATTTGCCCAAAAGAGCAACAACAGCTCTTTTAGAAATAGATTGAATTGATCAAAAATGACTCAGTTTTAAGACTGGCATTACTTCCCTGAGAGGTTTTTACAGCAGTGAGAAATGCCTAGCTAATGCCCAGTCACCTCAGCTATTTAACTGAAACATAAAGTGTCATGGGAGTAAATCACAGCAAGCTTGTGGAAGTGCCCTAGGTGCATCTCACACTCCTATCAAACACCAGCTGATGCTTCCTGCCTCCCCCAAAGTATGTAATTTAGTCTTCCTTGAAATACTCGTTAGGGTGTTCTGGGTTTTTTTTTAGTTTAACAAGGGAAACTGCGTAACCTTGGCAGAGCTTTTTTTCTATATTTGAAAGAATAAATCCACCTTTAAGTGAAAACTAAGCCTCTAACATCAGGTTGATCAGGTCCTTAGTAAGCAAGGAACAGAGAACTAATTATAAGAGCAAGTGAATTTTGAGAAGACATTCGGAGCAGTTTTGACAGCTCTTAAGGAATGAGGAAGAGGAGTAGGAATGGACATATTTTAAAGGGAAAGGGTATCAAATAAACCAACAGGACTAATAACACTGACGGAAAAGTGGCTGGATAATGGGCACTAGGAGACTTCTTGGAGACTTTCAAACTTCAATACCTCCAGTTGCAATTCATCAGCAGGCCCTACTAGATTTTATCTCCTCTCACTTCAGTTTCATAAGTAGTAGAATGTTTTCAAGAGCTGGGTGGTTGCAGAGGCAGTGTAAACTATTGCCTGAGTAATGTTCAGCTGGTACATTAATGTTCCAGTTAATTTGCAAAACTGATTTGGTAACTGAGATAACTCAGGGCTTTGATAGTGAAATCATTTTTGTGAAATTAACTTTTTTGTCTTGTGAGAGGGATGAAGCCCCATGGCAGAGTTTCTCTGGCAAAAGTCAAACTTCTCAGTGCTTTCCTCTGAATAAAGAGTGGTTTCTGTGGTGTCCAGGGATGAAATACATCCCAGTTCCTCTCCCTTCCTTGTAACCTGTGTGGCCCACACAGGCACTTGGTGCAAGGAAGAAAACAGGATCACCCTTCTTGTTGCCTGGTTCTGATTATCTTACATTGCTGTGCCTTGAGGGCCTTCCTTTGGGGGAGCTGTATTTTTTGTGCACCTGTAATAGTTACAGCGGTGAATCTGAGCATACAACTGGGGATTTTCTTTTTTATACCATTGCAGTGGAAAGCTCTAACACAGTCATGGTATATATAGTGGTGTCATGGTTCTACCTCAGCCAGCAGCCAAGCCCCACACAGCCACTCGCTCACTCCCCCACCAGTGGAATCAGGAAGAAAACCGGGAGGTTAAAAGCCATAAAACTAGATGGGCTGAGATAAAGACAGTTTAATACAGAAAGCAAAAGCTGTGCACACAAACAAAGCAAAACAAGGAATTCTATCGCCACCTTCCCATGGGCAGGCAGGTGTTCAGCCATCTCCAGGAGAGCAGGGCCCCATCACCTGCAATGGACTGCTTGGGAAGTCAAGCACTGTCACTGCAAACATCCCCCCTTTCATCCTTCTTCCCCCCACTTTATATACTGAGTGTGATGTCATGTGATTTGGTCACCTGTCCCAGATGTGTCTCCTCCCAGTTTTCTATGCACCCCCAGTCTCCTCCTCAGCATGGCAGTATGAAAAGCAGAAAAGGCTTTGGCTCTGTGTGAGCCCTGCTCAGCAACAACAAAAACATCTCTATGTTATCGACCGTGTGTTCAGCACAAATCCAAAACATAGCCCCATAGCAGCCACTGTGAAGAAAATTAACTACTCCAGCCAAAAGTGGCACAAATGGAGATACCAAGTCTGGTGTAAAGGGAGTACAATGCTGTTTTGTTCTTGATCCATGTGAATTGCTGAGTAGTTTGGTAGTTGCCATGGGCATGACTATGTCCGAGCATCTTTAGGCATCTCATCTCTTGGAAGATTTACCAGTTTCCCTGACATTTTTGCTAATTGAAAGAAGAATTTAACCTCATTACTTCCTGACTGTAACATCATAACTTCATTACTGGATCCACGGACCTCTAAATAATTAGAGATTAAAATAACAGTGGCACACATTTGTTTATAACTGGGGATTAACCAGCCAACACCTGCTCCTGACCTGTGCACTGTGCCATGTAGCTAGGGCAGCAGGACAGAGTTAAATGGTCTCCTTTATTTCAGAACAAGCTAATCTACAAGACTACAATCCAAACAGTCTTTGTAAGTACATATTGTTTACAAATGACAGCTGGATAATATTCAGGTTAATTTATGTCACTGTCTTACCAAAACTTCCAGTGCTTTCTGTTCATCTACAGAGGCAGTGGTACCAAGTTCACAGGTTCTGCATCTGTTTTGGAAATGTCTCAGAGGTGATTCGGGAATGCAAGAGTAATCTTCAGATGGATTAAAATTTTAGGACTCTGTTGCAGTGAAAAACATGGCACCAACAGTGTTATTTGGAAAGAATGGCTCTTGGCCAAAAAATGGCCAACTAGGGTCCTAAGTAGCATTTTTACACATCAGGAAACTGTATATAATTTTCCAAGCTTTATACTTGCTAAAGTTTCATCTCTCCATTGAAAATAGACATTTGTATCTTATTTTCCATCTGAAAACAATATAAGCAAAAGGGCGAGGGAGGAATCTAGAAAAAAGAAATATTCCCCTGATGCTTCTAGAGCAATTTTTCAACCTACGAAGGCCTTCATAAGACATTTTCTCTCAAATCTGTTCTCTGAATGAAACCTTTGATGTTCATTAATCACCACCTCTACCACTGCTTGATGAATGGCTCCAGCTCTGCCACCATTTTGGATTGGGTGTGACACTTGCATCTCTCTTGAGTTGCTTTCTTGCCAGTGTGCACCTGTATGTAGGCAGTTTGCTTGCAAATTAAATTAGAAATAGCAGTGTGAAACTCAGAGGAACCTGTAATATCCACGTGGTTCTTTCCAAATACATATTCAGTCATTTAATCTTGAAAAGTCCGTTGTCCTTGAAAGTGGGACTAATAGCCAGATTAACTACACATGGATATGTTCTTCTCTCCTTCTGTTCTCTCTAATACTTTTAGTTTAATTTAATGGATTCTTTTAAAATTTTCCCAATGCACATGGTAACTGATTTCCTGCTTGTCAACCTATGAGAAGATTTCCTGCTGTGGGGTCTGAACATTGTCATACAAGCTAAAACCTGAAGTTATGTTTTATTAACTACAAAAGTTGGGGTTTTTTAAATTCTTCTCTTTATTTTAGCTCTCAATGTTCCATGCAAACTGTAGCTAAAAATCACCAAGGGAGAGGAAAATTAAGATTTGAATAATTGGTGAGAACTGCGTGTTTTAGCTATTGAGATATCCTCAGCTTTTGCTGTCCTCTCAGCGAGTAAATGAGTTAGCTGCTGAGCTGTTAAAAGTCCTGTAGAGAAAATTACAACGTGAAAATACAATCTGGACTTGCAGTTTTTCTGTCCCACAGGCTCAACCAGGTTTTTTTGCTGCCAAAAGGAAACAACTGCTGCTCCCAGGTGCAACGATAGGGTCGCTTGCTCAGCTGCACTGACACCTCAAGTAAATCTCTTGAACTTGCAGAATTTCATTGGAGGGTATAGTTATGAATTCAACCCCAGGATGGGCCCCAGAGCCCCTCGTGGAGGTAGTGAAGGGCTGTGTAGCCTGTTCCAATTCTTACGGAGTTCTGTGAAGTAAATGGGACACATGCACACGTTGTGGATATAGGGAGAGGCTGTATTTTCACTGTATGAGCAGAAATGTGCACCTGGTTGCAGAACAGGCTCTGGGGATGGAAAATATGGTGATAGATTAACTGTGCTTCTCATGGATGGTCTGCGCATTCCTGCAGCACCCCTCAGGTTAGAGGACTGGGAAGCCACCTGAAAATGAGTAGTGCTTGATACTTGGGAACATCACCTCTTTGCTTTTCATTTCCCAAGTGACATGTGAAAGTTGGGAAGGCTTTACAGTTACAAAATCATTTTGTCTTTCAAAAAATATCAGGATTTCTTTTTCCACCTATGTTCCTGTGTAGATATCACGGTAAGCAATTCAGACCTGCATTTTTGAGGGTCTCCACCATTTTTCATGTCTCAAGTTTTGCTTCCACCTGGAGTGCTACACAGTTGTTTCTTGGATCTACAAACAGCAGATCACAGCTGCAGTGATTTGGCTAATTTTGTTACTGATATTAAAACGGCAATGCAATTTATTTGTTAAAACACATAATTGGCATTTTTTTATTGTTTTCATACATGGGCACTGTACTTAGAGTGAGTATTGTTGTGCTCTGCCGGTGAAGGCTGGTGTTTTCCCTGAGCTACAGCAGCAGCTGCAAAGCGAGGTGTTAAAGAAAATCTTGGTTATGAAAAGCACCTTCAAGTATATTATGGAACAGATGAACATTTGCATGTCATTATCCAGTTAAAACTAGATGTGAAAGCTGCTTTTATTTAAACAGGCATTTTTCAGATCCCGCAAACTTACCTGTTACGAATGTAATGCTGTATAATTGCTGTGTCCTGACTGTACATAGGCACATACCAGGCCAGTTCACATCTAGTTTACTGTGGAAGAAAACTCTAGCATGCCAGCAGGCAGGCCAGGATGAGCACCAGTTCCAGGTGAGTAGGAAAATAGCAGTACTTCACATCTGTAGTCACAGACCAACACAGAAGCTGTCTAGAACTCTTTCCTTCTTGTAGCAGACAAGAAAGTGGGTTGTGAGGGGCTGATTAAGAAGAAGCTGTTTCCACTTCTGTGCCTTGATACAGTTATTGAGATAAGTTCCTCTCAATGTTATTTATTTGAATGTCAATGCATGTGGCAAAAAGCAGCGCTATGAGTGTCAAAAATCATGACCTTTCCTGTGTTCCTCACCTAATTTAAATCTTTAGAAGTCAGTGGAAATACACTAAGGCAGGGTCTGGTGGTACTCTGATGTACCTGAAAAATGCTTTAATGTAGTAATTGGCAGAGCAGTTAATCTGTGGAGATCTACGTCCTTGCCCTGACCAAGGCCAGAACAATTTGGCACAGTGAAACTGTGAAGCTGTCAATGAGCAGCTATGCAATCTTGTCCTAAGGAAATTCCTCAATTTCTCTGCACATTAGTGCTTGGTATGTCTGAACTGGGAAGATTTATATGTCCCTACTTTTTTTCTTCCTAAAGGATGCTAAACAGGTGCTCTAAGATCTGTTTGTGGTAACTTCTGCTCAGAAGAGGTTTGGATTTTAACTGTTTTGAATCCATGAACCAAACTCTAAATTTCACCCTGGCAAAGGGGAAGATCACAGGCAGGAGGTATCCTGTTCTGCCAGCCAGACGGAATGAACCATTTGCAATTTAACTGCTTGTCAGTGTCATGTCTGTGAGCTGCAGCTGATCATGCAGCTTATCCCTGGCAGTTTTTCTAATCTAAAATACCACTTTTGGGGTTTTTTTTAGCTGAAACAAAGATCTGCTTCAAGTACTACCATGGCGTGAGTGGGGCGCTACGAGCCACAACTCCGAGTGTCACAGTGAAAAACAACGCAGCTCCTGTAAGTTATGGTGACATTTTATTTTCCATGTATGTTCCATTGTCATTGTGCTATGCCTTGTTTTCCCTGCCTGCTTTATATACCTCTATATCAAAACTGTACCAAAAAATATTTGCTCGCCATTGTATTGTGGTACAGAGAAATGGGCAGTCTTTCTGTGAAGGTGTGGGTTTGTATGCCAAGAGAAATGTAGATTCAGCTCTGAATATGTCACAGAAAACCTTTCTGATTTGGGGCAAGTCCCACATCCTAGCTGTTTCCTGTTCTGTAAAGTTGTCTTCTCTCTGCTGGGTGCTGTGAGATTTGGGTGATTCCCCTAGAGGATTTGGGATCCTTGGGCAGTAAATACAGTAAGTGTCCAGAAAGGAAAAAAATGTTCCTCTTTTAAGGTGCTTTTTTCAAAATTAGCATTTTCACAGCAGTGCCTCTGAGTTCTGGGAACAAGCACACTGTGACATGCTCCCATCAGTGGTAAGAAGTGGGCACTCAGGACCTGATCTATCAAAGGACCAAACATCATTTTTGACAGATTGAGGCTTCACTGAGAGCAGTTTTGATTTGCTAGAGCCTAGCAAAGCTTTGTGGCTTAGATAGCTCTAAAAAGCGATATATCTTGTCTGGTATTGGGAAATTTTATCGCCCTGAGAGTGAAACATCTTTTAGAAGTCCACAAAGAGACTTGATGACCTCCAGAGCTTGTCTGGCCTTGCTGACAGTGTTTCACTGCCTGCCAGGCTTGGCAGAGACCTGCATGAACTGAAGAATTGTATTCCAACCGGCATAAGAAAAGGATGAGTTCAGATAATGTTTATTCAGGAAGATGGATTCAGAAAAGAACAGGAAAGAACTGTCTTACCTGTGGGTGCATGTAGGTTTCAGTGGACATCACCAAAGCTTAATTTTTAGCCTTTTTTTTGGTGTCGCTTGTTTTTGTTGCTTTTTTTGGTCTGGGTTTTTGATTGTTTGTTTTTTTCCCAGTCCCAAGTTAATATTTCTAGAAAGGCTGAAAAGTCTGCTGTGCTGTGTGTTGGCTGTATCTGATTCCACCAGAGCCAGAAGGATTCATTTTTTCACCCTTGAGCCGTGAAAAGACTTTTGGTTTCTCTTTGCCTTCTTTTTGATGCACAATATATCTGCAAACTAGATGCTGGGTAGGGGCTGCTGGCACGTCCTTTAGGAATAAAAGGCATTCATGTCTCGTAGCACCTTTCTGATGTGCTCATGGTGAAGCTATTCATCAGTTTTAGAGCCTGGAGAGTTCCCTTCAGCTGTCTTCAGAAGAACATTAGGATGTGGCCTTGGATATCTTCATTGTGAGGGATGCTGAAAAGTTCTTTTTAGCCTGTAGTGAGTCATGTCTTGTTGCCCTAGGACTTGTTGCTGATTTCCCAGTTGTTACAATTTGGTGGGATAATCCCTGTCTTCTCTGAAAGGTAAGCCAGCCAACCAAGGCAATAAATACCAGTAGGCTGAGAGATGAGAATTTTTTTTTTCCATTATTCCCATCCATGTCTTAGACTAGAGTTGGAACCAATTACACAAATTTTTCAGGTCTAGTATGGAAGGGTTACTCTTTCATTATTAAGTATCAACAGTATGTGTGAAATTAGTGGAAGAATGTCTGAGGTCCTGTGCCTTTGTAATATGCAAATAGGTAATCTCTCCAAGTTCTTCAGCTGAGACCTTTACATACATATTTATGGAGAAGTAAAAGAGCCATTCACTTTCAGCTAAGGCACGACTTGTGTTTAAAAGAAAATCCTCTTCGTGCAGTACTTGTGGTCATCATAGAAATCAGATGAGAACTGCCTTTAGTTGAGTATACTGTACATGACTGAAAACCAAAATATGATTAATGGTGTCAATGGTTCTCTGTTTGAGGGCCAAACCATTGGAAATAGCAATCTTTGTCTGTAATCTTCTCATTTTTCCTGCCTTTCTGGGTTTCAAAATACCCGTGTGGGTTTTTTGCAGACCTGAGAGGCCAGCAGTGTTGTAGGTGCAGTATCTTTTTGCCTGTTTTCTTCTTCCTTGTTTTGCTGCATTACTTAGTTGATGCATTGTAAGGGAAATGCTAAGTGAAGACAACGAAAGCAATGGAATGGCAGCAAAGGTTATGCAATATGAACTTGGATGGACACTTCTGTATGAGTGCAAAGGGGGGGGGGAAAGTGCTATAGATTTGAAAACGCCTTCAGAGTTTGGAGAAAAATACTGGGCCGACTCTTGCCTGTGTGAAGGCTTTCAGCTAAGTGTAATCCTCCAAATTCTAGTCCCAGCTGACTCCATCTGATGGCTTTCTCCATCTGGCTCTCTGCAGTACACATCCAACCTTTATTACTGAAGTATTTGAATTTTTCACAGCACCCTGTACCATTGACAAGTGGCGTTACTCTCACTGCACAGGTGGGGAAGAGGATAACAAGGGATCTGCCCAGCCCTACTCTTTTCTTGGTTCTTTGGGGCCTCTGCACTGGCTGCTGCTAGGGGTTGGATATTACCATGCAAAGTGCAGACATTATCTCTAGAACTGCAAACACTCACCTTTTGACTGTAATTTTGCGCAATCATTTAAGGGCTGTGACAATCTAGCACTGTGCCTGTAGCTCATCTGAGGTCCCTGACACTTCTTACCCTAGTGAGACTTGACACACGGGGCCCTTCTTGATGGAAGAGGATGCATCAAATTTCACAGTTGTTTTCATCGCTCCAGTGGTTTGGAGCACTGCCCCAGGGTGCCAGGCATGGAGTTTCTTACCGTACCAACAAAAGCTGGGGCCTGGGTGCAGAGAGGGGCTCTGCTGCTCAGAGGAAGCTTTCTTCAGATCCTAGGACAGCTTCCTGCACATCCTTTCTGCTGAAAGAAGCGATCCTGTGGTCTGTGCTTAGAAATTTACCTCTATTGCAGTCAGTAGGAGTTTCAGCAGTGGCAAAGAAGCAATTCTGTGGTCTATGCTTATAAATTTACCCTCTATTGCAGCCAGGAGGAGTTTCAGCAGTGTCTGATGGACCTAAGTGTGTTAGAAAAACAAGATTTACAGGAAGATAATCTCATTAAGGATCCTACTATGGGTGTAGAGGCTGAAGTTTTTTGAAAACAAAGAGAATTTTGCCATTGTAGTGACCATGTCACAAATTCACTGACTCTTAGGCTGTTAGTAGGAGGACAGAGGGAAGAAGGCTTTGTGGTTTTGACACAAGCAAACCTTTTTGTTTGGCACAGCTTAGGAAAAAATCCAGAGCATGTGTCCTTTGAGAAGTAGCATTTGGGGACAGGTGACCTTCTGGGGACAGTGTTTTCACTGCTAGCAGTAACTCATCTGCAGCTGATGCCAGAGCCACCCAAGTGGGTTCTGTCCAAGCCTCCAAGCGCGTGGCAGCTTCTGCATCAGGGGCAGCAGCTGGCATATTGGCTGCTTGGTGTGTGTCCTGTCAACGAGTCTGAAAACACTGATAACCAGCAGTATTCTAACACCACAATTTAGAACAACAAAAAAACCTCCATTGTCTGTCTGACTGCAGTTTGATGCAATTGAAAAGGGAAAAGAAGCTGGAAGTAGTCATGCTGGGGGCTGTAAGCAGTTGCCATTCTTGTTCATGCGCTGCTGAGACCGTCTTTAACTGGCAGTTGAAAGGAATCCTGCTTCCAAAGGGGAAAAAAAGCTGCTGTGTAACTTGGATGTCTTTGTATAGCACCAGTGGTGCTTTAGGCTGAGTAGCATCTCGCGTTTCTTGTCTTATGAATGTTCTGCTCCATTTGAGTTTACCTCCTTTTGCTGTAACCCAGTTATTAGAGCAGCCTTGCCTGCTGATTAGGATGCCCTGCAGTTCGTTTGTTGGTGAAAAGTCCTGTCACATTTTATTGCCTGTGAATCATCAAGCTTGAATATCTGGAAACGAAGGGCTGTGCACTTTGGCCAATTCCTACATGGCAAGAGCTTAAATGGGAATTTGGGGCAGCAGATAGGCCTGGGGGTAATGACAGTAAAAAAGAGCACCTGCAATTCTAGAAAAAAAGAAAAGGAACATCCTGACTGGCTCCTTTTTTTCTGGACTAGTGGAAAGCAGTGTTGCTTATGCACAGGAATTTATGCTGCTAAAGCATAAATATTACTATGGTATGGATGAGCAGTTTTCTTGGTAGAAAAGAACATTTTTACAACATCTGGAATGTTCCTGTATTTGTTACTCTTCATTTATTCATAATATTGTCACCACTGATTCAACTTTACATCAGACACTGTTGTAGGAAGAAATACAGGTTACAGCAATTAATTCTAGCAATAGGGAAGTGTTATCTTCTTAATATAAAAATTATGTAACCTGAACATGGTTTTCTTGCAGTAAAATAAAGCTGGCATGAGAACAACATGCAGAAGAAAGAAGAACAACCTTTTTCCCTAAGAGTTTATAGCCTAAAAAGATAAATTGGATACATCACAATTAAAAGGCAGTAAGTGGAGAATCAATGCTTTAGCCTCAGGACAAATGTCTTAACTAAATTGGTAGCATTCACTCGCTCTGTATTAAATACAAAGAACCTCAGCTGATTGAACCTCTGGAGCTTTTATGCCACCGTTTCTGTGTCAAAGATCGTGATGGGTCTTGTCAGATACACTTAGCATTGTGGGAAAAGCTGTGTAAATTGGAGCTGATTATTGAAAGAGACCTCTGTGTTGAGTTTGTGTGGAAGTGCTGCCTCAGTTTCCCACAGCAGGAATTACTGCTTGATAAGCTGCTGCCATTTGGTGGTGACTGATCGCTGCTGAGGACTTCCTGCTGTAAATATTTGCATTGCGTGCTGTCACGTCAGAGCGTGGGCTGCCGAGGAGTGTTTGATAATGAAGGATTCTGCTTCATTTCCATGTATGTGCTGCAAGACGGGATTTTATGAGAGTGTGCATGTACAAGCAGCTGTATCTCTCATTCTACTGGAAGGCTGGATTTTAAAATCTCACCTGTATCTTCTTTTTCCCTTCATGTCTGATTCTGTGATAAGTGAGTTTTAAAATTGTCAGTGTTTCTAGGACATTGCTATGGAACAAATGTAACAGTCTGATTTGGAGGGTGTAGGTATAATTATACTTCAAAAAACAGCAAATAAAGAGGGAACAGAAACTTCTAGTGGCTTCTGCACTGTTCAGCAATTGAGGTTAAAAAAAAGTTTATGGAAAACACAACATCAGGCTGCTGCAATTAATCACAGCAAAGAATGCAAGCCAGGTACATCTTTAACAAGTGTAAGCGGTGTACACTTACAGGTACTAAAGGTTCAGCATTTCCAGGGTGGGAAGTAGCACTTCTCTGGAAGCTATGGGTATGCTTAGGTGACTGAGTATTTGTCAAAAGTGAGCAGGAGAATCCCCCTTCCTTGTCTTGAGCTGAGAAGTAGCCAGAGCTCCCACAGCTGCAGCTGCCTTCCAATACAAGGCAAGGAGCAGCACTGTTAGTACCACCAATATTCTATATGTTTCCCCCTCTTACCTGCAAAGGAGATTAAGTCATTCAGGAATGAAAAAAAAATCAAGCCAAAATGAGCAGGGGAAATGACTGGAAACATTCACTCAGCTGGAAGGAAGCAGTCAAATACAAAGTTCTCTCTGCCAGCATATGGTCCCTTTCCAATGTAAAAGGGCATCTAGCAGAAAATTTATCTGCTAAGAAACAATTGCTGAAAGAGAGTGAATTCCTTGATTAACCATTTGAGAAGAGTAATTCTGAAAAAAGTAGGTGATCCATAAGCTGTGGAAGGAAGGTGACCTGTGTGGGTTTCTCATCTATCAGAAGTACCTGCACATTTAGGGTTGTCCCTGATGCAGGATTTCTTTCACAACAGCAGCAGTGCTGTCCACATTCTGCCTGCCTTATGTGCTCATACATTGCCACTGGTATAGGCTAACATAATAAAGTGGTATAACATGAAGACACAAGTCTTTGAATTTAAAGAAATTATTACACTGACTGGGGAGTTGCTTTAGCATTTGAACAGACAGTTCTGTATGCCCGTGGTTTTCCGTAGGCATTCAAGAAGCAATTTTGTCATTGTGTGCAGAAGAACATTATTGTGTCTGGAGTTAGGGAGGTGTCATAGCTCACAGAAGCTGATCAGAGAAGTTTAGTAGTACCTCTCAGAAGGGAATTGACAAAGATTTTATGTGCATAGGGAACACTAGCACTTTCATGTTACACAGTTCTGTCTGCACTCACTGTATACTTGCTTTGAAATGTTCTAGAGAATGGATACACCAGCCATTTTAGCAGCTACAGCTAACATTCGTTCAGAGGGAAGGGCAGGTTTCCTGGCAGAATTTGACCCCACTAGCTATATAATATAAGGGAATGATTTTTGATATCAGAACAACCCTTACATCTGAAAAATGTCATTATTTTTTTCACTTCCATGTTGTTTCATTATAAACCCACAGTAGTGTTTTACAGCCTGATTTGGTCATACTCAGTTCATGTTCAAGCATACTTACTCCCATGAGCAGCCTCTTAATACTTGCACAGTTGAGCCCTTAGTTCAGTGTAATTACATTTTTGGTTATGCTTTTCTATATCCTAATTATCACTGATTCAAAGAATTTGAAGGTTAATGACACGTCCAAATTAATTCTTATTGCCACCTCAGTAACACAGGCTCTTTTTCAGTATCCAGTTATATAAAGACTATTGTATTTACACTGCAATTACCCTGTCATGTAGCAAGCACTTCATTTATATGAATTAGTGGAGTTGGAAAGCGTAACCAGGATGTAATTGGTCCTCTGACTGCAGCGTAACGAGAGTCACTGTGTTATAAATAATAACCTTTCTCTTTCCTTTTTTCCCTACTCTCATTTTAAATAGGGATGGTTGAGATTTTCTTTAAATATTAAGAAAACTTATTTGCAATGAAGGTCTCTTCTGAGTGCAGTCCAATAATACTTGCTTTTACAGTTCTGATTTAGTAAAGGTCAGGTGGAACATCTGGTGAAACCCCACTGACTTTACTGGAAATGTTTAATTATTTTCTTTCATATTGGCAATATCTTTCAAAACTTAATAGAACTGGCAAGTAGGGCCACTTGCATTTTCATTATGACAGATTTCAGATATGTCAGTGGCTAAAGTAAGAAATGATCCAGGTCCATGCCCCTGGTGGCTTTTTTCTCTATCTTGTTATCAACTATTCAGGTTGGTGTGGTTGAAACTCCTATTACCACTCATTCATAGATTTACACCCCTTTTGAGAGGTAAGCGTTCATAATTTATTATCTAACAAGCACAAATTGAGCAAGGGAGGTACAAACAATTTTCTTTGTGAACACTGATTTCCTGAGCAGCAGCCCATAACTCTCAACATGCAGGTATGCACGTTTTTATTGTTCCACCTCATGTCTCTGCTTTCCAACACACAGCTGTTTGTATATTTAAATGTTATTTAATTTTGCAGTCTTAATAATTCCTGATCTATCCATATGAAAGACAAGTTATTGGATCATCTTAATGGAATTTCAAATACAAGTACCTAAAATTAATCTTGGCATCAAAAATCAGAATGGATTGGAAAAGAGATTATGCAAGAAATGCTCCCAAAATACTTCTCAGTGTTTTTTCTGCCCAAGTCCACATGCATATTTTGCACAGATCTTCAAGGAGTGCACATCTAGGAGAGGAGGGGAAGAGCCTCTTCCATGATGCATGTGGGATACGGGGCAGCAGGTGAGTAGGGGTCAGTGCTGCACTTCTCTGGAATGTAGTGCTTGTTGCTGAGGAGGCGCTGGCCATGCTGCCTGGGAACAATCAGCATGGAGTGCTGTGTCAAGCAGCAACTCTGCACATATTGCTGCTGCATTGATAGCCCTTTTGCATCCTGTGGTGAATCCAGGTAGTATACAAGAGCATGAAAGAACTACACCTATATATCAAATGTATCCCTGGCAGAGTACCAGGTGCCCGAAGCAGGGAGAGGCTGTGTGCCTGTGCAGGCAGGGTGCCTGGGGCAGGTGTCCTGTTCAGTGCACTGAAGAGTGGAATGATCTGAAGTGGAAGCTGTCGAGCTCCTGACACTGTTGTCTTAAGTCCTCTTTTACCACTGCAGGCATGCTTAAATTCCTAGTAGCTTCACATGATGCACTGCTCTAGGCATAGCTGCAATGGATTTAAACAGGAAAGAGGTGATATAAACAGGAAAAAGCTGGCATCTTTTAAATTACTAAATAAAATAATTCTGTAGGTGTTCATCCATCAGACTTTTTCCTATTGTGGTGGTCCAAATGTGCAGTTCTGCAGATTTAGAGCAGAGTAGGACAGAACAAAAACCAGGGTTAATGTTACCATTTGCAGATTCCATTAAATTGTTGTCCATTTCTTGCCCTTTCATGGACTCTAATTAAGCAGCACTAATTGTGGAGCTGCTGAGCCATCCCTAAGTACCACTGGCCACAGCCTAGTCTTCACTTTGCAGGTCAGTGGCACCAATTTTGGGCTTCTCCTCGTTGCCTTAATTTCTTTGTATGTGTTGTTTCAAAGAAAACACTTGGGTCAAATTTAACCTTACTGGTCATCTGATCCTGCATGAACTTCTGACTGTAGATTTAGAATTATTTAATTGGTAGACTTGCAATATAGCACAGAGTTGAAGTGAAGAAATAAAAAGTATGACAGATGGGAACTGGAGTGATTTTATTTCAGCAACACCAAGAAGACCATTACACAAGCCATTTATTTGTTAATGGGTTCAAAAAGAGCCTGGTATTTCCCAGCCACTTGCTTTTGGAATGTCTCTTGTTATGGTCACATAATAGCCATAGTAATGTCTGCACATCATATTGCTCCCTTCTGTGGTTTAGTAAATTATGGAGAGATCAGCAACTGTTCAGCACACTGCACTGGTATAATTATACTTGCTTTGGCCTTTTACTTTCTTAGATGCTCTCTCCTGCATCTGGTCAGATTAATGAAAAGCAGTACAGTTCCTGACATTACACAGTGGGTCTGAGGGCAGATATTTTAGTTTTTGAAGGGGGAAGGATTTAGACCTATGGAGTACTTCAGAGTTGAATGTGCTGAATGAAGGAATGCTCCTGCTTCCTCCCTTCTAGGAGTTACTTGCTGTGATAGGGCATTAACCTGATTGTGGGTGAGCACCAGATAAATTACCAGGGGTAGTTTAGACTACATGACACAGCTTTCCAGCGTGTTTCAGTTCAGAAGCTGCAAAAAGATATCCTTTGATGTTGCTTTACAAAATAGATTATTTCTGCCCTTTCTCCCTACATTTGCCAGTTTGATTTGTTATTGTCAATTTTGTACACATTGATTTAAATCTCACTGGACGCACTAGAGGCCTACTAATGAATTGAAAAAGAGAACATTGTGTTCTACCCATTTTTCATGTGTGTTTGACTATTATTTAGTGAAAGCACTATTTATACTTGGCACAATCTTAATTTAAAAAAAAAATACACTTCTCACTCAGAAAAAAAAGGAACAGAATGTTGCCAGGGTGAATCCAGTATCCAGCTGGTCCAACACCAGAGACCATGGAAGCTATAAGAATCCTGCATGAAATCCTCTAGGTCAAATTTGGTATGTCTGCAGTACTGCCTGATGGGGCATAAAGAGTTAAAGACCAGGGTTTGGTGTTCTGTGTTCCATTTTCTTTCCCAGACTGCTTATCCACATCATGACTTGCCCTAATGTTTTCACTAGCTGTCCTTTCCTGCTGTGCACTGGACCCGCATAGAGAGGCAGCTGTTGGAAAAGTTTGTGTCCCTGTTGTAAGTGGGAGGCTTGATGACTACAAGTCATTGCAATAGGAAAATAATTTTAAGCTTGTCAATTGTAAGCTTTCTGTGTCCCCACACAGAATTTTTCCCTTTGATTAAGCTTTACAAGTAAAAAAAACCACCTTTGCTTTCTTCAGTTTTTGCATTTACCTTTGTTCAATTTTGTTGTCTTCTCCCATGTTCCAGGATTAGCAAGCATAGAGATAATAAGCTGTTGATCTCTCCCATCTCTGTATCAGTTAGCACTGCTTACAGCATTAGCATATTTCCTTTTATTGAAGTTCTTCTAAGGTACTTTAACAGCATGTGTGTCAGGTGACACATATTCTGATCTGCATCTTCTCTTGCACAATTTTTAATTAAATTCTTGTTGAAGGCATAAGCAGACATTTTCAGAATCTCTTATAATTCTGCTAGTCATGAGTTGAAGATCTTTATGTGTTTATATAGAAATACGGGGAGAAGAAATTCTGAGTGTGGATAACAACCTCATGGTTTTGTGTAGTAGTCATTTCCAGTCATGTTTCTGGGAGGACATTGTCCTTTCATCAAGACAAGAAGCCTGTGTTGTGGTTATCGTTAAAATCATGCTGACACTTTTTCAAGACTGTCTGACTTAATGTATGAATTCTAATTGTTCAGATCCTAATTTCTAAATGATGACCCATCTTTAGTACCTGCAATTTCAATCTGATTTTGCCTTTTTTTAATGTCTTGTTCAGCTTTGTTATATAGCACTGCTGTTGGTCATCTTTATATTTCATCTCAGATGTGGGTGGCAATGTTTTATTTCCTGGGTATGTGCTAAAAATTAATGTTTTCCAAAAGGGTTACAAATTCTCAAACAAAAGTTGTTATCATAGACTTTAATCTGTTATTAATTCCTATTAGTTGATGAGACAAAGCAGAAGACTTAATAGTAAGTATTAGCTATGCTGAAAAGCACAGCAGTCAGGTTTCTGACTGACGTGTCCATTCAGGAAAATTGGCATACTGAGCCGTGCTGATTAGTTTAGAACAAAGAAGAAATTACTCATGTTGAAGAAGGAAGGCAAATATTAGCTGAGAGACAGCTGTTTGTGTGGATAAGCCTTCTTAAGATGTTGAATAAATTTTAAAAGGTGTTCAGGGAAAAACATGAACTCACTGCTTATCCGAAGCAATGAATAAAATCCCAAATGGCTCTTTAAGAGCTTACAATGTATGAGGCAAAATAAGTAGACGGAGCTGGGACAGTGAAGGCACTTGTTTTGTAAAATTCTTATGATACTTCTGTAACAATACAAAAATATGGAAAACATGGTAAATACAGCAGAATTACTGTCTTACGGTTTTATTTTTAAAATATCTGTGATGTTTGTAAAACAGTGTTAGGATGTCAGAGGCTCATCTTATTGCATGAAGATGGTCTTTTGTTTAACAGTATCTACTGCTGTGTCTCAAACACACTGCCAAGTGAAAAGGGAAGAGGAAGGCTAATCTGCAGGGAGAGATGGTAACAAAGGCGTGGCTATGGGTTTTAAATCTCTTGGTGTAGATTATGGTAACCTGAAAGCCAGATCCACTGAATAGAGATCTTTCTGCCTATTCAATTGGTCTTTCTCTCCAAGCCTGGGTAAACTATTGCACAAATACAGGCTAAATGCAAGTTTTTACACTGTGTTTCTTTGCGTGGCTATTTTAAATTACTTACTGCTATAAGGCATGTCACTGTGGACAGCTGCTTTGGAGTATCATGCAAAATTCAAATAAATTGATTTGGGCTGTGGTTTTTTGTTTTTTTTCTTTTCTTTCAGAAAAGAGCATGGGGACTTAGCTGTGGTTTCTGTCTAAGGTCTCCTGAGGCACTGACCAAGCTGCCCATGATCTGTGTTGCAGTCAGAGCTGTAGCCGGCAGGTTTTCAGATGGGAGGGAAATGTTTAGGACACACAGATGAGAAATGAGCTAAACATGTAAGTGGTGAATTTGCTGTACAAAGGCACAGTACAGTTCTACAAAGCTTTGATGCATAGTTGACAATACTGATAAATTTTTGGGTAGGTTATCTCAGATTATAGTCTCTGAACAACCCACAAATGTAACACAGATTTTAGTGGAATCGCGTATTCCTAAGATAAAGTATGCTGTGTTCCCTGTGGCCAGCTGGAAAGCTGGCACAGTGGGAGGAAAGCTGAGAGATAGCTACAAGACCTCTTCTTGTGTCCACACATCTATCACATGTATTTGGATACAAGCCAAGGCATGAACTTAAGCTGAGATGGGCAGTTGTGTGCCCAGTCTCTCACTCAGCAATTTTCAGCACATTTCAGCAGCTATCATCTACCAACATGCCTGTTTTCAAGCACTGCATGGATTTCTGTACATCAGAGCAGCAGCCAGACAAACAGCCAGACATGCAGAGGGAAAGAAGGAGGTAATGAAATTCGTTGAGGCCAGATCTGTAGCCTGCACTGAACCTATCTGTGTGTAGCTCCACAGTGAAGTTTCATATCTACTACAGCTGATAGATGCCAGCAGTTTAGTCCTGATTGGATTTTCAGTAACCAAGGACTTGCCAGTAGCCAGTGTAATGGAAAAAAATTTGTTTTCTTGAAATATCTTTTGTTTTCTTGTCTGCTTTCCTTAGTTCTCAAAAGAAGAGGGGCTGGGAGGAAGATCTGGGGAGAGAACAACATTATTGTAGTTTTGCAATGCATAATCCTTTATAAAAATAGCCAGTACTTCAGATCTCTTCTGAAATAACTCATACCCTCAGATAACCTAAAATCAGCAGGCATGACTGAGGAAATGACTATGAGGTAAAGTTGCACATATTTATAGCTGGTGGATTTGTAGGTAATTTTGAATGTTTGTGGAATAACTTGGTGGTTGTTTCAGTAGAAATACCGTAAGTAGGTGATAGGGAGGAGCAGGTGGTGACTGAAAGCCTGAAGGTTTTTCAACATCCCAACAGACACCTGCAGGTATTTGCCCTATGAGTTTAGTGTACATGGATGTCCATGAGCACATGCATGCAAGCCCTATCATGATCATGCCATCCTTTGTTTTATCTGTATGGTGAGTATATCTTGGATTGCCTGTACTTAACTTCACACAAATCTGTGTGATCCAAAAATACATTTATAATGTTGCATTGGGAAAAAGTTATGATGGGAGACAGCTAAAAAAAGAAAGATGCATTAAAATTTATGTATCAAGACTTTATGCAGACTTTATGCTTCACAGTTATCTTCTAGGTTTGCATTTCCTGATTTCTTGGAGCTTGACAGGATAATCATGTTCCCTTAACATAGTTTTGTTGATGGAATAAAGTTATATAACATTACATACTTTTCTAAAACATTTTTTCCTATAACTATTACTTGGACCTCTTTTGTTCTTCAGGCTTTATTACAAGTGGAGAAATCGATGTAGGTCAGTATGTTATATATCAGCAGATGTGCATAAGAATATTTCTTTAATAGAATTGTGAACACTTTGTTCATTTTTAAACCTTGAATCTCTTGAGGAACATTTTTCCATTTCCATGAAATATCTGAGGTCTTTTTTCCCTGGCTGGCTAGCTGAGTTCTCAGGCAAGCTTGTTTCCATCTGTACTGAAAGCATGCAGCACCTACTCAATCACTTTAAAAGGAGGCTTAAATTCTTACATCTGTAAAGTCTGATGGAAAGCAACTAAATTGTTCTTACACACTTCCCTTTTTAACTGAACCAGTCTGATTTTTATTTACACTGAAACAGCTTTTGCCCTTATGCCTATGTGGTAGGACTTCATGGTGAACATAAGTTTAAACCACATTAATTAGACCACATGTTGATATTCTTAGCAAAGGACCACCAGCACTGCTCATAATCCCTAAATAACCCTGGGTAATTGTTAAACTTCAGTTCACAAAATGCATAATGGACTATATCTCGGGTACCAACACATTTGTGGCTTTTGACTGGCAGACTGCAACTGTGCTAGAACTGTGATTCCAGAGGTGAAGTGTTTAAGGGCAACCAAGGGCTGTTACCATACAGCAAATTCAGCTATGTGGGAATATTTAAAACGGAATACCAGAAAAGTCTGGAGGTGCCACTGTTGTCAGGAAACCCTGATTTTTAAAGCAGCCTATTTATTTCTCTGATTTTTCCCCAAAGGGTCGCACTTACCTTTGTCATAGGCAAGTTTGAAAGCTGCTGCTGTCAGGTTGGAGTTCTAAGAAAGCTGTAGTGATCACTGTTGAGGTATTGGGATTTTTATGGTGTTTGGCTTGGATGTTTTAAGATGTATCTGAAAGGGATGAAGGGAATTTTTTTAGGATGTAAAGATCTGGAATTTTAGAAATTAATTTCTTGCTTTCCTTATAGCATCCTCCACTGCTTTTTCCTTTGTTTTCTACTTTTCTTCTATAGACACTTGCCTTTTTTTTCCTCTTTTGTGGTTCTACTTTTTCCTTTTCTAGTATATTTCTTTCACTTTTTTTGGGCTTCTTCTTTTCAAGGTTTTGAAGAGCTTCTGGATTAGGAGAGGTCTAGACTGCCTGAAAAGCATGCTGCACTCTGACCATAACCAGCCTTTAGGACCACTTGGCTGCCTCTCAGACAGGTGGCTGATAACTGTGTGAGCCTCACAGTGCGGTGGTCAGAGCTGGCAGGAGCACCCAGGCATGTGAGACATCTCCTCCTTTGCTGTGGGGCTGAGCTGTGGCTTTGTCAGGCTTAGCTTGCAGATCTGCTGTAGTTAATGATTCCTCTGAAGTGACAGCACTCCTGCATTTAGTTGACACCATTTTCCCCTCCTGTTGTATTTAATGACTTTATGTTCAGAAGCCTTGCATCCAATATGCACCAGGCCAAATACTTCACAAGGCTTTTGGTGGCAACCGAATTGCTGTAATTAATTCATCTGTTACTGGAGATCAGAGCCCTGCCAGGGTCATTTTCAGGATAAGTCTGGCCTCTGTTTTCTTCATCCTTCAGACTGGACTTTACATACGAGGAGTGGCAATAGAGCTGGATTGATTTATTCAGTCTTAAGGGAAGTCTTACATGGAACGTTACTGCTGCCTTTAACTACCTAGTGGGATATTGTAGGGAAGGACACAGACTCTACTCACAGCACAGCAGGTCATAGACACAAGTTGCAACAAGAGACATTCTGATTAGGCTTCAGGAATATCTTTTTTCTCAAGATGGTAGTCAAACATTAGAACGGGTTTCCCAGAGTGCTTGTGGGATCTCCTTCCTTGGAGATACTCCGAAATGAACTGGACAGGGCCCTGAGTAGCCTGCTCTAAGTTCAACCTGTTTTGACTCAAGGGTCAGGTGACTTCAGGAGATCTCTTCCAACATTGTTTATTCTATGGCAGTTTGATTACAATCAGTATTTCCACAAGCCCACTTCACTGGAGAAGGCTGTTGACTTTTTAAAGCCTGCTGTTCTAGAAAGCAGCAACCTAAGAAAAACAAAACATCAAATGCTGTGGACAGCAGAAGCCAGCTGGAAAACAAAGGCTATTTTTAAATAGAAAATATTAAAATAAAACAACCACAAAACCAGATAAATAGCAAAACAAGCGAACAACAATAAAAAAAACAACAAACCAATGGGTTTACCAAGGTGAGATAAGCAGTTTCTGCTGAGTCTAAGGGATCTGCTAAAAGGAGAAACACAGTGTGAATGAGGCTGCATTAACTAAGTGACTGTAAATACTATAAAAGGAGATTTTTTTTTTCTTCTCAGCTTTGTCCTTTCTGTGGCATCATAACTAGAAAAATGCTCTGTGTATTTTTTATTTTTATGTTTTATTAGGAATTCAGCAAGTTTGAGGGACTTTTGAAGTAGCACAGATATTTCTCTACTTTTAAATTCAGTCTATAAATCTACAGTCACCTCATTTCTGCCCAAAGTAGGACCCAAGGTTGAAAGTAAAGTGTCTGTAACTCACTTCTGGAAATAATGGTATTCATAGTTGAACTGGTATTTGAGGCATTCATTTAGAAGAATGGGCATTGTTTGCTGCCTAGCTGCTTCTTTTATACTGCAAAGGGTCATTGACTCGGTTCCCTTGTCCACAGGATTTGACAGCATGACTAATGCTCTGAGCCCTTCTTCAAACATAGCTTAGCTGAAAGATAGGGCTCTCTCCCTCACGTGTCAGCATGAGTCATCTGTGCACTCGTCCCATCCAAACTATGTTACAAGACTGAGGAGTTTCTGAAGCTGTAGTGAAGGCAGCTGCTGTCTAATAGTTTCCTACCTTCCAAAGACATCGTGGATGTGTCAGTGTTTTCACTATATTTGCCCTATGTTTTGGTGACTGGTCATTTCTAGGCATAGAGAAAAGGTGTTGGCAGCAATTTTTTAATTCTCCATACAAACAAAGTGTTTTCATGAAAAGGTTGAAATTGAAGTCTGTGGGGCAACTTTTATGCAAAATTACATGATCCAATCAGTGTCCAATAGACCTCTTCATCTGTCAGTGGTAAACCTCCCAGTTATTTCAGTGGCTTGCAGGATATCGCTTAGCTGTTCCAGTGAGGATAATATTTACAATCAGTTCTTGCTGTCAAGACTGCTTAAGCACATTAATACCCTATGTATGGACCTGTCAGGTTTACAAGGTCAATCCTGTTCTGCATTAGGCAGCTCCCTGGTGTAAATCTGATCATAACCTCAGATTTTCCTGTAGGGTTTTTTAGTGGATGGTGGTAACACTGGGAAGCACAAAACTGTTCAGCAACCACAAAAAGCCACCTTCTCTGCTAACTAAACCAGATGTTGTTTTGAACATTGGGACTGTAAAATACTGTCATGTCTTAGACCACTTAACTTGCTGAGAGACTTCTTAAGGCTCATAGGGTCATTGGTGTCAAATAGCATTCAGTCTCAGAACCAGTGTGGGGGCAGTTGGTGGGATATGCTGCAGAAAATGGCCCTCGCAGACGTTTGATAGGTATAAGTAAAAGATCTGCTGCTTAGATATAGCCCAGCCATCAACCCAGAAACAGCAACCCAAAGCCTACCACATGCATGTGTGATTGTCTTTAAGTATCTGAAAATCTAAGACTTTATTTAAATTAAGTTTCAAAGAGTGATGGAAGACCAGAATCTCTAATCAGAGCTTTTCCTCTGCTGCCAAAGGATAACCAAAGTTTACTAGGCAGAGCTGTTGATACAGTTAAAAATCTGAATTGAATAAATTTTTGGAAGAAAAAAATATTGGACTCTGTGGAAGATACTGATTTCTTGCCTCAGTCCTTGATTTTGTTTTAATTGGAAGTGTTTTCTCCTAACATCCTTATTTGAGGTTCTGGTTATGCTGAAAGAGCATTCTACACACACAGGATTGGTCGGGGGAATATGAAATAGCTTCATGCCAACACGGAAACTTCCATATACTTGGTATGTACTCTCACTGGATGTCCTCTTGTCGTAAGCCTGTTGATAGTTGCCTTCTAGAGGACTTCACTGATGATACTAAGCAGCAGGTTTTTTTCCAGTGTTTTAGTTTGGCTGCCACAGTTTGTTATCTGGTGAAAGAATCTGGTGAAAGAATTTGTAACATTTTCCATGGGGGGAAAAAAAAATTTACTCACTCCCTTGCTACCTATTTAAGGGGTTTCGAGGACAAAAGTTTTGGAATGAAAAGCTTCTGTCTTCTGGGAATAAATGAAATAATAAATAAACAGTGCTGCAGGATGGGGCAAAAAGTGTTTTCTGCAGAGAGAGGGCAATTGTCATATGCCCACAAAAGGCAAGTTCTCCACTTAATTAGGGAATGGCATTGAGAAGGTGGTGTATTACAAGGCTAGAATGCTCCTGACAGTGGCACATGGGGAAGCCTCTGTGTGTGTGGTCACAGTCCTTCAGGGACGTGAGCTGGCGGCAGAGTGCCCAGCAGGAGTTAGGCTGCTGCCGGAGAAGCTGGCAGCTGTTTGGAAGCACCTGATAGAAAAATACCACGGTGCCAGCACAATGGCTTAACAAGCTAACAGGATAAGTGGAATATATTGCATTCAAGAGCTGGATAATTCTGTTAGCAGAGTGGGGGTTGCAGCTGAAGCACTGCCACTAATTAGGGGTAGATTTTTCAAAGTGGTGCCTGGGATTATAGACATAATTCTGTCAGTGACAGTCAGGGAGCTCAGATCCGCATTTGTTCCTTTCAGAATTCGTCCCTTGCATCCCAGAGCAGCTTCTTCACTGGAGAAGCCAAGCAATGGTATAAAAGGAGGCACTCAGTCTGTTTTTGCTTAGTCAATTTATTTTACAAACCAGTTTATTTTTAAATTCAGCACCTGGCAGGAAATGGGAGTTCACCCATTTGCAGATCTACTGAGGAATTCCCTCTCTAAAGAAGATGGTAGAATATGAAGTGTGAACTCAGGATGATGTCTGATATTCTCTTACTGTGATAAGATGCTTCACTGCTGCACTGTAGAAAATGTAAGCCTTTTTCCACTTGTTTTGGAGAGTTGACCTAATGTTAAGCATTCAGTGAAGTCAAGAGTGCACTAGTAAAAGCCAACAGAAATAGGTTAGGGGAGAATAAATTTTTGAGGACTGTTCTGGACTCCTGTGCCATGTACACACTGGTCTATTAAAACAATGGCTCCAAGCTGGTGTAAACTGAAATCAGCAAGGCTGTTAATCTTACTTACTTTGCTTTAAATCTGCTGGCAAGTACAGTAGTCTTGAAAAGCAGAGAACAGAGAACTGGAGCTTGAAGCAAGTGTAGTGCAGACAGTGACTGGATAGCCTCTCTTCTGCACTGCAACACCACATCTTTAGCTCTGACACATCTAGCAATACCTTTCCTGTTTGCTGATGCACAGTTTGGGGCTAAGTTGAGGCAATTTTTTACCTTTGATTTGAATCAAGCACAGGTTGAAGCCTTCCCTTTTTGCAGTGCTCTAATCTACTGCTTTTCATCCTCAGAGCCAGTGTGAACAAACAGAAAGTATTTTGCTGCTTTATGTTTGTGGTTTCCAGTCTTCTTTCGTTGTAGACTTCCATCATGATTATAGTCTGGATAGTACTGCTTGGAAGTGTGAGCTCTTCTGAATACTTTGATATGTTCTTAGATCTACTTTTTAAAAGAAAAGCTCTTTTGAATAGATAGTATTGCCCAGGCTAGAGCTTTGCCAGTTTACAGTACCTGACTGTTTAATCTGTGTTAGATATTACTGTAGTTGCAATCTGTGCCATCAGTGTAAAATATTGTAGGTTTTAATTAGCGTCTTGTAAAATTGGAACTTGATTATATTGAGCATTAGGTCATGCCCATGATGTTCACCATGATATAAAGTCAATGGAAGCAAACAGGTAATGCAGCACTGATTTTAATATCACTGCAATTTCCTCTTTTTAAATGGAAGAAATACTGGCCTATGTGAGGTAATTTATATCAGTTAAGTGTTGCCATTTTTTTGCAGCAGAAGCTACTGATACAGAAGTGCTTTGGCTGTCAGTGAAGAGTAAGATTACTTAACCTAGGTGTTTCTTCTACTTATGGGAAAAGAAAATTCTCTTAGCTTTGTTGAATCTCTTTATGTGAGTGCAGTGGCAAAAATGTCCTCTTCCTTCTGGAGAGGAAGAGTGCTACAAAACACTAAGACATAAGAGTCTTTTCCTGTTCTATGTGTGGGGAAAGGAGTAAGTGCTCATATTTGTCAGCTGTGCATGTCTAGCTGTGGTAGGTGCATGTAATAAAATCATATTTATCCTGTTTTGTATCAGCAGGACTTTAAGAATAGTTAAGTTGCGCTGCACAATAGACAAACATGCTAAAAGGAATTTAATGCTGCAAAGGAGGTTTTGCCAGCATGCTGCACTGTTACTGGTCACTGTGGTGTCCAAAAGCAGATTTTCTAGTACAGCACAGTTTCAACAATTAGTTTGTTCCAGACCTCTATTCACACTGTAACTGTGTCCAAAAGTATGGACTAGGCATACCTAGAGCAACAGGGAGGCTGAATAGGGGCAGCCTACGTGTGCCCTGTAAGCCACTTTATTTTCAGGGGCAAGAGTATTGTCCTTGTTACTCTTCCACATATTTAGGTAGACTAGTGAAGAGAAAGGTATTTTAGGAGATATTTTTAATTAGTTGTGAGAATCTCTGTTTCTGGCTTTCTGCTTAGACAAATTTTTAGTGATGTGCTTGGAATTTTGCCTCAGCAAGAACTGATGGACTGTAATACTCTGGGATTTCTCAAAATGATTTTTTTTTTATAACAGGTACCATGGCTAAAGAGGAAGGGAGTCTCAAGGGCACCCTTTGCTAGCATGAAATCCGCCTCCTTTCTCATTCAGGGTCACATAACTTCCTTCTAGCATTTGCAGGAACTACTCACAAGGAAAAGTGATTCCAGGACAGGACTATTATTTTTAGCTTTCAGTCATCTCCTTCAGTGTTCTTTTTCTCTGTATGGAAAAAATGAGAAGCACTACCAAAGCTGTACCATTTCCTGAGGTCAGCAAGTCCCACCAGGCTTCAGTCTGGCCTCAGGTACCTTCCCATGTTTCACAGTTAATCACAGTCAAATGCTGGTAGTTGTCTTTCGCCTTGTTTCAGAGGCTGGGAAACTATCACAGACCAGAAGATTTTACAGTGTGTGTTTATTGGAGAATATTTTAAAGGAAGTACAGATGCTTCTCTGTTTAAATGTATGTGCTCCCATCAGTGGCAATGATGCTGGCTCCAATTGCATGCAAAGAAATCAAAAGGAGGTTTGAACACAGTTCAGGAAGCCTTTGGTTTTTGGAGAGAGATTCAGCTAGGCTTGAAGTTGCAGCTCATGTCCCATCTTCATGTCTAGATATAGCAGAAGCATGTAGTAAAAGCATATTAATTCTGTTTTGTATCAGCAGGACTTGTAAAATAATTAGGCTGGGTCGCACAATGTGCAAAAATGGCATTATAAACTAAAAATATCAAGCTAATTCAGGCTGAGCTCTCACTTCAAGGGCATAACAAAGCTCAGAAGTTATTGAGGAAAAATCACATTTGTTCCCTTTCGTGTGAAGGACTTCAAGCCCATAGGATGTCAAGTGATGAGATGAATGTTGTCTGTCTGTCAGCTAACTGTGTTTTAAGTTGCAGTTGAGAAGATAGAGGGGTTTTTACCTCCTGATGACTAAATTCAAGGTTTACTTAGAGTGACGAAACTCCCAATGTAATTATATTGCAGCCACTAAAACCAGTCTGGATTTCCTTCAGGATTAATGGCAAGCAGGACAGTATGACCTGTGCATGTCCCCATCCCAGGCCTCAAGATACTGTGAAACCCAGTTGATGTGGTGGCTGGTGAGCACTGGTGACCACTCACCCTCTTTTGCTCTGCCCTGCATCAAGTGCAGCCTTGTCCTCATTACTGGGGACAGTCTGGTATTGCATTAGAAAGCAGTGAATCCAAACTGCAGCAAATAGTTCTTCTTATTTTCAGAAAATCAGACTTAATGTCCCCCTCCCTTCCTTCCCTTCTGTTCCTTCTGACTTCTTGAAATGCCAGTATTAAAATGTAATCACTTTCATGGCCTTCCTATTACCCTTTCTTTGAGAGAGGATGTTTGCCTGCTCCCAAGCCTGCTCTGCCATGTGCCCTGGCATGCCTAAGGACCCATGTCAGGGGTGAGAAGGTTCTGTGTATGTGTGAGGAGCGTGGCAGACCAGTGCCTTCAGACCACCGGAGGATGAGGAGCACAGGTTTGTGATGGTAGAGCACAGAGGAGGCTCAGTTGTATAAAGTCTTTAATGGTGCATCCCAGGTCTCAAACCCAAGGACAAAAGCCTCTCTCCTTCAGCCTTTCTGCCATGCACTCCCTTTCTCATCCACCTGGCCAAGAAGAAAATTTGAAAAACTTCCAGCAAGTGTTGCATTTTGCTAAGGTTAAGTGCTAGGCATTCTCAAAGTGGCTGGCATGCTGATGAAGTGCTGTAGCTCAGAGAGTTATGTAGGGGTCAGCTACTGAGGATGGAACTTGTTTGCACAGCAGGGCTGGCTTTTAGTACCCCTGATTGCATGGCTGAGTGGTGAGCCCTTGACAGGATGCTGTGGGGTGCACCTGCTTCACAGAACAGATGGACCCTTCAGGAGCAAATAAACTTATTTTGTTGTTGTTTCACTTACGGGACTGTATGTGTTATTACTCCCCTTGTGTAATGGCAAGGTTTGCCTTCCAAGTTTGACCATGCTGAGGATGCTTTGCCTGTATCAGGATTTGTGTTAACACTCTATTATAACTGTCTCCATGCAGTTTCACTAATGTTGATATGGCCCCTGAAGGGTCATTTAATAGCAACATATCTTTAAGTTTTGGACAGGTTTGCAGGACCCATCAGATCTACCCCAGTTTGTTCAATGTGTAGTCTGCTGAACTATTCATAGTGGCATGATGTATGACATACTTGGCAGGTCTGAAAAAAAACCCAGAGTAATGTTGAAGGACTGGAAAAAAGCACATTTTCCAAATGTGCACATATCTAGAGCGGTTGGCCCAGTTATTATCCTGGACAAAATCATGAAAAGACCATAAAAATAAGCATTAAAGGGTAATGTGTAATTAATATCAGGCAGTGACATAGTATGAAAAATACATGTTGACAAGGAAATGTCATTGTTTCTTGATGGGATCACAACTTTGGCTGGTAAAGGTTGCTGAGTTCTTGTCATAAAATTCCCATAGACACATATATTCTGATTTAAATGTGTCTCTATCCAGAAATCAGTGGTGGCTTCAATAAATATATTGAAACCTACTTTGCTGAGAAGGCCAATAGTGCAATTGCAACTAATTAGCTGTGATCCAATAGGGATGTTTCTACTGGAATTTATTCATAGTCCCTCTCTGCTCAGTACCTTTTATCCCATTTAGATAGTCTGAAAGAAACAAAATGATTATGACTAAAAGTCAGGTCCAGCAGAAACCATTATTTTACAAGGATGTCTAAATTCAACCCATACATTTCTGATCTAGGCCTCATCTGCATCTGCTTGTTTAATCCCTGCTAGCTGGGCTACAGTACCCACTTGCCCATGTTTTGCACTATCTGGGGGCAGAGAGCAGCTTGTTTTCTAAGTTAAGCTTGACTACACAATATTTAATATACCGAGCAATGAGTCATAGCTGAGTGGGATTTCAGTTACTGTTTCCCGTCAGAAATTGGAACTTCACTGCATAAATGCTGTTTTTCTTTTTTGGCTGAAAGCTGAATGGCAAGAGTGACACGGAGCTGCTGCTTCCCGGGGGCAGAGCAGCACTTGGTTTGACTCCAAAGTCAGTGGGAAGCAGTACTAGTAGCGCCACCTCCCTGCTGAACTTGGAGTCTGACACCCGATGGCATCTCCTGTGCCCTGCTCAGGGACTCCACGTGAAAACTACTGGTGGTGGGTTTTTCCTGATGCCCCAGACACTGGCCCATAGGTGTTCTTGCTTCCCAGTTCTGATCACAGCCAGAAGGCAGCCTGGGGCCTAATTTGCACAACAGCAGCTCACCAATAAACTTGCTGAGCCAAGGACTGACATTAAAAACTGAACTGTGGAGTACAAAGAGTAATCAATAGATTTTTTTTTTCCAGCTCACCCTCAATGTGTATTGTTAGCAAAATTCACAGTAGGTTTTTATGCAGGGTACTAGTAATCTCTCAGAAGTCTTTCTCAAAGGTATGCAATAAACTTTCTGGAACAAGATTTTCCACACAAGTTATAAAGATGGAAGTTGTTTCAAGAGGTGATAGCGACATCCCCATCCTTATGTACTACTTTTATCTCCTGATTAATAAGTAGTTCCTTTTTGCGTGAAGAACTTCTATATTCAAATTACAGTAGTATTTTTGCATTATTCTGGTTTTTTTAAGAGAAAGCTTCCAGGAAGGGATGACTTAGGCCATTAATGGTTAAATGATTACCTAGATAAAAACATGATTTTGATCTCTAGTCATATAATTGATTCTTGGTTGTAAAACTAACTAAGAATCTGTAAAAAAGACAGTTACTAAGAAATTGCTCTGTTCAAGAGTTGTTGGAGACTGCTCTTTCTCATAATTCTTTATCTTCCAGCAGATTTTTAAAAGCATCACCAATGAAGACTCAATCCAGGGACAAGGAAGTCGGAGACTGATAAGTTTTTCATTGTCAGGTAAGTCACTGCTGATACGAAAGTTTTAAGCCCAAAGAGTTGGGGACTGAAGTTACTAGAACCTGAAATGGACATGTGTATGTAAGTATATGTATGTATATATTTATGCGTGGGTTCTTTTTCTGTTGCTCTAGAAGTAATGCTCTAGAAGTAATGCTTCTAGAAAAAATATCTATGATTGTTGCCACACTCTTTTCCTTCAATGAGAGTTATGTGCTATAATGTCTTGTTCAAGTAGAGTTTTGGGGCCGCATTAAGTTCTTCTGTTTACAATTAAATATGTAGGTCAGGGAAAGCAAGATCAAAGGCATATGCTTTACTTACAGAGGAAAATGTGGTTTGTGGTAGTACTCTGTTCCTTGGAAATCACGTTCCACAGTCAGGGTCTGGACATGAGGCAGATCCATGTGCTGTGGTGCAGAAGCTTTCTCTGTATTGCTCAAAAGTGACTCTCAAGACTTCTTGAGCCAGAAGATTGCTCTCACTTCTCTGCATTTCATGAAGAATGCTCAAGCCTCATTGCTTGGCACATCACTGCAGGTTTTAAAGGCTTAATATGTTTCCATGTAACAGCTATGAACCATTTGATCTGGCTTTGGTAAGAACAATCTGTAAATCATGTCTGTAGACAGAAACCAGTTTGTCAAAAGAGAGTGGTTATGAGCATGGCTCTCATTTTGGAGTTTTATGCTTGCTGGTTGGTTTCCATATTTTTTAGCTCTTGGAAGACAAAAGTGCTTGACTTGACTTGGAAATTCTTTGAGCAAGTAGTACACAGTAAAAAAGTTACCCTAGTTCAAAAGTTTTACAGGCATAGACCTTGAAGTTTAAAGTCCTACTCTTGGACAAGCATCTCATTGTATGATTGGGTTTGGCCATATGATTTATTTCAAGCTTCCCTCTGTTAAGCATGCATGTCAGTGCTTTTCCTAATTAGGCAGCCAGTGTGGTTCTTGAGAGGTTGTATAGGTTACATGGCAAATCAGACTGAGATTGGGTAGGGCTTTTTAACACATGGCTATTTTTGCCAAGTTGCACACTGGACATCCACCCATCAATTGATAAAACCACAGGTTTAGCTCAACAGAAATAAAGAAGTAGACTTAGTATTTTTTAGCATCAATAAATAATGTTACACAGAAAATTTGGCCCAGAACTAGTTACAGTTTTTCATTCTCTCAGATTCTTTGGCCTGGTAAGCCAAGAGGTGTCAAGAGTAGTAATTTGTGAGACTGCTAAATACTGTGGTCTCAGTGGGCCCTTTTATAAACTAGAGTATCTAATTTACAGCTTGATATAAAGTATATAAAGACTATACCTCATAATACATTTGGGATATCTTATTCCAATGATTCACAAGCAATTAATCTGCATATATATCACATCCATATTAACAACATCATCACAGCCAGGTATTTGAAAGGCTTTGATAAACTAATTTGGCAATTATTTTATCAAAAATCTAAGTTATCAAAATAGTTCAATTTCAGTCTTTTCTGAAATTAACAGATTAACACATCACAAGGATTTATTTATTACTTTCTTAGTCAACACCACAACAACAAAATGTTGTCTCTCTCAAAGCAAAATTATTGCTAATCATATATCTATTATGCTAGCTAATAAAATGCAAATCAAGGCAGACCTCCCAGAGGCATTGGAAGGAACTGGGATTCCTTTCCATTTGCACAGCTATCTCAGCAAAAGTAACCTCTCTGTTGTCACAAGTCCTTTTGACTCATACAGAGTTTTCCTTTTCAATATCTGTATTTTGGTATACTGTCATCTTCAGTCATTATTAACTAATAATGACTGTATTAGTTAATACAGTCATTACTTAAAAAGTTAGATTTCCAAATTATGGTTGATTTAGTTGCACTTAAAAAAAAAAAGTGGCAGGGCAAGTGTGACTGGAGCTCATTGCACCAACGCAGAGCCATCATGCCCTAAGCAGTCTGTCATCTAAAGAATGCAAGAGGAGCTATGCCTTCTGCCGTATAATTTTTTAAAAAGGAAAAGTTAGTAGAATGGGAAAGAAAAATCTCAAAGTAGGCCAAATCCCAAGAAATGCTGAACAACATGAGTGCATTTCAGCTGACTTGTATTGCTTTCTCTACTGCTGAGACAGTCCAGTGAGACCCTGTGTTAAAATGAACTGTGTAGAAACAGGGGTTTTTCTAAAAAGCTGTTGACAAAGTGTTTTATTCTTTCTGTAGTTTATTGAGTATTTGGTTGGACAAAATCCAGCTGGTTTCACTGGAGGGTTTTTTTGAGAAAAGATTTCTGGATTGAATAAAAATGTCAAACAATGAAGAAGGTGTAAAATGATCCTTCAAGGCATGAGAAGATGGCTAGCTTCTTGAGAATGGAAATAGCAGAGAGTTTGCACATGTCACTCGGAGGATTTTTTATTTCATGTTTGCTTCCTTGAAGACTGGAAGTTGGTTCTGTGTAAGACTGGTTCAGATTAATAGGTTCACTGGCAACAGTGATCTCAAAGAAGATAATTTCCCATGATTAAGCTTCTTAATCATTTTTATGATGACTGTATTATTATAGCTTCCATTATTTAAAATACCAAGAGAAATATTTTAAGCTTAATTTAGCTAGACTCAAAAAAGCCTTTAAGTAAAACTCTGCAGTCCACTTTGCATTTACTTTCCAAACTTGCCTTTTCCAGTCTTACCAGTGAATGTCGCACTTCCAGTAAGATGGCTGAAAAGCATCAGAGCTTTCCTGCATGAAGTACAGAAGGAAAAAAGGCACTAAGCTTCCCGAGATATACGTCACTGCAGGTTCATGGTTTAGCAGCAGTGTAACGCATTTGCTGAAAGCCCTTAAAACCAATCTTATTGGCTGGTATATTTAGAAAGTCTTATCATGAGATTTGCATAATATGCCTCCTAGCTCAATGTTGCATCAAGTAACTTTTTTCAGGTCTTAATATTTCACATATCTCATGTGTTTGCACACTTCATTTATAAGTGTTCTTGGGGAACAAATGGCCAGAAAATCTGAATATTTCACAAACATTCAGGCATTTATCCTCATCACAGCTCTCTGAGAATGTTGTTAGTTGCTTTTGTGTGGCTTTCAGACCAGGTATTCAGGTAATATCAGTTAGCTGATATTACCTGATATTATATAAACAGTTGTCAGTTTATAGAAGAGCATAAATCACAACTGAAAATAGTATAAGGTCATTACGACAGGAGTTGGTAGCATGAAATGCTTGTTCAGGAAGCAGATATATAATGCACTTTATTTTCCAACAGTTTTTTTAAGTCCTAGTGACTGTCTTTATAACTACTAATCCTATGACTTTTTCTTACTTGTAAGATCTTGTGCCAAGGTGAGGTGGCTTTTTAGCACCTCCAGTACACCTTGTGCCTACAAAGTACTGCCATGCTCTAGACAAACAGTTTGAAAGGCCTCAGAAGGCTTTGAATTAAAGTACTCCGTTATCCTATTTAACACAGGGCACCTTGCCCCATGGTGGTGAGCTTTGTGTGAGTGGCTCAGACGTATCTCATAGACAGGCGTGTAGTCAGTATCTGAGGATACCGAGATGGTACTTTGCTCCAGTGGTTAATCACTTGCAGTGATAAAAACACCCCCTTGCTGTGATAAGCTGTTCACATTAATGGTTCAGGCTTTTTTCTGTGTTTTCCTTCTTGATGAAGATGATTTAAAAGGTAGCCTGTCTCTCTGACATTTTGGAATAATTAATTCCACTACTCTATTTCATTTATTAATACACCTATTTTCTTCCTAATACCTCTGCTGCCCTTCTTTTACACAAATGAGAAATCCTTTTGTTTTTCTTTGAAGCATTTACAGCTAGAAAAAAATATTTTCTCCTCTTTTTCGCTGTCTTTAATATTTTGCCTGGGAACCCTGTGACAGAAGCATTTTGGTTTATCTGGTCTATTTAGTCTTTTTTTTTTAATCTCAGACCTTAAAATACCTCCTTGTGCAACTACACTAGCCTTTTTTTCTGCATTTTATTTTAAAAGAGAAGTGAAGTCTGTCTATATGTCTGTAGATTTCTAAGAGCAGAAAGAAGCACTTTATTTAACCTCTTGCATATCATCAGTTACAGAATCTCATTCAGTAGCTGATGAAGTCAGTCATCTGTTGTACTTTACGCGTATCTTTCTCAATTCCCCTGCGTTAGTTTGCTGCGTTGGATTTTAAGACTTCCTATCATTGCACATTACTGTTTGATTTCTAAAATTCTTTAATATTTGCATCTTGAAATCGCATTAATAGCAGATGCAATACTTCTGCAAATCCATGCTCACTTCCTTCCAATAAATTTTGGTATCATACGCTGCTGCATGAGTCAAATTGGCATTTCAATAAATGCAATATTCCTGTGCTCTTACTATTGCAATGTTGGTCCACTGAGCGTAACTGAAAGAGCTTGTATTGCTTTAAAAGCACATGGCTGAGAGGGAGTACCTATGTGCCTCCTGTTGAATCTTGAGCAAGCAGTTTTGTTGTTCATTCTTTTTAAACCATTCCTGTCTCTTAGGTAGCTCAGCTCTGTAGATGAACTGCTGCCCTCTAAGATAGGTTCTGCTTGTTCTGTCCAAGGTTGGGCAAAAGAAACACTCTACAAAAGGAACAGTGACATATCAGCACCCTGGCAATTACCTTCCCTCATTGGTAGTCAGTCTAGATACCAGTTCTGTTCAAGTATATTTTTTCAGTGTCAGAACCCGAGTTGATAGCTCTTCAGGAATTCACAAAGGAAATCTGAAGGGAAATGCTGGAGCTGTCCGTTGACATCCTAATGAGAAACTCTCTTGTGGTGATGGATTATGAAGATGGTTTGTTGTGCTTTGATACATGACCTATCAGGATCTCAGTAAGATGACAGTATTTTATACTTACTGCCATTCATGAACAGATCATAGAATGAATTCCGTTTTGGTATTCCTCAGGCTAGATCATAATCTAAATTGACTGTGATCATTGCAGTAACACTGGGGCTTTTCCAGGGTCCTGTTAACTTCATTAGTTCTGCTTTTAGGTGTGTTCTGGGCAAGTTTGGCCTAACTTAAGATGTCTTCATTTTCTCAAGGGGTCAGATGGCTCATGAGGAATATGTCTCATTTCCTGGTCCTGAGATCGTGGGGCTAGTATGCTAAATATGAAAAATGTGAATTCAGTGGGTTGACTATAGAATTTCTTAGGGTTAATAACTTCTGCCATAAGTGCCAGTATAGATACCTGCAAAACATGAATTGTCGTCACTTGGATGGTGCTTGGGAACACAAAGGACATTCGATACTTGGCATTTGTTGGAAGGAATTTGCCATCTGTTTTAGAATATCAGTATCAGTTTCTCAAAACTAGTAGCTCTGCTACTTACTAGTCTTTGACCCTTCTTTTGGGTTGTAGACTCTGGGTACTTCAGTGACATAGAATATGCATCATCAAGTGACTAGATGGACTGAGTCTTCTTGAGATACGTCTATACACAGCACAGAACAGCCTTGTGTGTTATTTCTAGGAAAATTCTATTGGCAAAGTCTTCTCATCCCTTGGGGAGAACAGCTTCCAGCTCCCTTAACTTACTTCTGACATACAGATGACCAAAGTAAATGTAATTAATTTAGAAAACAAACTGCTCCAGGGTCTGGTTCTCTATCTGATTATCCATCCTTTTCTGTCATGCTCCTATATGGAGCATGGGTCTGGTCAAATACCTTGCTATGTCTGCAGGGAATTGAACTAACAACTTTATGGTAGTTTTGCTTTTCGTTACTGTCAGAGAATCTCCTTCCTGAGCGTGACAAAACATGATTCTTCCCTGAGCTTTTGAAAGTTTAATGACTTGTATTGAGGCAAAATCAAACACTGTAAAACACAGATGTGTTCTAGCTGTGTTGTTGGAATTGACATCCCCACCTGGCTCCAATAAATACACTGGTTCACCACAAAAATAAGAATCTCCATCACTATCCTCTCACCAATGCCCCAAAGTTTATGATGCTGCATGACAGATAGATTTGCCAAATGCTCCTTTATAAAGCAGACAGGGAAGTCTACGGCTCACCTTAGGGATAGAGGGTACATGCGTGCAAGTGACCTAGTGTAAAGCTTCCTTAGGTCATCCAGGCACCTGGAGATCAGCATATATGGAAAGAAAGCTCTGAAGTTGGAAAAAATTCATAAGTCACATGGGGACAACAGCAGGCAGCAGTTAGTACAAGACATTTTTCTCCAATGAAGAGAGCCTAGCTGAAAGAGGATGCATGTACTTACAAGTAGTGCAAGTCTGTGGCAGTGAAAGGCTGTAATTACTTTGTCTTTACCTGGATTCCTTCCTTCTGTCATCTGTCATGAGACATGGCCTGACATTATTAGACTGTTACATGTATATAACCTCTTTCACACTGAAGTGTGAAATGAGAAACTGCCATATGGTATATAACTTTTTATTTAAGAGACTGGATGAAAATACACCTTTGCAAACCATAGAGCAGTTATCTTTGTAGCATTTCCTCATATGCCTCCAAGAAATGAGCTATAAAACTACAGTGTACAGCAGGGTATGTCCCAGCCTTCTGGAATTCATTCATTCAACCAAGGATTTAGCTTCAGACCTTCACTTAAAAGTTTAATATCTTCTGAACCTTTTTTCTGAAGATGATAGAGAAAAATCTTTGCATTTGGGAAGGCAGAATAGCTGGGATTCTTCTGTTGGGGAGTCACACAGGAGTGGTAAGAGTTACAACAACAAGTTACAGCAGATAGGTACAGGACGTACAAATAGGTTTTACTTCAAATTAAATGAAATTCTGGTTATCTGCAGATATCCATGTAGCTTTATTAAGAGCTTTTTCAGTTTTGATGCTCTGTTTTTCACGGTGATGAGAATTTGGGGTGAGATATATAATTGGGATATTTTTCCTTGGGAAAGCTATTTCTGCTATTTCTGTTCATACTTCAGACAATAAAATTGAAGTTTCTAACTGAATTTTTAACAAAATTTGTTGTATCATGTGATTTCAGCAAGAAAATTACACAAATAAAATTTCATGCTGTCTGCTTAGCTAAATTACTTTTTTTTCCTCATCCGAATACAAAAAAGAGATTATTAACTGAGGTTGGGAGTGCCTTCATCTTCACGGCTGTCCTCTAATTCCCATAACTGGAAAGAGGCTGGTAGATCATCATAAATGTATTTTCTTTATGATATATGATATATAAGTATCCATAATTGAGTACTAGGTATTTTCTATCAGTAGACAATTTCTTTACTCAGTGGTACCCAAAGATAGCGTGGTCTCTCTTTGAAGGAAAAAAAAAAAATCAGAAACATATACAGCAATGAATATTTCAGTTTCAGACTCTTTTGAGGAAATATCACAGAGGAAGAAAATAAGATCCCAGAGGTCTTTCTCTCCTCTCATATGTTAACAGCCTGAACTAATACACTGCTGACCCTTATCATTCATACTGTTTTTTCAATCTTGGTTTCTATGTCTTGAATGCATTTCTAACAGTACCACTTCCAAAGCAAAAGAGTTTGCCATATAGGATTTCAGCAGGGCTGTTAGATGAGATACATGCTGGTTGCACAGAGATTGTGCACTCAGAAAACAAAAAAGGGGGAAAAAATCAATGTTATCTGTTTGAAGCAGATGATAGTTTTCTTTGTGCGACTTTGTGCATTTCTAGGACCATGGCAGTACATAGTTTCAGCAAAGTACTTTCAAATAAGCTCTTAGTAGTGATGTCCTGTATTTTTTTTTCCCTTTTGTTAATTGTTAGATAATGTCTCAAGAATGAGATTCTTAAAATATAGTCTGTTTCATGACCATCTGTCCAACAGCTTTTGAATATTTGCAGCATGAATTTTGTGGTGGAATAAATGATTAAAACCAATGGAAAGAAAAGCAATTCTTTTTAACTTGCACATTTTATTGTGTTGGATATTACCATATGTTAAGGAAGCAACATATAACTGGGTTTGATATAGCTATTTTCTGGAAAAAATATTGATGATGGTGCGCAATATGTAGGATTTTCAGATTCATCCAGAATATCTGCCTTGAGGGTTTTTCATGGTCTCCCACAACCTGCTGGAATAATTGGGTTTTTAATCAGAAGAGAATTAGAAGACCGTGAAAATTAATGTTTTCAAAAACTGCCTAAAAGAAAATATATGTGCTTAAATTGAATGTTTAGGTATGCATCTAAGCAGTTTTGGAAACCATCTTGTCTAATGCTTTTTATCTCTCCAATACAGCAAGAGAAAATAGGCAGAATGCAGTACAGTGCTTATAGCACGATGTGAAATAAAGCTTTAAACAGAGGAAAATCTCCATGCAAAGAGTGGTGGAAAATAAATTAGCTACTGAACTCGCTAATAGGAATAAGTGCTTATGTGTTCCAAAGAAAGCTTAGAAGTGTATCTGAAAGAGGAGAAGACCAGAGGGTTCAGTCTATGTCTGTTGAGCCAAAATTAATGATATACCAGCAGATTAGTTTGCATTTCATTGGCTCCACAGGGACAGATCATAATGGCCATTGTATCTTTCTTCAGAATGTTATGGGGAAATTTTCAAATAAGTGCCTGGGCATTTTTTGTGTGTAAAACACATATTATGCTCCCTGGGAGTTCTGCAGCTGTAAAGCCCTGCTTAAAATTTGGACATTACAGTCAAGAGTTTTCCTAAGGTGAAGTTTTAACCCATGCAGGGAAGAAAATTATTTAAAGTGGGAAAAAATGTAAAATGACTTCTCATGTACAAAAAAAGTGGTGTAAAAGCTAAGATTTGTAGAGTGGTAAAATTGATACCTAGGAAAAATGACATCCATTGGGTACCAAATGCCATGACTTTGTGGTTAAATGACTGGATCTCTTTTTCAGAGTAGTTCTTCCACTACTGTCAGGCTGAGCAAGTGCTCAGCTTATTAGGAAAATTAGTAGATCACTTGAAGTTGCATAAATATTGATTTAGAAGCTGAATCAATCTGCACAATCAGGCTGTAAATTTGCAGTTTCATTATATAATAATCTGTAAATCCTAAATCACAAGATCATTATGGTTTGGCATTACATTGCCTCACAATAAACACAGTGAGTTTTTTCACATTCCTGCCATATTATTTGAGTTCCTTACCAGTTCCCTATATACTGTTCCTAGCATCCCAAACAGATGCCTGTAATGTGAAAAATAATCAGGTTCTTGACCTTCTTTCAGATTTCCAGGCTTTTGGTCTGAAGAAAGGGATGTTCTTCAATCCAGATCCTTATCTGAAGATTTCCATCCAGCCTGGAAAACATAGCATCTTCCCAGCACTTCCTCATCATGGACAAGAGAAAAGATCTAAGATCATGTGTAACACCGTTAACCCAATCTGGCAGGGAGAGGTAAGAAGTTTGAGAGTTAAGCTGAGACTTTTCTTAAAACATGGACATTACTCTAGTACTATCCCTGTCTTTTTCTTTTTTTAAATTCTGTTCTTGGCTAAATAGTTGTTGACCTAACTGTTTTTGATATATTTCATGACTACTTGTCTCAATACAAAAGGCTAAATTAGCTACAAAGATGAGTGATACATTAAAATTTCCAGTATACTTTCAGTATAGGTTGTGCTTCATTGGTGTAATTTATGAAGTTGTTAATTACTGAAGGCAGGCATAAAACAGAATTGAAAAATAAAGTCGCATAGCATGAAAGGCTGCTTCTAGGTTGTCATAGTGTTCTTACACAGAAAGGAGACATTATATAAAGCAGAACAAGTACAGCATACAAATAAAGAGAAGTGATGTGATTGAAAAGCATCAATGGCAATATAAATCAAAGGCAACTTTGGCACATTTGGCCATCACCTTGAAGAAATAGTCTCTGGTCTGCTTCTTTTTGTTGGAAGGACTTGTACGTATTAATGAGATCTGAGAGTTCAATTGCTGCCTGCTGTTTTTAAATTACGTGCGAAATGGCAATAGGCAGAAAAGAATAAGGAATCTCTTTGGAATTAAAGGAGCCTGACATACTGGGTGTGATTTACTGGCATGCTCTTTTAGAACAATAGCTCCACTGCAGGAAAGAGTAAGAGTAAATAAATACACTGCATAGATTTAGTCAAATTAAAATGCAAATTGTAAAGTAGCTTAGGGATAATTAGGTCAAACTCTATAGACATGGAACTGTGAGTGGGCAGAAAGACAGCAGAAATGGCATTTAATGGTCCTACCTGGAGAAACTGTACCACATCAGGTTATGTGACAGGTGGGGGAGGTTTTGTGACTGGGGAAACAACCTTGAAACTAGTCAGAGAAAAATGCCTTCTAGCAGGACTTAACTGAGGACACTGTTACGAGGCATCCACCAAGTCACAACTCCTCTGTGCAGCCACACATCGGATGTGTCTGGTTGAGAGGTCCCAGGTCCAGCTGAGGACATGGTCAAGCTAGAACTGGCATGGGGGATCAGGCAGTTGGCAGAGACCTTTCAGTGCAGTGCATAAGACACAGAACTAGAAGGGAGCAGGTATGAAGGGGAAACTTGCTCTGTGTGTGTAATGCTCAGTACACAGGAATGTGGCCCTGATAAAATGTCACGGGTGTCTTCTCCTCAAACCATGCCAAATCGCTGAATTTGTGGGCTGACATTTCTTTTCCAAGTGGAGTTTGGCAGCGAGAAAAGGAGAAACAATGAAATGGCCTAATTATGGACATGGGAAAGCAAAAGAGCACAGCTGGCTTCCAGCTTCCCTGTTCAGCCCCCAGGTTTTCTTGATCGCGTGCAAGCACGCTGCTTCTCCCTTTCTGTTGTTAGGCTGTGAGTGGCAAAGGAGTGTAAAAGAGTCAAGCCATGGTTCAGCATATTCTCCTTCTGCCTTCTCCTCAGCTGATACTGGGGCATTTAACTGCATGCATTTGTGCTGCAGTCTGTGCAATCAGCCCATCTGAACTCTTTGTTTTGTTACTGAAGAGCTGCATTGGTTTCTGCTGCACAGAAGACCATAGGCCTGATTTTCTGCAGCTTTGTCCCTTCATGGGACAAGGGGAGGGGGAAGACTGAAAACTGTTGCTGAATCATGGTGGTAGCCATTCTTCTGTCCACCCTTTTCACTTATGGATGTGAATATATGAAGTGACAAAATACTGAGGACTCATTCATTTCATTAACAGTATCAGTCACAAGTTGTTTTCGCAAAAACAAATTTTTAGTCAATATATTATTTCAGAAGGGTAATTCGTTTCTTAGATTCTCTGTCACTCCATGTGACTAAAAAGCAGATGTTCATTTCTTTTCAATTGAATGACCGATCTGATTTGTAGTGGATGCTAAACTTGAAAAAACCTGGAATAGGGAAATAAAATTATTGAAATATCTGCAGACTAGGATCTTTATATATGTTTTTGATTACCCTTGAGCAAATTCAGAAGTGAAAGAGTCAATTCAGTTTTGTAGGGCTTTAGCACCAAAAGTCCTACAGACTAAAAGATGTCTGATTTATTTATATTAATTTGTTCTGGTATTCTTTGTCATATACTTACCATGCTGTTCTGTTTGTATGGTAACCACCTGCATTATACAAACACTCTGGGAGCACTGTGGTACCTCAGGCAAATTTTCATCTGTCTCATGTAATATTGATGATCATTTCATAGGCTGTTCAAATGCTGTTCAGCACAAGTTATTCTGACTTAAAGCTATTCTTCCATTGCTCTGATTTGCAGTACTTTGTACAAGGGTACATAAGGAAATGGAAATGTCTTACAGATGAGGAGTAGCAAGTGACAATCTGACACTTGCAGCAGGGATCTCTGTAGTGGTGAAAGAGCCCTCACACTGAGAATTTTTGCTGAGACAAGTTAAAGCCCAGGTGCTATCTTCTCCTGATAGAGAGACATCATTTTGAACATGTTTCTGTATGTTTTCACATGCTCTTCAGAAACATCTGTAACATTAAATAAGTGAGTGCCTGGAAACCACATGGCACTGGACAGCTTGACTCTACAGTCCCGGGTTAAGCAGGTATTGCCCTGCCAGTCCAGACAGTTGCAAAAGCACAAAGGGTAAATAGTCCTATCATGCTGATTGGAGGTAAAATGCAAAGAAAATCTCAGAAGGAAGTGCCCATTTCCCAAATCTTGTGTACATGTAGAAGAATTGAGAAGGGTGGATGCTTATCGTCTAATATAGACAGTGGAAAAATAATTACACTATTCCCATATTGTTTCATATTGAAACAATGTGTCTGCTGTCACATTGTTTGGAAAAAACTTCTTTAAAAAGATTTAGTTTTTCAAAAATCGGTGAAGTGATACACAGTTCAGACAAGTAATAGATCAAGCACAGGGGTTTAAAAATTAGTTCGCATACCTCCAACTGGATAGGAAATTCTATGGTTTGGCAGATAAAGTACTTCAGGTTTCTGGACTTTACCTTAGATATATTTATGGTATTTCTTTCTTGACTATGTGTTGCGATCCAGTTTAAACCCAGAAGAGCAAAGAAAATTAAGTCTCTTTGTATAAAATGGGAAGAACTTTGAAGGTTCAAAATATACCCAAAAATGAGATTAAAACCAAACGAGGTTAGACGTTGGTGCCAAAAAAAATTGATATATTTTATTTATAGTAAAAGAGGCAAAGAGAAAGAAAGAGAAAAGAAAGAAATAGAGAAAGTAGTGTGAGTGGGGGGGTGGGGGCACAGGGAGAGGGTGACAGGGGTTAGGTGGAAGCATATCACCCATCCAGGAGTCCCAATGGCATCTCGTTGCTCCC